>NC_065591.1:109232607-109551274 GCF_024542745.1 Macaca thibetana thibetana | reverse complement strand
GGACTGGCAAGTCCAGCCCGTGGTGAAATGGCCAGACTTTCTAGGAAGAGAACTTTCATCATCTAAGTCAAGGTCACCACCATGGGCCTGGGCCTTGACTTTCTCTTCTCTGGGGAGGAGAACCTCTGCAAGGGGGCTTCTGTGTGAACAGCACTGTACAAACACATGATTGACATACAGACTCAAGACCTCTGAGGCAAGAGGGGAGCCCTGGCTAGAATCCAAAGAACCTAGTCCCTGGCCACAGTGTGACCCAAGGAAAGCTCCTGGGATGGATTCAGGTTTTGCAGGGCTGGAAGCTTAGACCATTGAGGGCTGGAAGCTTAGACCTCTCTAAGGAAAACAATACACAATTACGAATACAAAATTAGGTAAAATATGATTATTAACATATTAATAATCAAATGTGATTATTAATTTAGAACGATAAAAAGAAAATGCAACAAGTTACAAATCTTGAGAAAACTGATAAATGCCATCATGAAATCCAGACAGATAGCATAATATTTGTATTAACTGACACACCTCAAAAATGCTTTCTAAATTAAAAAAAAAATTTAACATTACTTCTGCTCACAGCTTTACACAGGCTGGCTTCTGGCTCCATGCATTTCAAACTTTGTCTTTCCTACACTACACACACACCTCTGGTGCAGGCACCTGAGGCCACAGTTATACTGTGATACAACTTGTGGCTCTGCAACTTCATGTCACAAAGCACGGTGAGTTGGCCCAGTCGGTGGTAGGAGAGTTCCTACAAGCCTTTCCCTGCCCTGGAAGTACATGCATGGCCTGTCAACCATATAAACACATCCCACCAATCCCAAGCCAGAGTTAGATCCCCTCAGAATGTTCACCAGACCCACCGAGAAGCCAGAGCAGAGAAGGGTAGCAGCCGTGATTGACTGTAGTTAAACTTTCTACAAATGTTTTCATATCTGACCATGTGAACACGTTACTAGGGCCCAAAAGGAACCTGAAGCTTGAGCTGTGTAAGTGTCATGGTATAAGCATCCCAAATCTGCTTCTGGGGCTCCTCTGATATTCACTCTCTTCATCTATACAATGATCAAAACAATTCTGGCGTATGTATCCAGATCCTTTTTGGTGAGAATCTGAAATGGACGAAAACATAAAGCCTCTGGAACCTAAAAGCGCTGCCTACAGGGTTAAGATGACAACTGTGAAGACCACAGTGATGCAGGCTGAGCAGGAACTGTTGAGACTTCTTTGGTTTTAGGGGTCAGCACTCCTGCGGGGTCTAATGTCCTGCCAAATGCTCACTCTTAGAGACCGGAAACTCTCACACGAGAACTTTCGGCTGGGTGCGGTGGCTCACGCCTGTAATCCCAGCACTTTGGGAGGCCGAGGTGGGTGGATCACCTGAGGTCAGGAGTTCGAGACCAGCCTGACCCATATGGAGAAACCCTATCTCTACTAAAAATATAAAATTAGCCAGGCTCAGGGGCGCATGCCTATAATCCCAGCTACTTGGGAAGGCTGAGGCAGGAAAATCACTTGAACCTGGGAGGTGGAGGTTGCAGTGAGCCAAGATCATGCCACTGCACTCCAGCCTGGGCAACAAGAGCAAAACTCCATCTCAAAAACAAAAACAAAAACAAAAAACAAAACAAAAAAAACTTTCAAGCTTAAGGCTTTGATCCCAGCTAAAGGACATCTCTCTGGAAGGCATGGCATGTGAGGCTGTAATCAGATATCTGCTACCTTGTAAGAATGAGCCCATCTGGTCACTAAATCAACATTTACTGAGTGTTCCCCTAGAGTCAGGAGGCACCAGGCTAGGGCCTGCATGTACAAATCGAAAGGGTCAGAGCCCAGTGTCTAGAAGAGGAGACAAGTCAGACACGTGCATAAATAGCCACAATTCTAGACAAAGGGATGAGATCCATGGGCCAAGTAGATGTCTGAGGCAGTGGGAGCCCAGAGGAGGCCTGGTCAGGGATAACTGGGGGTACCTGACCAGGCCCTGCTGAATGGGAAGCCTTAAACAGGTGAAAAAAGGGGCACTGGGTACTTGAGAAGGGTGAAGGTTTTCCAGCGTAGAAAACACTTTCATAAAATGTGATAAGCACATTTGTGAGTGACCCATGGGCCAGAAGAAATGCCGGAAGACTTGGGAAGTCAGCAAATTTAGCTCCACTCATTGCACTTTCTTTTTTTCCCTATCTCTCTCAGTTTTCATACCTTCCACACCACCACTCTCCAGAGAGAAATGTGACAATGAGCTTCAGCTCCATCGAATCCGGACTTCATGGACCCTCTCTGGGTTGGCTTCTCAACCGACTTCAGAGTTGTGAGCTGAGAAAGAACAGCGGGAGAGAGGTACAGTTTTCCAGGGACTCCTGCCTTGCTGGGGGCTTCCACAGCCCCTGACCAACCATCCTGAAGTCACTGCTGAGACAGCAGCCTGAACAAGGGCAATGGGACCTCAGAGGCAGCATCGGTACTGTCAGAGCCCCAGGGCTTTCGACCCTTTGCTCCAGTGAGCTTAGAGCCATGATATTATCATCCAGAATGATGAGAGAGTAAGTGGCAAACATACCTAGACATCTTCTGAGCCCAGCAGACAGAATTTGGGTTTAAGGAGAACCTGGGTAGTTTAATGACACATGCTATTTTTTTAAATATAGGCATCATACTCTATGAATTGTAATGATTCATCCCATCTCAAGAAGATGGAATTTTAGATGTACGTGGATATATTTGAAGCCAACACTGTTTATTTTGTGTAATGTTTTTTTGTGCCTATTAGTTTCTGAATATCTGTGCATAAAAGCGTCTGTTTCTCTGCCTGCACACATTTGTGGGTACACCCTATACACCTATGTGGGGTGGGAGGGGGGAATGTGCATATTTGTTTGCATTTACCTTGTGTTTGGTCTTAGGAAGAGATCTTGGTGATCATTCTAGCCCAACTCTTTCACCTCACTGGTGAAGAAACTGAGGTCCAGAAAGGCAAAGGTGACTTGTCACAGATCACACAGCTGGCTATGGAGACAGAGATGACACAAGAACCTAGGATTTCTGATTTGTAGATGAGGACCTTTTCTATAATATTAAAATCAATTATAAATTGCAGGGAGGGAAGCAGGGAGATCCTTGTTTTTTCCTCCCCCAACCGATAAGGAAGTACTAAGAAGGTCAATCTTGAATTAGCTATATAATACCAAAAGTTAAGTTTTTCACACTGACCTGGTTCAGTATTGATTCCTTTTATGAACACCCTATTTATACTCAAGTTGTCAAAGAATTCCAGAGGGCATATGAAGCCTTTGTTAAAATAATTATATGCCTTTGTTTTTGAAGAAAAGTATCCAAAATATATAAGCTTATTGTTTGAGTTAAACAATAAAAACATCTGCTGTTTCTCATGATGGCTCTAGTCTTAATATAACATGGCAAAATAATACCCCCTAAATATCCATGATTAACCTGAATTGGAGAGGGCTCACCTCCCAGTGACTTCATGTAGCTGCTTCAACTGGCTTTGGTTAAAAAAACAAAAACAAAAGCACAAAAGCCAAAATGTAGACACATCATCACCCAGCATTCTGATGCAAGAAAATATTAAAACGAATCACTGCTTTTAAATGGATAGTGTGTTCCTACTAGAAAAGAATCCCACAAATTTGAGGCTTAAAAAACATGGAGCATATGCATAGGTGCCAATGCAGAATTTCTGGATCGTGTTCAAATCACATTTAAGCACAGGTGTGCCTGTCATTAAGTGTTTATGTTTACCTGTACACATGAATGTTTGCCTGAGCAACTGTGTTTGTTCTCACTCTGGTGTGAATATATTTGTGTGTGAGTGTGAAGTTTTCCAGATAATTTTGGGAACTGTCCCTTCTATCAAAATAAAATATAGCCCCTCCAAAATGTCAGCTGAAGAGGGGGCTGTCAGGGTTTAAGGTGGGTGGGGGTAGAACACGCCGCCTGACTCTTTTCCCCAGAGTTTCATTTTTCCCTTGGGATTTCCTGGCCTGCTGGATCGCCCACCCCTAATATAACTCCTGTCGAAGAGGAGACTTCTGGATATATCTGAGCCAACCTGTCATTTTCAAAGATATTTCCCTAGATACTAAGGAAGAACAAAATCAATGGGAAACACAAAAAGCATCAGGCCTGACCTGCCTATTTTTCAGGTCCTTCTTTTGTTAGACATTTCTCCAGGCCCTTCCAGCCTCAACGTGCACCTTCCGTGTTTCTGCAGCCTCTTGCCTGGATTTCCAGCTCCTTGGCTCTGGCCTTGTCACAGCATGGAATGCACGATATAATCCCAACATCCCACAGTTCCCTCCTCCCAGCTCCCACAGGTCAAGGTCCTTGTGAGCAAAGCCATTCCCATTCATGATAGTTACCTGTGCTCACGATGTGCCAGCCATGGGGCTTGTCTTAGTTAATCCTCGCTATGACTTTCCAAGGCAGATGCTGGGGATGTCCCCATTCCACCGGTAAGGAAACTGCAGCTTGGCACGCATACATTTCCCAGGCACACAGCTGGCAATTGGTAGAGCTGGGCTGAGAACTCGTCTCTTGCTGTTTCCAAAGCCAGGCTCTTAACCATGACATTAAAAAGCTTCCTTTTGCCAGAGGGGTCCTCAGGTCTGCTCTCCCCACCTGACCACCCCTTTATTTCCACATATATGTCACCTCCCAGGGACAGCCAGACTGTAGTCACCGGCACAATGAATGACCTCGCCCTTCAGGTAATGCACATGTTGTGGTTCTTTAAAGCCCACTGCGTGTAACTAGCATAAAACCTCCTACACTCAGGTTGTAGAGGTACTTGGAGTGGATGCAAAGAGGAGGGTCCTTCTCTACTTCCAGCGTGTGGGGCACGGAGCAGCTGTGCTGATACCCCCAGGCCCACTCAGATCCCCTCCCAGCAGACAGCAGCCCCTTTCATCCTGTCTGCCTTAGCGGTTTATTTTAGGCATAGTCTGACCAGGTGCTCTGGGTCAATAGGCTTAGTTTTAAATAACTGGATTCCTCTCAATGACCGTTCCCTTTAGAAGGGAAGCGGCGTGGTAGAAGAATGAGCCAGCAGCCTGGCGGCGGTGGGAGATGGGAGCTAAGACAGAAGACTGGAAATGTGAGGGCTCTGTCACTCCCTGCGTGACCTCAGATAGGCTCATGGCTTCCCCACTCTGGGCTTCAGTTTCCTTATCTATAAAGCAAAAGATTGGTCTGGGTCATCTCGAACACCTCCTGCAGTCTGTCCCCCCATCTCTGTTCTATGCCTGTGTTTCCAGATGACAAGACACATCCTGCAAATTGTTTCAGGGTGGTGATTTCGCATGGAGGAGCTGAGCCACTGAGGGATGCAGCAGCTTATAGAGCAAGTTCTGCTCTGGAGTCGGGAGGCCTGGGTTCTAGTCTTGCTTCTGATACAAACTCGGTGGCCTTGAACAAGCTAAGCCCGGTTTTTCTCACCCGTTTAAAGGATGAACCTTGAAAACATTATGCTGAATGAAATAAGCCAGGCACAAAAGGATACATACTTTATGATCTCACTTATGAGGTACCTAGAATAAGTAACTTCATAGAGACAGAAAGTAGAATGGTGGTTGCAGGAGCTGGGGGAGGGGAGGAGAAGGGGGAGTTATTATTTAATGGGTGCAGGATTCTGTTTGGGATGATGAAAAAGTTTTGGAAATGGTAAGTGGTGATGGTTGCACATCGTGAATGTTTTTGATGCCACAGAATAGTACACTTCAAAAGGTTAAATGGTAAATTTTATGTTATGTGTATTTTAACATATAAAAAACACACACTTTTCAAAATTTAGTTAAAATTTCTAGGGATATTTTGGCAAAACCTGGGAGTGAAGAGTTCCAATTCTCCTGTGTGAACTTAGGCCACACATTTCGAAGAAGTAAATTTTCTTCCTCTGGCAAATGCAGCTAGCCAGCGGCCCCCTTCTTTCCCTCCAAACTTCGCACTCCACACCTTAGAGTGTGCCCAGGTGCAGCCAAATTGTCAGGGCATACTCAAAGCAGCTTCCATGACCCTGCAAAGGGAGCTCCAGTCCTGGCTCACAGGCCATTCTCAGGGGTAGCTAGATCCCTTCTCTGGGTTCTATGTACCCTCTTATTTTCGAATTAAGACAAAAGGAGGGCTTTCCAACCATATTGACCTTTTACAGCAGACCTGGCTCAGCCATGCTTGAGTCCCCAGTGCCTGAGCCAGTGCCTGACACAGCAGGTTCTCAACATTCATTTGGTCACTGAGAAGACGCCCTCACTCCAGTCCTATTCTATGCCAACTTCATAAAGATGAGTGTAAGGAATAAGCCAATTTCTGTCAGGCAAGAAAGCTAGAGGGGTGGGTAGGTGAAGATGAAGAAGGAAGATACATAGGTAGAGTAGACATTAAACTGCTCATTGCAAATAATTGTTTACATAGTCACAATGTGCCAAGTGCTGAGGAAAATTTGAACATCGTGCCAGGGGGTGGCTGGACTCATCTAGGGCTCTCCGGAGGGCAGGCTTGCGGAAGTCACGAGGGGTTGGAAGGGCAGCTACGAACTTTGGGGTGGGGAGTAGCACCAGACAGCACTAAAAAGCCTGGGATTCCACCCAGAGCATCCATGCTCCTCCCGGGGGGTAAGCTGAGTCCGAAAGAGGCAGGAAGCTCGTGTCCCAGGTGACTTAGGCCAGTAGAAACCGGGCGTCCTTGGCCGAGGCATGGCAGGCTCTTGGCACATGGATGACACATGCCTGTGTGCTACCACAGGCTCCAAGTCGGTGGGTGACAGGGACCCCTCGCCTCTCAGACAGCGGAGCCGGGTCGGGGCCTTCTGGCCCGGGCCGCCGCCCCTGTTCCTGGGCTTGTGGGGCTGGGGTCCGTCTGGGCTCCGGGCTCGCGCGGCGCTCACCACGCGGGGTGCCGCGGGGGGGCGGGGAGAGCGGCCGCCTAGCCCAGCCCCGCGGATGACAGGAGCCGGGGAGCCGAGGAGGGAGGAGCCGCCGCCGCAGCCGAGCGCTGGGCTGAGGAGCAGAGAGAGCGGGGCGCGGAGTGCGGGCGGCTGGGAGCGCGCTGAGCGGGGGAGAGGCGCTGCCGCACGGCCGGCCACAGGACCACCTCCCCGGAGAATAGGGCCTCTTTATGGCATGTGGCTGGTAACTTTCCTCCTGCTCCTGGACTCTTTACACAAAGGTGAGACCTGCGCGGGCGGCTGGGCAGCGGAGGCGGCGGGGCCAGGGTGGCGCGGCTGGCGGCGAGGCGGGGTGCCTGACGGGCTCCAGGTGCCTGGGGGGACCAACGGGGTGCAAGGCCTCGGGTGGGGCGCAGCGGGGCGGGGCAGGCACCCTGACAGGGGCCGAGTGAGAGTCAGCTGCCGACCGCTCCGCCAGTCACCCGCGTCTGCCGTTTTGGGGCACGCCCGTAGGGATGGTGGCGAAGGAGCCCCTCATCTCTTGGCTCCCCGCCGGGCGGCAGTTCTGCCCTGGACCCCTCCCCCAGCCCCTTGCCCGCTTCCTGCGGTTTGGTGGCGCTGGGACCCCGGAGTGCCCTCCGAGTCGAGGGTTCCTCAGGCCGTGACTCTTGACCTAGGAATCCTCGCTTATTCGGGCCTCGGACTCGGCGGTTGATGTCTCCGCTATGTGCGTGCGCCCCTCTCCTGCCGCGGACCCCAGCCCTGGCGCGAATGTTGGCGCACCGCATGGCGCTTATCCGCGCATTGGCTGGAGGCAGGGTGGGGATAGTGAGAGTCCGGAGAGCTGGAGGTCCCTCCGATAGCAAGTTTGTTCTCCAAACCCAGAGGTCACCCTCCTCCGGCCCTACCTCACCCCTCTGCCCCGGGCGCTAGCCCCGGCTTGGTGCGCCACCGTGGCCACCTCGGGCAGCGCACCCCAGGGTGCGAGATTCTCCGCTTCCGCGCCTGGCCAGTTGGACCTGGGGACAAGTCTTCAGGCTGGGGGGCGTGTCCTTCTTCCTGGAGAGAGAGGGTTGCTGGGGGTGGGTCCAGGTGGCTGGCATGTCCAGACCTGTGGCTGGGGCGCAGCGTACCTGATCCGCGAGGTAGCCGGGACCAGGAGGTTGGAAGAGGGCAGACATTTCCGACTGAAGTCACCTATGCACTGAGTCGGGACCAGGCAGGCGCAAGTAGTCGGGCTTCCAGGCTATCGCAGAGGACGTGCTCCGGGGAGCGCAGATGGCGGGAGATGAGGCGGCCGAACTCCGCGCCCTTGCGCGGTAGAGCACACACGCTCCAACAAGCTCAGCATCACCTGTTCAGCCCTCTAACTTTTCTCCTTCGCTCCCCGGGGCGGCTTCTCTCTTTCTTTGCCCCGGCTGTTGCCCTGGTCGGGCGGCAACTCTTGACCCCCAGGCGATGAGGAAGGGCACTCCAGCGGAGCGTTGGCGCCCGGGGAGGGTTCCAGCCCTGCCCTGCTGGTGCTCCAGGGGTCTGGAGTCTGCAGCCTGCTGGAGCCCACTGCGATACACCGTGGGCTGGGGGAAGGAGGATAACGCTTATTTGTACATACCGCCGGGTCAAAGCTAGACTCAAGGCCAAGATACTGCTGGCATGGCATTTACTGCGCGATCGGATTGCGGGACAAGGAAGGGTGGCATCCAAAATCGTGGACAAAGTAGTTGAGTTTTTCAGGCTCAGTGGGGTCCCCCCGGGTTACACACCAAGGCTGGTCTCTGCTGTTTAACCCCTTGCCCCCCGCATCACACTCCTTCATCCTACCTTAGCAGAGCAAGAAGCCTGCCTCCTGTTCAAGCCCCACCCCCGAACCCCAGTCTCCCTCTCCCCAGGTTCTTCCTGCCTCCCTCCGCCCCCGCAGGCTGGCTCGGCTCGCAGCTTTAATTACATTAATATTAAAAATACATAAGGTGAGGAGCGGCTTTCTCTCTCGATAGCTCTCTCTCCATCCCCCATCCCCTTTCCCAATTTGTCAGGCGAGAAAGCACAGGCCCAAGCCGCTGCCACACTCTAGCCCGGCTTTGTCCCCAACTCCCCCATGCCTCCACAACACTCTCTGGAGACATCTTCCAGGACAGCCCATTCCCCGGGACGGCAGGAGGCCCCTCAGCAAATACCGGAAGGACGCTCCCCTCCCCCTTCCAGGAGCCTGGCATTAATAAATGAAGCCGAGCTATTTGATAGGGCGGGAGCAGGTGGGGGTGGGGGTGCAGAAAGGCCCAGAAGGCAACAGGACAGCCAAGGGGCAAAATCTTGTCCAACTCGAGAGGGAAGTTGCCAGTGGCCTTGGACCTGTAAGCGGGCGGGAGGTGCCAGTTGTGGCGGCCCCTCAGTGGCCTTTGGGTCTGCAGAGCCTGGTGCCCCTGCGATTCAGAGGCTCCAGCGTCTGCTGGGCGCCAGGGCACCTCGCCAGACAGGCCTTTCTTTTCCTTGGTGCCTTAATTGGGTCTTAGGTGCCAGGCTGGTCCCCGGGGCCTGTTCTGCTTGGGGTGGCGTGGTAGGGGGTGGCAGAGGCGGCTCGGGGAAGATGTGATGCGGAGACAGCAAGAAAGATGGGGTTTGGTGTATTTTCTCTCCCGTTGCCAGTCACCCCCGCGGCACCAAGGAAAATGTAAATGTGAATGTTCGAGCCTGTTACAGAAAACAATATCCTCTTGCAATAATTTGTACGTCCATCTGTGAGGAGCGGGAGGAGGCAGGGAGAGAGAGAAGAAAACAGGATGAGATGGAGCATCCTCTGGATGGAATTAAGCAGTTACTGAATGTGTTTTAAGCTTCTGTTATTTCCATTCCTCTCAAAATACCTTTTTTTAAAATGATGCCTGAGCTCGGACCGATTCCCTAGAACTAAACTGGGAAGGGGTTTTAATCATCGGTTATCAAGTCTCCAATAACTGCCTTATTATTGCCAAAACAAATCCAGGTTTAGGCAGCCGGATGAACCCCGGCGAGGCGCTCTCCGTTGTTCCATCCAGCGTGCCAGCATCTGTGTTGCCTGCATTTGCATTTTTACTGTGTAAAAGAACAAGCTTCCCCGGCACTAAAATTCCTGTTTTCTAAAAGCCAAAATAATGGATTGCATTGATTTTTTCATTTCCCACCCCAACTTCTCCGATGGGGACTCATGGTTCTTCTCTCTTGAGAAGACCAAATTAAAAGCCTTCGTCAGGCCATTAAGAAAATCTCCAACATTCTGTTCAGTGTCTAATTAAAAAAAGGGAGGGGGGGCGATGGGGAAATGTGTTTTTAAAATCTTGAAATGGCAAACACAACTTAGGGGAGAGAGGTGAAGGGCCAGTGAATACTGGGGAGGGGGTGAGTGGCAGAGAGACCCCGGTTGCTAGAATAACATGAGGGAGATTGGCAGTGCCATGATGCCCGACAAGCCTTTCTGATGCTTCTTTTTTCTGGGCATCAAAGCCAGCTGCCTTTAATATATTTCTGCAGTGGAATGGGGAGCTCAATTAGAAACAAAAAGCAAGTAAGCAGTGGACCCAAAGGCAGCGCTTAAGTTGAACAGATCCCAGGGGACTGGCCAGAGAGGCTTAGTTTTCTTAGGATGAGGATCAGAAGGGACGTGGGCAAGCAGGCAGGGCTTTGGCCCAGGGAGAGCTTGCTAGAGAAGCAGGACCCCAAAAGGCTGGCTGGGAGCCCCCAAACACAGGGCCAAGGTCTGCCCAGAGCACCCCATGGGCTGTTAGCCTATGACAGAGAGGTGCAGAGCTCAAGCCTTGCTGACCTTCTCTATGTCTTAGAATTCCATCCTTGCCACTTACTTGGTACCCTGCTCTGGCTGGTGAGGGATGATTTAATTGTAGATGAAGAGAGGGGAGGGCAGATGCTCAGAGAGCTTTTCTGCAGGGATATGAGTTCCAGGCTGGGAGGTTCTTCCTTCCTCCATGATCTTGGAGGAGTTGTTTTCTGGGCGACCTCTGAAGTAGTCAAGAAAATATCCCCTAGTTCCTGAAGCGCTTTCTCAGCTCCCAGCCCAGTCGATTCTAGCGGGTACCCAGGTGCATGAATAGGGTGTGAGCTACAGGCAGCAGCGATGGCAGGGCGCCAGGAACCCAAGGGCACGCCCCAGATTTGCATATAATCTGCATATGGATTTGTATGCTCACCTAGCCAGGCCAAAAGCTGTGCCCTCTGTGAGTAGCATCTTGATCTCAACCTCAGTAGCAGCCAGGCAGTGGCTTCCTCCTTGCATGGAAGGGGGTGGGGCCGGAGCTGGGAGAAGGACTGGTATTGGTAATGCTTCTGTCTCCTAGATTTTGTTGCCTCCCATATGCGCCTCCAGTGCTCAGCACTGGCTTCACCATCTGGCAAGGCAGCCCCAGAGCTCCCACCACCCCTATCCAAGGACAGACAGTGGCACTGGGGATATTGGAGTAGGGTGGGTAGAAATGGGCCAAGACATCGTAAAGTAGACCCAACTTGGGATGTGGGTTGCGCCTCTCATGCTGCAGGAAGAAGAGGGTGAAGGGAGGGGCAAACTAGCTATAGAAATCCAGGGCCTGCATTAGCTTCCTGGTGGGTGCACCCCTAGAATGCAGGGAACTGGGTGCCTAGGGCTGCCATCAGCAGGTGGTGAGGCAGTGGCTGATGGCATGGGGGTATGAAGTGAGGCGGAATGTTCTTTCACCCTCCTGGTTTGTCAACACCTAGCCTGGGAGGTGGTTGTGGCTTCAGAGGGATGAAAGAAATAGCACCAGCTTCTCATTCCACCTCTCCTAGGGCAGCTTCAGGTATGTGGGTTGGTTCTGGCAGGGCAGAGGGAGGACAGGCACTGCGGTCACTGAGGGAAGGGCGTGTCAAGAGTCTGGAGTGATGCTTGAGGAGTGAGCACTTCAGGAGAGCTGAGCGGCCCCTCCTAGCGAGCCAGCTGGGATGCTGCAGTGGGAGTGTGGCCTCGGGAGTGGTTTTGTCTGCATTTCCAGGGCCCTGAGAGGATACTACCATGGCAGGTGCTGCTCCAAAGCCTTCCCAGAGTATTTTTCAGCACATCCACTGATCCAGAAGGGGCCTGGCCCACCGGAGCCCACAAAGGTTTCCAAGGGATGTGGTATGGACGCCTAAGGGGTAAGGTGGAGCCTCAGGGGATGGATGGAGGTAGAGAGGGGGAAGGCCAGAGGGCAGAGCTTCAAGCACCACCTGCCCTGTTCTCACTGCCATTCTTTCAACCAGAGCTTTTATTCATTCTCCAGTTTCATATATTGGAGTAGAATGAAAAATAAAAAAGTTTACAACCCACTAGCGTGGTAGAAATTTGGAGTCAAGGCAAATCTTTCATTTACATCCTGGCTCTGCACTTACTGGCCATGTGACTTTGGGCCTCTCTGAGCCCCACTTTCTCCAGCTTTGAAATGGGATTAAAGAAAATAATGCATATCAAGTAGCCAGAACATAGTGCTCAATAAACATTAAACCTATACTTTTTCCTCCACATTGCCTCTACCTTCCTCTCCTTGCCCCCTCTCCAGAATGCGTCATCAGATCCTTCCTTAAGCAGTTTAATTAATCAGCCACATTTTTGGCCAAGCCAGCTGGCTTAGACTTTATAACGATAAGAAAGACTGAGTAGTGGCCAGGACAGGAGACGTCAACTCCTTGCATCCATCACCTAGTTGGGTAGCATGTAGGACTCCTTCAGTAAGAGCTGAGGCCATGTGGGCACCTGAGTGCCCCTTGGGTGCCCAGCATACTCCCTTCCCCTGGCCATCAGTGGAGACGGAGAAGGCTTAGGTTGGCTCCAGACTTGGATTTGAGGTGAGGCAAAGGTTGGTCTCATATCTGCCAAAGGAAGGCTGGGGTTGGTTGTTAAATCTCTACCATGGTTGGCCAGAGTAAGAACTATTCTGGAGTTCATGCCATAAAGCCTGTGTAAGCACTCCTCACAAAGCGAGCCCTCATAACTGTTGCTGGATGTATTTCTGTGTCTCTCCCTGCTGAGATGAACCTCTGTTTCACAGGCAGTTTTGCATATAGAGAACACTCTTGGCAGCCTGTGACTTTGAGACTTCTCTTCCCTCCATGACCCAGTCTGTCACAGGGAAGCAGCATGTGACCCAGAGGTCAAGTGCTGCCTATGGCAGGCCATGGCCTGTGGGATCTTACATGTTGGGGAGGGTGTGGGCTCCACAGCCTGCGTGCCTTGTTAAACAGATGTTTGTCGGGTGCTGCTTTAGCGTGAATGGCATTAGCCTTGGGGACCACCCATGCCACTCCAGCTCCTACTCCCCTCGTTCGTTCAGCTGCCCTGCCGCACTCCCTGTGCCCTGTCTCTACATGATGCTTGCACCGACAGTTTCCAAGGTCACCATCTTCATTAACAACAATTATTCAAATGCTAGTTAGTTGCATATCCATTAAACTGATTATAAAGAGATGCATGTGTGTTTGCACGTGCATATGTGTGTGTGTGTGTGTCTGTCTGTGTGTTGGAAAGAACATTATCCATGGGCCTAAAAAACAAAGCTCAGCCTGTCTTACCTGGGCAAGTTGCCTAATGGTTCATGTACCTTTATTTTGTAATCTGTAAAATGGGCAAAATTACCCGTCCTGGCTATCCTACAGAGCAGTTGTTACTCTATATGTGCATAAATAAGAATGAGGGGCACAAAAATGTACATCATGTGACAGTGCTTTGTATACGGAATGAGGCAACATATGAACACACACATGTAAAAACCACAGCAAACCCGTTTTAGCCTTATGAATGCTCTGCTGAAATGTGAGGCATAATTACTGTCATTTCATCATACAGGAACGATGAAGGTCTCACAGCTGTTTGTGGCTGTCTCCCCCTCCGCAGGCCCCAACATATGGAGAATTTTCCTAGCTTTGCTTTTCAGCATCATGGGGAACAGCTGATGAGGCACAGCCAGGCTGGCAATAGTCTTCCTGGAGCAAACTTGGCAGATCCCCTGTGGCCCCAGTGGCAGTGGGAGTGGGAAGAAGCCTATCTCTGCTCCCCTCCTCCCATCCCCCTCCAAGGTTCTTAGATGCAAGTGTAGTCCATAGTCCTCTGGACCAATTCCCCCGAAGGGACATTCTCCCTGCAGGGAATCCACAGTTTTTGTGGGAAGAGCAGTAAGCACAGTCCCATCTTATGTGACCCCCATTTAAGGTCACAGCACTCATTGGAATCCCTGAAAACTCGCCGCGTCAAGGCTGGTGGACACCCTGCTTCTAGGGTGACCCTCCCGCAGTCATGGGGTATGAGAGAGTCTGGGACCCCTGCGTTGGGGGTGGGAGAGGGAGATTCAGGTGATCACCTTGGGTAAAAGTCTTGCAGGGTTGGAAGGCATCTTTAAGGCTGTGGAATCTGTCCCCTAATCAGAGGTTGACCCCTTCTGCAGCTTTCCCACCCGGCGTCTTTTTCTCTCTGCACTAGTACTTCCCGTGACAGGGACTCCTTCCTTGCAAGGCAGCCCCTTCCTGGCCACACAGCTCTGACTATGACAGAGCTCACCCTTAGAATGAGTCAAACCCTGTTGTGGTCTTAGACCTTCTACTCACTGGTCCTGATGTCACTGCTTCAGCCACACAGAGCAAGGCAAAGCCCTCTTCCACTTGACAGCCCTGTGACTATGACAGGCAGATGTCCTGCCCATTTGAGGCCCCTCCTCTGGACACGCAGCATCCCTGGTTGTTCTGATACACCCTCATATGACATCGTTTCAGTGCTTCATGGTGCTCCTGAGTTCCGCAATGGCTAGTTTTCTGACAGCAGGGTGGCCAGAGCTGAGAGAACACTGGAGACAGCACTGTAGCCCCAGCTGGGATGCTGGTGAGCTATGTCCCTGGGGTAAATGACTCCACCTCTCTAGGCCTTGTGAATGGAGGAGATTGGACAAAATAATCTCTTAAGTCCCTCAAGCATTAACAATCTAAATCTAGGATTCTCTGGGGACAACTGTGCTGTCTGAGCTGACTCCCTGGAAAGAACTTTTGGCCATAAGGGACCTTCCTTTGACAGGCCCTGTCTAGAAAGGGCTGGAAGATTAAAGAGTCTGTCCGACAGTCAGCTGTTGCTCATAACTTCTCCTGGAGCTGATGGCGCAGGGCCTTGGAGGTTGAAGGATAGCTGCGTCTCCACTGGACCTCGCAGGTTTCTGGTTGCTGGTCACAGAAACCCTGTTTGTGCTAAGAATCTTAAAAACAAACACCAAAACCACCCGTGTTTCTGATGGACACAGGGAGGACACGTGAGCTGTGCTTTGCATGGGGATTGGAAGTGGGGGTGCTTTTTGGTCATCTCAATGACTAGGGTGGGGAGCTGCCGACGTTTAGTTGGGGGAGGGATGGAATGTCTAATGACAGGGAGATTCCCAAATAATTCTGAATTATCATACCCCAGTTGCTCTCTTTTGTCAGAAAATCCCCCTACAGTGTGCTCACACTGTGGGGATGGTCTCAATCTAGCCTGTCACCTGCCTGCTGAGCCACACATCCTGGCATAAAGATGTGAAATGCAGCTCTGCCACTATGAACTGTGCAACACCAGGAAATTATTTGACCTAAGAGCCTGTCTTCCTATCTGTAAAATGGGGTCTTGAACAGTAGCTACATCCAAGAGCTGTTGTAAGAACTAAATGTGCAATAATGCCAGAAAAAGGCTTCCCACCATGCCTGGCACAGAACAAATGCTAAAAAGAAATGATGAAGCCAGGCGTGGTGGCTCACACCAGTCATCCCAGCACCTTGGGAGGCCGAGGCAGGCGGATCACTTGAGGTCAGGAGTTCGAGACCAACTTGGCCAACATGGTGAAACCCCATCTCTACTAAAAATACAAAAATTAGCCAGGCATGGTTGCGCATGCGTGTAATCCCAGCTACTCAGGAGGCTGAGGTAGGAGAATGTCTTGAACCTGGGATGTGGAGGTTGCAGTGAGCCAAGATGGTGCCACTGAACTTTAGCCTGGGTGACAGAGTGACACTCCGTCTCAAAACAAACAAACAAACAAACAAGGCACTGTGATGGGGAAGGTAGTGGTGGAGCAGGTGTACCAGATTGGGTGGACATCACAGGCAGAGAGCATAGGACTTGGCCCGCTGCTCCCTCTTGTCCAAGGACCGTACCAGCTCAGGCTGCCTGGTACATGCTCTGATGCTGTCTGGGAGACTCAACCTTCTCCTTCCCAGGGTCTGGGCTCAGACTATTTCCAAGATGTGGATGCAACATAAAAGGTTTTTAGTGAAGCAGCAAGACATCGTCTGGCTGGTCGTCCTCTGGGTTTTGAATGGACTTGGTGGGTGAGCTGGTGGGAGGATCACCCTACTGGTTGATCCTTTCTGGACCCAATTTTTCCACCTCTGGGATGAGAACCATCAGAGTGAGGGCACAGACTACATCTCCCATGAAAAGCTTTGTGTGGAAATACAGTGAAGTAATCAACCTTGCCAATCAATCCGAGAAAACTCTCCAGCTCACATCTGCATGAAGAACTCTGCGTAAGGCCTGGGAGTTAGCAAAAGCTGTGTGGCTACTGCAATGCTCTGTTGCTATTGATTCTACCACTATTGTTTGCTTATCTTGATTGCCAAATTAAGTTAATTAATGTGGTGGTAGGGTCTTGTCAGCCAAGCAGATGACAATCGGCTGTCATTGGGAAAGGAAATACAGAAGTCCAGGATGGCAAATCTACTTTTCCGAAGTTGTTACTCTCAGTATAGACAGAGAACACCAGTCTCAGAAATAGAATTTCTGGTCCTATGACAGACTTGGTGAATCTGTTATCTAAGACTCTGCATTTTTAACAAGCTCTCTAGGTGATTCTTATGCATATTGATGTTTGAGAACGACAGTTTTAGGTTATTATTATTATTATCATCATAGGTGAGCAGTAAACATTTGTTGCACAATGATTCACTTTTCCCACAAATACTTACTGCTTGCCTGCTATAATGATAATGCTTGTAACGACAGCCACAAATACTTAGGTGGTGCCGGGCACTTACATACACCAAAAACTGTCCCAAGTTCTTCATATGTATTAACTCATCCAACCATAATAACCCTTGAGGTAGATATTGTCACCACCTTTGTATAGATGGGGAAACTGAGGCACAGAAAGGCGAGGCAATCTTGCCTGGGGCTACACGCACCGCTTGTAAGTGACAGAGCAGGGATTCAAACCCAGCGAGCCTGGCACCAGAGGTGGGCTTTTCACCACTGTACTGTGTGCCTCGTATGTGCCCAGGAGACAGAGTGCTGACTAGACAGTCACTGCCCTCAGGAGGCTAATGGCCCTCACGGGAGAGGATACCTACTGTCCCCTTGGCCCTGACCCTTCCTCCTGTCCCCTGCCCCCTGCTCCCCTGAAGATCCACGACCTCTCCTACAAATGGTTGCCATGCCCGGGTGAGGCTGCCTCTTGAAGGATCTTGCCTGTCTCTGAGGGAATGTTGCGGGGGTCCCAGCGCTGGCAGATACTCCTGGATGAAAAGTCCAGTGAATGAGACGAGTAAATATTGTAAGGGAAGAGAACAAAATGACTCATCTCCCAGTGGAGGTGGCGAGGTGTTAAGATTTCAGTCCCCTCAGGTTGTCCTTTACAATGATTACAGATGATGACATGGGGGTAATTCAGTGTGCACCTCAGAGCAACCTCAGTCAGCCAGCTCCTCCCACTGCAGCCAGACACCCCCATCCCACACAGGCAGGTGGGGTGGGAGCCCCAGGGGTTACATACATGGGGCTGAAGTTCCCTTTGCAAAACTAATCTTGATACCCAAGCGGTGGAGGGCTGGCAAGCGAGTTGATGCAGTGGATACTTAGGTTTCAGCGGTGACCCTGGGGGCAGGCAGTCCAAATGCCTGGGGGCGATTTCTGGTTTAAAAATATTGCTGTGCTATTTCCACACTTCTAATCTCCTAGCAATTTGGAGCCTGTTTTACGAAACACAGCATCGGGGTGGTGCTCAATGTTAAACGGCAGAGAAGATTAAATGGGCTGAAGTCTGGGCGTCTGTCACATGACAACCAAGCCCATAACTTCCATTTTCTATTAAAAATCCATTTCCCTCTTTAACCAGAAGAAGCTTTGCTGTTGATCTGAGTGTCTCTCTATTTATGAAGTGTTCCCCCTCCTCTTCTTTCTTTCGGTAAATATGCCTGGTTCTGTCTGCAGAGGGAAGAAAGAGCTGCGGGGAGTGACTGAGATTGGAAGGGAAAGGAGGAGTCTCTGTCAGGGGATTTGCTTTCCAAATTGGGACCAGCTTGGAGAGAAGACATGAGGGGAAACTTCGTCAGAGCCCAAACTTTGAACTCAATGATGTGATGGGAAAAGCTCGGGTTTGGAGCTGGTTGAATTTTGACTCTGTCTCTTCCTGGCTGTAGGATCTTGGAGAAGATGTCGACTCCTTCAGCCTCCTCTTCCTCACCCTTAAAATGAGGCTAACGGGCCCCCTGCCTCATACCTTTGTGTGGGGATTAGATGGCCAAGCCTGGTGCCTGGCACAAGAAGGCGCTCCATAAATGTTAGTCTCCTTTCTTTCGGGGACTCCACACCCTTAGGCCAATAAGACTTTAGGGAAATAGATGTCCAGCCAAAATGCCACAGAAGTTAGACATGAGGACTACAAGGACTTGGATAACCTCAGGCGCCACTGTCGGGGACTGCTGGACACCTCAAACCTTGCTTTCCCAAGCTTGCAAACCTCCAAGTATCCCCCACTGCCTTGGACTCTCACTGTCTTCCACCACTGAGGCCCAAACTCAATCCAGCTGGTTTCGCCTCTTCTCCCCAAACCCAATCCAGCTGGTTTCGCCTCTTCTCCCCAAACCCAATCCAGCTGGTTTCGCCTCTTCTCCCCCAAACCCAATCCAGCTGGTTTCGCCTCTTCTCCCCAAACCCAATCCAGCTGGTTTCGCCTCTTCTCCCCAAACCCAATCCAGCTGGTTTCGCCTCTTCTCCCCAAACCCAATCCAGCTGGTTTCGCCTCTTCTCCCCAAACCCAATCCAGCTGGTTTCGCCTCTTCTCCCCAAACCCAATCCAGCTGGTTTCGCCTCTTCTCCCCAAACCCAATCCAGCTGGTTTCGCCTCTTCTCCCCAAACCCAATCCAGCTGGTTTCGCCTCTTCTCCCCCCCAAACCCAATCCAGCTGGTTTCGCCTCTTCTCCCCCAAACCCAATTCAGCTGGTTTCGCCTCTTCTCCCCAAACCCAATCCAGCTGGTTTCGCCTCTTCTCCCCAAACTCAATCCAGCTGGTTTCGCCTCTTCTCCCCAAACCCAATTCAGCTGGTTTCGCCTCTTCTCCCCAAACTCAATTCAGCTGGTTTCGCCTCTTCTCCCCCAAACCCAATTCAGCTGGTTTCGCCTCTTCTCCCCCCCCCCCCCGCCAAACCCAATTCAGCTGGTTCTGCCTCTTCTCCCCAAACCCAGTTCAGCTGGTTTCGCCTCTTCTCCCCCAAACCCAATCCAGCTGGTTTCGCCTCTTCTCCCCAAACCCAATTCAGCTGGTTTCGCCTCTTCTCCCCAAACCCAATCCAGCTGGTTTCGCCTCTTCTCCCCAAACCCACCCACTGCTCCAGCCTGCAAGGTTTCCACAGGGCCCCCTAACATGCATGCCTCACCCACTGTTGTTGGGCTGTCTTCTCTGGGAGTGCCCCCCTTGTCACCCCACCTATCCAGGTCTTCCAGCTCAGCTCAGCTCCTATCTCTTCCCAACTCTTTTTCTCTGGCTGCTGAATAACTTTCCCCTTCCCTCCCCATAGCTCTTGGCTAAATCAGTGCTTTCAGCTGGCCTCATGCATGGCCAGGTGCTATTGTTTAACCTCCTCTCCTGTTCCCCATCTCCTTTATAAGCTCCTGGAAGGTGGAGCAATTCTCCTTGTCTTTGATGCCTCCCACCGTACCTGGGATACTGTGGTGCAGCGCGGCTGGTGCTTGGTAAATATCTCCTGAGGCGATGAACGTCTTCTCTGGTCCCTGGATCAGAAGTGACTGGGGAAGGAGGACACTGAAGGGTGCAGGAGTCAGCTGAGAGGAAGTAGCGTTTGGAGAGGGCTTGGAATTCTGCAGGGCTGCAGGGTGGAGCTGTGCCCTTTCATCCCTGCAGTAACCTTAGGTACCCTCGACCCCTCAGGGAGAGTGAACAATCCCCATCTCATATTAGAACATCCTCATGGGGAATCAAGAACTGCCCCATTCCATTCCACCCTCTCAGCAGCTCTGGGAGGCAGCTGAGATGGTGCAATCACATCCTGCCCTTTTGTAAAGGAGGCTCAGGAGGGCTAAGTGGCTTGCCTGAGGTCACACAGCAGGTGAGGGGTGAACCCCCAGAGGGGAGGTAGTTCTGTCAGACTTCAAGGCAGGGGTCTGGGGCCCCTCTGGGAGCTTGCTGGGGCTTTGCCACTGCTCTGAAGATTCAAGTGAGTCTGAGAAGGTGGGGAAGCCCCTGCTGTAGAGGCCACACCAAACTCCATGAGGCCAGAGTGAGGACGTCAGGCTCCTACTACTCCCACTTCTTTCCCTGGAGTTCTGAACACACCCATTGCTTCTGTGACCACTTACCCACTGCCCATATGCCCAGCCTTCAATGTGGCACATAGCAGAGATTTGAGGTATTTGCTGGTCTGTGCCTCAGTTTCCTCTTTATGTGTTTGCTCACTCCCTTCTCTTGGCAGGTAGGGCGAGGTTAAATTAATGCTTATTTAAGGGTTTCTGCATTCTGAGCTGACAGGTGCCTTGTGATGGTAAAATATGAACCCAATGTAAGTGCAAAATGCTATTGTTTTACACCTGAGGGTGATGTTTCATAATGGCAATGCACTGTCAGAGCCGTACGCAGAAATGAATGGTGTGTCTAATCCTCCCTTGCTCCCCCAGACTCAGAAGACAAGCTCACATCCCAGGGTGGGAGATATATGAGGCTCCTTGCCTTTTGCTATAAATCTGCCTTTTCATCAGTCCTGACAGGTGGCTGGACAATCCCAGTCAATTCATCAATTAAATCTACCCATTTGTAGTTGCTGGGAACCTTGTGTCCTTGGCTTCGGCAAGATCCGAGGCCCAGGAGTGCAGGGAGGCTGCTGTCATTGTGGTTGATGCTCCTGGAGGGAGCAGAAGGGGCCTGGGAAGTGGCCGTCTCAGGAGGCAGGGAGAGTGGAATGGATTTCCAGCCACTAGAGAAGGAGAGTGGGATGTGTGTTTGGAATACGATTGGGGTGGAGGAAGGGTTGGGGAAAGTACCCAGCCTGAAAAACCATATTCTGTGGTTTGATTTGTCTTCCATGGAGTTTCTGCAGTAGAGCAGGAGGTACATCCCCCAGCTCTGAGGCAAGGCAAAACTGGGTTCTAGCCTCAGCTCTGGCATTTGCACATTGTAGCACTTTGGGGAAGTTAGTGAACTTCTCGGAGTCCTAATTTCCTTATCAGTAAAATGGAAATAATAACACCCCCTAGGGAATTATGAAGATTAAATATAATATCTGTATAATATAAATACAGTATCTAGAATGGACCTGGCACAGAACCTGGCCTGTAGTTAACAATGAAGTCAGTGGTGGCTATTATTATTGCTGGAGGTATTGTCATTACAGAGGGCTACATCATACTTAGCCTTAAGAATTTACTTACCTTCTCACATGAATCAATTCCTGAATTCCTCCTTGTCAGGGATTCTCTCGGCTTCCTAAGTCCATTTACAGGCACCATAGAGTCTTTCTGTAATGTGATGGATTTTTGGCTCCCAAATCCATGAAGCTGCCAGGGTGAGAGTGCCTGATTAACTAGGTTTCTCAGGAGGCACCCAGGACCCCCAAGCAATGTCCCTGTTTCCAAAAGCAAGGTATTGTCTGAAATGCCCAGAATCCAACAGAAATCGCTCCCAGGAAGGAGTGTTCATGTCGTGTATGTGCATGTATGTGTGTGTGCACCTGTGTGTTCTTGGCCAGCTGAAAATGGAAGTTGGTGGCCAAGTTGTGTCTGAGGGAGGTGAAAATCCCCTCTTTATTATTACAGTGGTTATACTGTGGTCATACATCACAGAATGGTTAAGAGAGTGACTGTAGGGTCAAATTGCCCAAGTCTGTGTCCCAGTGCCCTCACTTACTAGTTCTGTGGTCTTGAGTAAGTTGCTTTGATCTCTCAGTGCCTTAGTTTCCTCATCTGTACACTGGGATACTAATAGTACCTATGTTTTAGTGTTGTTGGGATAATTAAAAGAAGTCATATAAGTAAAGTCCCTAGCAACAGTGCCTGACACATAGAAGATGCCTAACAAATATTTGCTGAATGGATGTCAGTAAGGAAGGCTTTCAGAAAGTGAGAAGAATCTTGGAAGCGGGACCTGCTAAGTGTGTATTCTAAGAGAAACCTCCCGAGCCTCAGTTTGCTGCCTGGTGAAATGGCATGATTTCATGCTCTTGGGGAACACTCTAGCCACAGCAAGTCAGTCATGCTTCCAGAGCTTCTAAGGGTCCTGTGCAGAGCAGACTTGCTCGGCCACCAATTTTGTGACTGTCACAAGAGTAGGCAGCATGAGGAGGAGAATGGCAAGGCCATGTGGCTCCCTTCTCCAAGAAAGTGCCTTTCAGCTGCTATGAGTGCAGTGCCTGGTGGGGACAGCAAATGCATTTGCTGCTAAGAGGATGCTCCTGACACCGCAGCAAGAAGCCCACGAATGTGTTTTCCAGCACGTCTGCTAATGGCTTCATCACAGCTTTTTATGAGACGATGTGAATTGCTCTGACCAATGAGGCTTAATGGCCTTCCTCAACGAGCTGCCTGGTATATTCTCCCCGGAGGCTCGGCTCAGAGTTAAGCCCAGAATATTAATATGGCCGGATGTGGGCCCTCCCCCATCCTATAAAGTTGTGGAAATTGAGGTCAAGTTGGGTTCCCTGCAACGTTCTTTAAACAAGCAGCGGAGTGGTTTGTTTGCTCGTTGATCTTCCTGGTGGAGAGGGAGTGGTTTCCAGCTAGAGACCTGGGACCCTGCCCTCTCTTCCTCTAGGTTGGTGTCCACTTGCTAGGCAGTGGATTTCTTAAAGGGGCAGGCTCCTCAAGAGGAAGGGGGGCACCCCTTGATTCCAACATTCAGGGCTACTGGGATAAGAGCAGGAAATATCTAGGCCTGATGCTGGGATAAGAGGAACAGATGGCTAGTCCTCCCAGTCAGGTGGATCTGCCACTGCCAGCTGTAATCATAAGAACATTCTCCCATGTGGTTGAGGGTTGGAATGGCACCATGTCAGAGATGGAAGGGGGTCTTTGCAGTCTTACCCATCCTCTCCCTCCACTTTCCAAGTGAAGGAGCAGATGATCTGAGTGAGGAAGGGAATTGCACAGTCACATGGTGTCAGGGCTGAGTTTAGAAGCTGGGTCTTTTGGCCCTAGTCTAGATCTTATCCACCCACTCTTCTGCTGGCCCTCATTCAGTCCTCTGTGGCAACACATTTCTCAAATTGGCTGTCAGGGTCTCCTGCACTCTTCCATCTTCCATTCCAGGCGAGCATCCCGGCTCCTGTAGCCATTCATCTCAGAGCATGGTCTTGAGACCTTTTGCAACTTTCATCTGTGGGACGGTAGAAAGAGCACTATAACTCTTTAGGAGCAATGGGGTCACGTTTTAGTTCTGTAACCTAGCTGTGTGATTCTGAACAAATTCCAAAAATCCTGGGTTTCTTTTTCTTTTTCTCATCTTTTTTTTTCTTTTTCTTTTTTTTTTGAGACAGTCTTGCTCTGTTGCCCAGGCTGGAGTGCAGTGGCACGATCTCTGCTCACTGCAACCCCCGACTCCCGGGTTCAAGCGATTATCCTGCCTCATGCTCTCGAGTAGCTGGAACTACAAGCACGCGCGCACGGCTAATTTTTGTATTTGTAGTGGAAACGGAGTCTCATCATGTTGGCCAGGGTAGTCTTGAACTCCTAACCTCAGGTGATCCGCCCACCTCCGCCTCCCAAAGTGCTGGAATTACAGGCATGAGCCGCGGCACCTGAAGGCTGGGGTTTTCTATAGATCAGGAACTGTCTCTGATTCACCTTTGCCAGTGCCTGCTATATAGTCAGTGCCCAATAGGCGCTTACTGAATGACTGATGCTTGAAGGTCAGGTGAATGAGTGCAGCCTGTCACAAGCCTCCGTGGCTTGTGTGGGTATTGTTAGAGCCCATGCTAACCAAGTCTCTCCCCTTGCCTCTCCTGCAGCCCGCCCTGAAGATGTCGGCACCAGCCTCTACTTTGTAAATGACTCCTTGCAGCAGGTGACCTTTTCCAGCTCCGTGGGGGTGGTGGTGCCCTGCCCGGCCGCGGGCTCCCCCAGCGCGGCCCTTCGATGGTACCTGGCCACGGGGGACGACATCTACGACGTGCCGCACATCCGGCACGTGCACGCCAACGGGACGCTGCAGCTCTACCCCTTCTCCCCCTCCGCCTTCAATAGCTTTATCCACGACAATGACTACTTCTGCACCGCGGAGAACGCTGCCGGCAAGATCCGGAGCCCCAACATCCGCGTCAAAGCAGGTAAGGGACAAGACGCCTGCTGCCCCAGTGGCACAGGAGAAGGCTGTGCCGTCATTCTGAGGGTATGTGTGTAACATGCTCGGGGTGGGGGCGCTTGCGAGAAGTCATTCACCCAAGAACAGTTTTGTTGTTCACTTTTGCATCTTAGTTTACCACTGGCTGTGTGTCCATAGGCATAAGAGACTCTTTCTTTCTCTTTCTTTCTCTTTTTCTCTTTCTTCTTTCCTCTTTCTCTCTCTCTCTTTGAAACAGAGCCTCACTCTGTCGCCCAGACTGGAGTGCAGTGGCGAGGAGACATCTTCCTAAGCTTCAGTTTTCTCATCTGCAAAGTGGATGCAACTGCCTACCTCTGTATCACCACGTGTGACGGTTAAATGAGATGGTGCTCATTTAAATGAGGTGCCCACTTCAGCCCTTGACTTACAGAAAATCCACAGTGAGGTTTTCTTGAAGCCTTTTATTAAAAAATAATAATTAAAGAAGAGTGCACACATTATAAGTATGTAGCTTGATGAAATTTTACAAAGTTCAACTAACACTCAGATCAAGAAATACAACATCAGCACCTTAGAAGCCTTCCTCAAGCTTCTTTTCCCACACTAGTCCTCTAAGAGCCACCACTATTCTGATTTCTAACAATAGATATTTTGCTTATTTATGAACTTTATACAAATGGAGTCCAATGGTATGTATTGTCTAGACCTTTTGCTCACCATTCTGCTTATGGGATTTACCCTTACTGCTGTGTGTGGTAGGAGGTTGGTGGTTGTCACTGTCATCTAGTGTGCTATCATGCAGCTAGAACACACTTTCTTTGTCCATTCTACTGCTGAGGGGACGTCTGAGGATAACACATCTCGTAAGAAAAGGCATTTTGGTGAAATACACAATGAAATACTTTTAGCAGTGAAGGATTTTGGTCTTTGGAAGAGTAGATGGAGGTGAGGAAGTAGCGTTTCTCAGGTGGTCTACTTTAAGAAAAAAAGTCTCATTTATTTGGATTAGGGCAGGAGGCCAAGGGGACAGCTTAGATCAGCCATTCTTCACTAGGACATCAGGGTACACTGGCGTGTCATAATCAGTGGCAAGGTGGGTCTCGGATCATTATAAAGCACTGAAGTTTTGGGAATGGTTTTCAACTTAGAGACCCAGCCCACTGCAATGGTGCCAGGCCTAGGTCACGCCATCTTTTCCAGGGACTGTGTTGGACCAACCAAGGAGAGTGGTTCTGGGAAAGGCCTCCCAACCAGCATGTGGTGACAGACCCTCTCTGACTTTTTGGGGTCCTTTTGCCTTAGGGACACCTCTCATAAAAGCAAGGTTTAAAGTAGCTGGGAACGGGAGTGTGTAGGGGTGAGGTGAGGTGAGAGCTCTGCCTCATTCCATCGGTTGGTTTGGGGCTAGACCATGAGCTCTTAGAACACAGAGTTGCTCAGGGTTTCTCCCCGGACTCCCCATGGACTCTTTTTAAGAGCAAGTCCTTTGCACTGCTCAACCCCAATGCAACACCAAGTGCTGGACTAGGAGCCCTGAGGCCTGGATTTGGAGCCCAGCTCTGGCCTCCACAGTGTGGAGGATTGGGTTAAGGGGAAGGGACCGTGTTTCCTGTCACCTCCCCCTCATTGGGTTAGGATGCAGTTTTCATAGTAAGTGTATAAATGTGTTTTTACAAATGAAGAGATTAAGACAAAGAGAAGTTAAGTCACTTGTCCAAGGGCACACAGCCAGTTAATCAGACGTGCAGCTATCATGAAAAGTGACATTATCAAAGTGCTTTCCTTGTGCTGGGCCTTTCATATGCTGCTCTTATGGTGATTTCCTTTTACAAATGAAGAAATTGAGGCTCCAGAAGGTTAACCAACCCTTGTCCAGGATCACACAGCTGGCCAGAGGAGGAGGCAGGGCCCACTTGTTAGATGCCATTAACCATAAACCTCTGCTGACTCCCTGGGACGTCACGGGTGGCGTGCACTCCAGCCCGCCCTTTCCACTCCGCCACCCTGCCTCCCTCCAAGGTCCATTCTCCTTGTTCTCCTCTGTGCTCTCCCATAGCTGGAGTCAGGGCCCTGCCCAAACCCATGGAAGGGCTGGACCACAGAGCCACAGAGCCACCAGTGCCTCTCCTCTTTTCTCTTTCTTCCACCTCAACTACATCTCCTCCTCATCATAGCCACAACTTGGAGAAGGGGAAAGAATAAAGGCCGAGGGAGGGCCAGGGAGAGCCAGGCTGACTGGAAACACAATCAATTAAGAGACTCTTGATGATGCCAGAGGGGCTGCAGGTGCATAGTCAGGGAGTGGGGATGGGCTGCCAGGGCCCTAAGTGTCACCTTGGCAACCATCGCAGGGAGAGGAAGAGGGCACGCTGCCCAGGTGCCTGCTGAGGGACAAGGTCGGGAGGCAGCAGGGCTCTGGATGTTCCAGCTTTACTTGACAGAGAAGGGCGTGGAAGGATCAAGCGAGGCCTGGGAGAGGCCAAACAGGAGGACAAGGCAGAGGCAGAAGCCTGGGTCCCATTCCTAGGGCTGGGTCTGCCTGCCTTTAGGGGCCAGACACATACAGTGGCTGCAGGTGGCGGTGCCCCAGAAGCCAGCTGAGGCAGGAGGTGGGCACTGTGGGGGAAGGGATGGTTCTGAAAGCAGGGACAAAGCTGGGGGTCAGGGAGGGGTGCTCTAGAGGCTGCAGCCAGGGTCAGAAGCAGGGAGAAAGTGGCAAGGATGCTCTGTTTTGAAGAATCTTGGAGACTGTGTCCATGTCTCGAGTTCTGTATGCTCAGAGCCAATCACAATCCCAAACATTCTCTCCCTTTGTCCTTGTAAGTTCAGGATCTGAACTACATTTCCGAGCCTGCTTTTCACGTTGAAGGAGCCCAAAACTCAGTTGTTAGAGCCTGTGTCACAGGTTTTGTTTGGGTGCATTATGGTCACTGTGCCCAAAATAATTGCCACCCTGGGTCTAACAATAATTCAGGAAATCTGGTTTGGTTTTCTTAGGGGAATTCTAGCATATTTCCATATTACCTGCACATCCCTTTGGTGAATATAACATTGCAGGGCTTAGGTGCTGCCCTCAAGGCTCTTAAAATCTAATATGATTTGCTAATACCCAAATGGGAAAGGTTGGAATTTGGATGGATGGTCTTGCAGAGGGAGGCCAGATATTTTTGAGGGAGAAAAGGCTGCCCAGTAGGATGGGGAGGAGGTTGATGGAGAAGGAGTTGCCCAGACAAGAACAAGATCATGGCAGGGGCTTCTGGGCTGGCTAAGAGGGAGAGGGGAAGGAAGAAGTGAGGAAGGTGAGGCTGAAGGAGCAGAGGGAGTTGAGCTGACTCTCTGTTCTTTCTGGGGACCCTCACCACATCCTTGTGACACTCTTCTCTTCCCCACTGCCAATCTCTCTGCAGTTTTCAGGGAACCCTACACCGTCCGGGTGGAGGATCAAAGGTCAATGCGTGGCAACGTGGCCGTCTTCAAGTGCCTCATCCCCTCTTCAGTGCAGGAATACGTTAGCGTTGTGTCTTGGGAGAAAGACACAGTCTCCATCATCCCAGGTAAGAAGCGTCCTGCGGCTGCGGCAGACGGGTGCTCGCTTTGTGGGGACTGGGTAAAGTAGAGATGCCTGAGCTGGTTGTTGAGGTCAACAAGATCTTGAGATTGGCCCTGGGGAGTGATTTGTTATTGTTCTGGTGATGCTTTGGCAAAAAAAAAAAAAGTATCTTTGGTCTTGGTCTGGCACGTCTCTGTGTGGGGTGTTGAAGACCCACACGCTGATCTTGACTGGGTGTGTGAGGGTGCCGTCAGACACCCAGTGCAGTGGAAGCCCCATCCTTTCTGACTGCTGGGGTTTTGCTTGACCCAGTCCTGAGGCAAGGCTGGAAGCACCTTACCTGCGAAAGGTGGCAAGGGGACGAGGGATGAGAAGAGGGTTTGTGGTCTGTGTTCCTGCGTTGTGTGACTAAAACAGTGAGCACTGCCTCCTTGGAGGACCTGACTTCAGGAAGCTTGTGTATGGGGACTTTCCTTCTTTCCTTCTTGCATGAGTTGGCTAAAGACTCCATCGGAATTCTAGCTGGCCTCGCTTTGAGGCTGATGTTGGGAGATGGGGTTCATACCATGTTGTGGGTTCATCTCATTACAGCTGCTGTGATTACGAGTCCCTCATTATTGGCTCCTTTTACCTCTGTGGGGTTGTGTCTCCCACAGGAAAACAGGTATGGAAGCCCCAAGAGAGGACCTCAGGTCCTTAAAATACCTCTAGGCCTCCATTTACAAAACTGAGATATTTCCATCACCAGTTTCTTCCTCTCTGCACATTGCAGGGGTTCTGCTGCGTTTTCTTCCTTTCTCTCCCAAGGACCTTTGTTTCCCTTGCTGTAAATTGGAGCAGCTTGACCAGGTGATCTGAGTGCCCTTTGAGCATTAAGGTCCCATAACCGATTGTATGAAATGATTCTTGTTCCTCAGGGTTGATGGTTTAGTTGGGGAAGATAAGACTTCTATTCATGGAACCTTTAAAGCAGGGGTTCTTAAGCCTGCCACCCATTTAAATCCCCGAGGAACTCCTTTAGAAACACCAGTGCTGGCCGGGCGTGGTGGCTCACACCTATAATCCCAGCACTTTGGGAGGCTGAGGTGGGTGGATCACGAGGTCAAAAGATCGAGACCATCCTGGCTAACACAGTGAAACCCCCTCTCTACTAAAAATACAAAAAATTAGCTGGGCATGGTGATAGGCGCCTGTAGTCTCAGCTACTCGGGAGGCTGAGGCTGGAGAATGGCGTGAACCCAGGAGGTGGAGCTTGCAGTGAGCCGAGATCGCACCACAGCACTTCAGCCTGGGGGACAGAGCGAGACTCCATCTCGGAAAAAAAAAACAAAACACCAATGCTTAGCCCCAAATCAACTGAATCAGACTCTGCCAGGAGTAGAGCCTGGGCATCAGCCTTTTCAATGCTCGCTAGGTTGTTCTGATGTGTACCTAGGACAAGAACCATGCTCTGGCGTGTTGACAGCTAATGCAGCAGGAGACTTTCTTTGAGACATTAATTTGCCTTTTTCGCTCAGTACTTTTTCCTTCTCTCAGTTCCAAGCAGATGGCCAGGCCATTATATCTCCAGACTTCAGAGCTTGTAGCAGGATGGGAATTCGAAGCTCCTGGAAGACAGCTGCTCCTCCTGTCTTTTGTAAAACCATAGGCTAACAGCAAAGGTTAGGAAGGGTGTTTTGTCTGGGGAGGAGAGCCTCTGAGAGCAAGGAACAAAGAGGAGATGAAAGGATGCCAGGGTTGGGGACGGTGCGGAAGGCTGCTCCCTGGACGCAGTCAGAAGAGGCGGTTGGACCCCGCAGGGGTGGCTGTGTGGGGCCCTCCTGGGTCCGGGACTGAGGCCAGGGTTCTTGTGTTCAAATGAGTCACAAGGTGCACAGCCCAAGAGCCAAAGCAATCATTCAGGCAGGGACCATGGGCTGGTGAGGACTAGAGGTACCCTGGACCTTGGCATACACTGGGAGAAGCCCCAATAATGTTGGGAACAATCTCCTGCCTATCTAGTAGAGTCAGATTTAAGGTGATTTAAAGAACATAAAGAAATGTGGTGTTCCTTATGCACTTAAGTTTATGGACTAAGCATTATATCCATTAAATAATGATAATTTTTGCATTACAATTTTGGGGGTGCTTACTATATCCCAGGTACAAGGCTCAGAAACTTCCATACAGGATCTCTTTTTATCATCACAAAAAGTCCACAAATGTGTTTTCCCCTCTCCACTTTACAGAAGAGGACACTGAGGCTCAGAGAAGCAAAATACCTTCTGAATCACACTGAGCAGAGGGTGGGGCTGGAACCAGAGTCTGTTTTTTCAACCTGTGTGTTTAACCCCACACAGACATGCTTCCCCCACCATATAAATGTATCCGATAAAGTGTTACTCTAGCTACAGTGGAGGCTTTAAATGTGTGCTATAGGCAGTGAGGGCTTTGGCTTTAGGAAGGGGGACAAATTGATGTAGGGACGACTTCATGGAATCAAGTGCAGTGTGGTGATTAAGAGCCTAGAATCTAGGACCAGACTACCCGCATTTAATACTCCATTGCTTACTAGCTGGGCGAGTCATTTACTCCCTCCGTTTCCCCACCTGTAAAATGGACTCATAGGGTTCGAGTAAGAATTAAATGAATCAATATATGAATAATGTCTAGAACACTGCCGGACACTTGCTGAGCACAGGTTATAGTGATTATTAGGTGGACGAGAGCATTGGCGCTGGCTGTTTGCTGCGGTGGTGTGTGTTTCTGGTATGGAGTGGTGTTTGTGTTCCCCATGCGACTGCAGTTCCCATGGGCCAGCACTGGATCGTTCTCATCCACACATCCCCACTTCTGTACTCGGGGTAAATAAAAGCTCACTAAATGATCAGTGAGTAGATGAATGGGTGGCTGGAAGAATTCTAGAGGAATCTGGGGAATGGCATGGACAAAGACATGGAATAAGGACAGCAGGCTGGGCGTGGGGTGGGGAGAAGACCAGATCAGATAGGCGAGAAGGAAGGTTAACTGGTTCCTGTGCTTAGGAGCTGGAGGCAGGGAGCTTCCCCCAGGCGGCCCTTGTAGTTGGTGCTTCAGGGCTGTCTTTGATGTCAAGACCGGGCTGGTGGCCCCAAAGGGCATAATTATCAGGGAAGTGGCCTTGATGCTAATCTGCGGGGCTGTGTTAAGCTTTTGTTTTGCAGAACCCCTTTCTTTAGTTTGGCCTTGGAGAATTTTCTTCTCCTGCCCAGCCCTCCACCCCTATCCATAATCATTCTAGATCATTCGACAGCTACATGTTAGATCCAGGGCCAGTCTTCCCCAAGCACAGAAATCCAACTAGCATGATCATGGAGGACTCCATGAGAACCAGAGAGTGGAGTTTTGTCTTGTCCAGGCTCTGTAGGTAAGGGGACCAGAACTCCGGCCCGCATGCCACATGCTTTAATTTTGACAAAGGCAAGTAGTTTGATTTTTTATAAAAATAGGATTTTTTTCCACTAACCATATTCACACTGTGCCTAGTATGTGTGCTGTGTGTGTGTTTGTGTGCATTTTGAGGTGGGGAGGCTGGATGGCACTTCTCATGGTAGGGGAAGATTACATGGCAAGTTGCCCTGAAGGTTAATGGAGGATGGAGGAGCCAGGGATACTTCCCTCTGACGCTTCAGGATCAGCTTCCGGAGCCAGAGGAATTGTGTTGACTTTGATTTCTGGATCTGCAGGGCTGGGCTCAGCTTCTCCACAAACAGCAAGTCCGGGAGGAGCTGGAACACAGAAGGAAGAGCAGGGAGACTGGTGTGGGCCCATCAGAGCCCCAGGAGGCATCCCCTTGGGGATGCAGGTACCCTGGGAGGAGGGGACCCTCATGTGGTTGCAGCCCCTGTCGGTGGGAGCTGGCTGTCCCACGCCTCTTTCTGAGGGAGTCTGGGAAGAATTGAAGGCTTGGGACCTAAACAAGCTCCATGAATTGAATGTTTACTCACAGGTTAGCCTTCCTGGCTCTCTCTGGCTATCCTGAAGCTGGCGAAGGAAACTCACCAGCTTTTTGGCTGTGCTTTGCCCAGGGCAGTGACAGGCTGGAGAAATAGCTCAAAGTGCTACCCTTTAGCCACCTCCTATACCCGCCTCCACTCCCTCAAGCAGGTCATCTTTCCATCCCGCTGTTTAAAGACGTGTGTATGAAGCACAGAGCCTCTCACTTTGTATCTGGCAGACTCCCACCCTTGCTTCTCTCTCCAGGGATTTAGTCCTGGTGTGAACTGGCTCTCTAAGGCTGGCAGGGTGGGGGTAAGAGGGCCAAGGGCTGTGCACAAACATAAATTAAAATTAAGGCCTCCAGTGAAGCTGAGATGTGGTTTAATTTCCCATCTGCATGATCACCATTACAATACATGTTATTGGATATAAAGATAAATCCGGCCCTGTTCCTAATAGCTTTTAATTTCCACCAGACCTGATTATATCAATGCAGGCCCCTTGTGGGAGTTTCCCAGCATGCTCTTCCCCACCATCCTGACTGGCTGTTTCGGCCCCAGCGGGGAGTTTGGGACACTGCTCAGATGCGGGCCAGATGTGTCTGCTGCTGCTCAGGAAGACAAGCCTGCATCAGCTCCCTTGTCCATGCAAATGGGAATACTGAGTTGTCACTGTGCCTTGGCCAGCTGAAAGTGCGCTGAGGACACTGTTTGTTGTGAGTAGGGAGACACAGGGGCAAGGAGGCATCTGGCCAGAAGGGGTCCTGTGACATGAGAAAAGGTCTCCTAGTGTCGTATAAGGATTCCTATCAGGCAGTGCTTCCTCCCAGGAGCCCACCTTTGGCCAAGAGAGCAAAGTAAACCACCAGCCTCTGTGGAATAATGAACTCCAGAGTTCCAGGGTGCCAAGTGGGTTTTCATAGCTCTCATTCCATTCAGCGATCTCTTCTACCTGGGGTACAGTGGACCCCTCCTCTCTGTTGACGCCCTGGCCCTCTTTTGTCCCTTACACTTTTGTCCCTTACTCTTCCACGAGGCCAGACATAGGCCTGCCAGGCAGACAGTACTACCCTGGTTTCGTTCCCGGAGCCCTGCCTTCATTCTGTCTTGCATCCTAGTCCGTTGTGTCTGTCTGCCGCAGGAGGGTGTACAACTATCTTTTTCATCTTTTTATCCCCAGAACCAGCACAGCACTGTCACAGAGGAATAATAATAATAATAACAAGATTAATGATAATACCTGTCATGTATGGAGACCTCTTTTGGGTTAGGCATTTTACATATATTATCTCTAATCCTCACAATAACCCTTTAAGAGAGTGTTTTTATGTTCTGTTTTTGTTTTTATTTCCTCATTTAATAAATGAGGATGTTGAGGTCCAGAGCAGTTAAGCATGTTACCCAAGGCCACAGCTAATAAGAGATGCGGCCTGGATGTGAGCTGGTCTTCCATGTTCCTCTACTTCCCGCTGCCTCTCCGGAGCAGGCTCGGAATCGTTAGGAATCCGGTGTCCTTAGGTTTCAACATAGGAGGAGGGCCCATCTCTGTCTCCTGCACTTGCCTGGGAAGAGAAAGCTATCACCAACCCTTGTGCTGACCTCTGGCTGTGTGTGCAGTGACCAGAGGCTTGGGCTCCTCTGAAGGGCAACAGATCTCCAGCTTAAAAACCAGTGAACAAAACAGCCATCCTAACAAGAAGGCTTTGTTGGGTTCTGGCTCTGTTTTTGGCCCCATGGGAGACACAAAGACTGTCCTAAACTGGGAATTTAGGATTCGGCTCATGTTGTCGGCTCTGATGGACAGGGATGGATAATCTCAATACAACAAACAAATGTGATCTTGGTTTGGCTTTGGAATGCAGATTCAATTTATTAATTACATTTTGCTCAGGCTGACATGAAGGTCACTTCTTTGGCTCCCACGAATCTACACCAATTTGAATGGGAGATAGGCACAGAGAGGGGAGGCGGTGCCAGTGCTGGAAACCAGTTTGGGCCACATGTAGGCTGTGAACATGTGGAATCACAGACTGTGAGAGCTGGAAAGTGCCCTGGAGACTGTGTCACTCAGCCTCTGCATTTATGGATAAAGAAACCCAGGTCCAGACCAACGCTCTCTCCTGCCATCTTCTCTCCTGTCTCCTGCTCTCTCTCAGGGCGCATGATTTTAACTACTCATGGGCACCTTTGTATTTCACTACAGATACCAGATATTTTTCCTCCTTTGTCTGTCTGAAGCCTACGCATCTTTCAAAGTCTGGTTCAAATACTACTTTTTCCATGATGTCTTTCCTCAATTTCTGCTAAGAATGGATTTGAAAGTCACCCAGATTAACCCACTCCAAGGGGCTCCTTTTCTGAACTCCCTCCAAACTTTATCGGTTCCTTGCTCAAGACACTAATCGTACTTTGTCCTGTAATTTTTTTAAAAAGTCTGTTATCTCCATTACAGGAATGTATAATCATCAGGGGCAGGATTCATATTTTATTCAGACCTTTCTTCTCTCCAGTGATTAATGGTGATGACAAAATGACAGTCTCCCCTACTGAACTGTCCTGTGGCATGGAGGACACCGCGAGACCTGCCTAAGGTCCCGTAGCAAATCGGTGGCATTACCAGGGTCTCAGCTTGGTGGTCCTTCACCTCCATAATGCCGAGTTGCTTCTGTGGGTTCCTCTTGTGATTCTCTGTTGTTCAGGTATAGAATTGGAGACCTAAGCTCTCAACTACTTACGAGCCTGGAGAAAAGCGGCTGGGATTGTCACCCTGCACTAGTGAGAAATAGACGATAGATCCGAGACAATTCAACAAAAGGGGCTTGGACCCCTGCTGGGTGCCAGGCACAGTGCCAGGCCTTGCAGAGGAGTCCAGGTTGGCCATGATCTGTTCCTGTCCTGGCTTCTGTCTTGGGACTATAGTGTCTTCCCACAAAGAGGAGGATACCGCAGGAACATTCTTTCTGTTGATGGCCACACAGTAAGGCATGCTGAAGGAGACGGGGCTCAAGTCAGGCCCTGGAGTCTGTGACCAGGTCAAGAGGGCAGAGAGAGCACTTTGGGTGGAGGTGACAGTGCAGGCACAGGCAAGTGGGCAATGAAAGGGTGGGGTGATCTGGGAACATGGCTGGAGGGTAAGAAGTGGTGAGCAAACTGAGAGGTCACTGGGCCGTTTAACTCATGAAGGTACTGTCTAGTTCTAGGGAAAAAGAATAAGGGACAACATGATAATGAGTGATATTTATTGAGCACTTACTAAGTTGCCAGGCTCTGTTCTAAGCATTTGACATATGTAGTTTGCTTCACCTTCTCAGCAATCTGAAGAGAAGGGGACTTTCATTCCCCCATTTTGCAGATGGGCAAGCAGAGGCACAAGAATGCTAAGTAAATTACTTAAAGGTAGTAAGTAGTGGAGCAACAACTTAAACTTATGTATTCAGACTCCATCATCTGTGCTCCTAAGTGCTGCACTAAATTGTCTCCCACAGAATTCACATATATATAACATTTTATATGTATATATGAGACGGAGTCTCGCTCCGTCGCCCAGGCTGGAGTGCAGGGGCGCAATCTCGGCTCACTGCAAGCTTCGCCTCCCAGGTTCACGCCATTCTCCTGCTTCAGCCTCCTGAGTAGCTGGGACTACAGGTGCCCACCACCACGCCTGGCTAATTTTTTGTATTTTTAGTAGAGATGGGGTTTCACCATGTTAGCCAGGATGGTCTCGATCTCTTGACCTCGTGATCCGTCCGCCCTGGCCTCCCAAAGTGCTGGGATTACAGGCGTGAGCCACCACGCCCGGCATATATATATTTATTTTTTGAGATGGAAGCTCGCTCTGTCACCCAGGTGATTTGGTTCACTGCAAACTCCGCCCCCCAGGTTCAAGTGATTCTCTTGTCTCAGCCTCCTGAGTAGCTGGGATTACAGGCGCACACCACCATGCCCGGCTAATTTTTGTATTTTTAGCAGAGATGGGGTTTCACCATATTTTGAAACTCCTGCAAACCAATAAGAAAAAGACAATGCGACAGAAAGTTGGAGAACAGTTATGAGCAAACAATTCACAGAAGATATAGTGGCATGTGGTGGAAAGAAGACAGGCTGTGGAGTCTGCTAGTCTTAATTGATGACCTTGCAAGTTACTTCCAAAGCCTCAGTTTAATCATCTGTAAAATGGGAATGATAAAACCTATTGCACATAGAATCCTTGAAATAAAAATTGGGCCTCGGAGGAGACTCAGATTCCTAAATGGGAAAGGAGTCACCTAAATGCATCAAAGAAATTGCCCATCTAGCTTCATGCAGTTGTGCAACCTTAGACCTCATCTCCCTCGCCCCATCTTCTCCATCGTCTGGCATCATCACCCATCACCTGTGCTGCCTTTTTTGGGTGGTAAGCTAGGGGCTGCAGCCACCCAAAGGTGTGGTGGTCCTAGAGTCACAGATGGAGAGTGAATCCCCCTAAATATGATCTTGAGAAAGCTACAAATGACTGTGCAAGATGGATCACCACCATCATGTTTTTATCTCAAATATTCCATAATAACTGAATAGAATGACAGAAACAAAGTACCTAGGATATAGTATTAATCTCTGGATTCACTAGCACCTTGCAGGGTACCTGATAAACATTTTCTGTTGAGGGATAGTTTATAAAGTGCTTTCAGATGATGTCACTCGCTTCTCACAGTAGCCCCCGTTACCTTGCCCATTTTACAGGTGTGGACACAGAGGCAGTGTGGCTTAGTGACTTGTGCAGGCAGAAGAGGAGGGAGAGGGGAGGCAATAGACGTGTATGAGTCCATAAGCGTATGTAAGGCCCCACGGCAGGCACCTGCATGTGATCTCATTTAATCATGCTTGGAACCCTCAGAGGGAAACATGCTACCCCCATTCTTAGATGTAAAGAAAATGAGATTCAGAGAGGCCGAGTGATTTGCTCCAGGTCACACAGCTTCCAAGTGGCAAGGCCTGGGTATGGACCAGAGCTTCTGTCCCCAAAGTCCAAGCTTCTTCCTTGTAACAGTGACTCCAGGCAGAGCGCTGTCCTAGGAACTCCCAGCAATTACTGTCTCCCTCATCAAGGCAGTTAGAGAGTGGAAAAGGCAGCTGGTCCTTAATTTGGCTGTTGTTTGTTTGCTTTGGTGAGAAAGGAAGCCTCGGACTCAGACATATTGTATTCTTCCTTGAAGTGTGGAGAAAATCCTACCTTCCAAAGCTGTTAAGCACGTGTTGCAGGTTAGTGATTACAAGAAAGCAACGAAGGGAGCAATGGGATTCTCTCCCTAAACTGAAATGATACTCATAGTGGCAAGAATCGTTGGTAGGAAAATAAGTGATCAGTTACTGAGCTCATCGGTGATAAGTGTTTTTCTCTGTCATTTTATTTAAGCTTCACAGGTGCCCTGTGTAGTCGGTATTATTATTCCCATTTTGCAGATGTGGGGCCTGAGGCACAGAGAGGTCAGCCTTCCCAAGACCATACCCCGAGGAAATGACGAGGCAGAATCTGAGCCCAGGGCAGTTTGATTTCAGCTCTTAGAGATAGCTTGGGCCACTTCTCCATCTGTGCCCTGCAGCCGGCATCTCCTTCAGTTTGTATGGTGCTCTCTGGTTTACAAAGCCTGTTCACCAGCATCATCTTATTGAATCCTCCCAAACACATCTGCGGGAGACACAGGTTTAACAGACTCATTTAACAGACAAGGCAATCAAGGCTTGGGGGCACTGAGGGACCTGCCCAAGGTCACACAGCCAGGGAGGGGTACACCAGAACTCTGGTTTTGATGCTTATGCCCCAGGAGCTCTCAAAGCACCCCCTCCCAGAGAGCGTGCCCGCAGCTCCCTAGAACTCCTTCCAATATCCCAGCAGGCGGGCTGCTCTGCGCTTGCACGCCAGTTGGTTGGTTCCAGAACCATCAGCCGCACTCCTCAGTCAAGCAGAAATGTCTCGTGTTCACAGGTGCCTCTGGCGGCGTGTGCATGTGTCATGTTTTGCTTTTCCATTTAGTTCATGGCAGGCGCTGCATTTCCAGAGCACCCCCTGGGTGAATTTTCAGCAGATTTAAGACAATTGCAGGAAAACGCTGTGCCCCGGGATCATACCGTGGCAGTGGACACAGAGCAAGCAGCATTGTTTGGTTAAGTTGGCACCTCTGAAAGTTACCCTGAAATCAGAGCGGAATTCTTTATAGAAGGTTATCCTACACATAAATCATCATTAGACTACCTCATTTTTGTTTAATGCCTACCTAACTGTGCTGTAGTCTAAAAATGTGTGTTTAGTGAAGTCAAGGGTTGCAGGGAAATTATAGGGTTTTCAAAAACCCATTTGCTTTGCTGGTGTTCACATCAGAATCAATCTTGCCTTTAGTTCTCAATCTCATCGCAAACATGTAGTCTTGCTTGCCGAATTCTGGCATTTAATGTAGGGTAGCATTTATTCAGAAGAAGCCAACGGTGCTTACAGAATGGTAGAGCTATGTATAGATGGCACTTCCTGCCAAGCCTGTGATTTTGAACTCTGTTGTGTATCAATGAGAGCCAGAGCTGGTGGAGACGGTGCTGTGGTTCTGTGCGGAGGCCTGTGCTGGGTAACAGTGGGTGGGGTGGTCTGCATCCGCAATGCCACAAGTCTCAATGTGTGTGAGCACGTAGTAGGCACCCAGGCAATGTTTGTTGAATGCTTAGAGGACAGTTTAGCCGGGAAGGTGACTGATCCTTTAGATTAAGTTGTAAATGGGATGGATGAGAATGAAGGGGCATGTGCGGCTGTACCTGTTTCCGTGGCTGCTGGAAAAAAGCCACCATTTGCTCCTGTTCTTCTCTGAAGAAGCAGGGCTTGCTTGGAGTCTTTTTTGTGATGAAGTAAAGCTGTTTAGAGAAGCAAAATCCTGTGGGCTCTGGCCTCAGAGGGACCTGGGTTCCAACACTGACCCCGCTCCTAACTTGCCTTCTGACCTTGGCCAAGGTCTTAACCTTTCTGAGCTGCACTTTTTTCAGTTGTGAGGATTCAAAATCGGGTACTTTTATTTTCTGTATAGAGAAAATACTTTTTCCATGTATATAATGTATTTTTCTATATAGATCTGTTTTCTATATACAGTTTCTCTATGCATAGGTTTTCAGTTTTTCCTAGGGCTAGACAGACGCATGTCCACAAGCTGCCCCGCCTTTGTCGTCTTTGCTGTGTAGCCTGGGAGGTCTGTGAGGAGTGAGACCATGGGTGTGAGCATTTAGGAGGGCAGACACAGCTGCCCTGACACAGAGGGTCACAGGCTCATGCGGCCTTCAGGGCTAAGGACCTGAGGGCAGGATGTGGAGGATCCTAACCCTCATGATGGGGCAGAGAGGCAGGGACACCCTTATTGTTACCCCCTAAGGCCAAAGCCCAATGCTCCCATTATGCTCTTTGCTTTTGTGGGCCTGGTGTCTTGCTGTGTGCAGAAGTCTCTGGAGCTTAAATACGAGTCTCTGTAGCTGCCACGCTCGACTTTCAGAGTGGAATTCCAAGCCGGTTGGAGCCGGGCACAGACCTTCCGCATCCCAGTATGGAGGGCAGGAGGGGCCCTGGGCCTGGACGAAGGCCTCTAAGGTTGAGGTGTTTCCTCTCACACCTAGAGACTCCTCCTCTTCACCTCCGGCTCAGAGCAGTTTGGGGCTTAAAGTATGTCTGAATACCCAAGCCATTAGGGCGACAGGATCTGCCGGAATCCTGAAGAGACCACTGAAAAGCAGACAACTGAATGCGAGAAGGGCCTGTGGAAGTGGGTGGCCCTGAAGGTGGCCGTGGGTGTGGGTGGAGTCTGGGGCTCTGCCAGGTGTGGAGTGAGCTTCATCCTATGTGAGAGTCTGGGGGCTTCTCCGAGACTTTGTAACAAAGGAATCCCTTCTAAGAGCACGTGGCTGGGGTCCCTCTTCACCGCCCCTCATAGTGGGACACAGAAAGGGAAAAGACTTGCATTGAGAATGTTCCAGAACCTGCGGCTACTGCCCACGCCTAGGAAAGCCATTTTGCAAAGCCTGATGGAACATGGTTGTACCCTAGGACCTGCGCCCAGGAAGGGATACAAAACCACAGCTTCTGTTTCCCTCAGCCTGTAGCTGTGCCAGCCATAGCTGTGCCAGCCATGTCTGACGTCGATGTCATCCCCTAAATCTAAACGCCTATGTTGGCATAAGCAACAATCCGTTGATTGGATTTTTAGTTCATTATTTAATTTAGCAAATGTTTTTTGAGTGCTTCCTGTGTGCATGATGGGTGCTGTGTTATGTAGACAGTGATTCCCAGGGGTCTCTGCTTGAGGATCTCAAGGGATTTGGAGAAATTCCTCTTCCCACGCACCAAAGAAACTAATTTTAATTAAAATATATATGCGTGCATGTGTATAAATAGTATGCATGATGTAATTTGTACATATTGAATAGGTACATATATGTATTCACACACTCATGCACACACGGATCTTTTTTACCCATGGAAAGGGGAAAGAGACTTACCTGTGTAGACCCCAGCAGTGCCCCAGAGCAGGGACCTAAGAAAGATGTCTTGGTGTTCTGAATTTTAGGGACAGCCTTGGATGAACCACTGTTTCATGAGCCTGATAGGCATACGAAGGGTGGGCAGGGGTATGGAAACATTTGGGGGCACCGTGCCAGCCTTCAGGGTCTAATAGGCAAGATGAGTATGGGACACAAGTGACCCCAACACAAGGCAACAACACAACACGCAAGAGTGTGATGAGGGTGCAGGAGAGCAATCAAATTCTTGGGGAGACTGAGAGGTGGGGGACACTCATCTTTTGTGATTAGAGAAGATGCCCTGTAGGAAATGGCCCCTCCCCCTGGGTCCTGGAGAAGGGGTCTGTTTTGGCAGGCTGAGCTCCTGCAGGGAAGCAGTGTTCTAGATCTGCCAGCTCTCAGCTTTAGAGTCCCCTGGGGAGCTTACGAAAACCACCAGTGTCTAGCCCCGACCCCAGGACAATTAGATCAGGATCCTTGGCAGTGAAACCCAGGCATCTGCATTTGTTAAAACTCCCTGTGTGATCCCAGTGGGCAGCTGGGGTCTGGGCGAGGGAGGTTGTGCCAGTGAACTCCTGGAGAGCTGAGAACAATGGGCTGCTCTTGGGGAAAAGCAGCCTGGCTGGGCTCAGGATGCATCACAGGTGGGATATAACTGATGTTGTGCGAGTTGTATGTAATCAAAGGGCAATGGGGAGCCAGTGAAGATTTTGAGTGGGGCATGGTTTGGAAGGAATTTTAGGGGTTGGTCTTCAGTAATCAAGGATGTTTCCAGAAAAGTGGAGGTCATCCCTGGCTTCAGCCTCCTGGAGTCCATGTCTGCCCTTGAATTTTCCAGGATTTATCACTGGGCATCCTTCAGGGGGGTGGGCCCAGAGCTGCCTCTGTCACATACCCCACACTCCCGTCTTACTCTTGTGCCCCTCCTCAGGCTGCTGGCCCTAAACCCGGGCACCGGTAACGTGAATGTGGGAGCTCACCAGAGAGGTCTGTGGGAGGAAGGACCCCACATGGCATACCCAGAGTTTAAGCAATGTGGGGATCTAAGGCAAACTAAATAGTCTCTCACTTTTTATAAAATAATAGTTAAATTTGTATCGTGCTTTTATGTTTACAGCACAGTTTCATACATATTAAATTATTATTATTATTATTTAAGATAGAGTCTCATTTGGTTGCCCAGGCTGGAGTACAGTGGCATGATCTCGGCTCACTGCAACCTCCAACTCCTGGGTTCAAGCGATTCTCCTGCCTCAGCCTCCAGAGCAGCCGGGGTTACAGGCGCCTGCCACCCCACCTGACTAATTTTGGTAATTTTAGTAGAGTTGGGGTTTCACCATCTTGGCCAGTCTGGTCTCAAACTACTGACCTCAAGTGATCCTCCCACCTCCGCCTCCCAAAGTGCTGGGATTACAGGCATGAGCCACTGGGTCTGGCCCATATGTATATAAAATTGATTCCTGTCATGATTCCGTGTAGCATGGAAACAATTACCTCCATTTATAGATGAGCAAACAAAGGCCAGAGGCAATGGCTTTACCTCTGCAATTCTTTCCAGACTCAGGAAAGAAAAAAAAAAAAAACTTATTGACGGCAGGAAGCAGGCACCAGGGGCAGCATTTATTCGGCTTTTGGACTGTGGACCAGACACTATGCCAGGCACTGTCACAGACGTAACCTCACATTTTAAAGACAGAGTGTTTTATCTGTTTCCTCATGGTCTATAGCCCATGATGAATGGGAAAACACTTGGCCTGACCAGCAGACCAGAACCAGATAAATAAAACAATCACTCCATGTCTGCTTTATGAACTTACCTTGTCAGGGCTGTTCGAGTTGTTGGATCTCATTTTGTACTTGTGACAGGTGGTGTCATCACTATGTTCAGATGAGGAAACTGGGGGTCAGAGAAATGTCTTGCCCAAGGCCAAGTAGCAGAGTGCGAGTGGGAGATGAGATCCTGCCTCATGGAGTGAGTCGAAGCTGTACTGGTTGTTGTGTGGAGTGTGCAGGGAGAATAAAACACAGCACTTGCCATGTGCCAGGCATTGTATGATTAGCTTGATAAAACTGACTCTTTTAGTCTTCCCAGTATCATTATAAGGTGGGTGGAATTATCATCCCCACTTTTTTGTGTTTTCTCTTTTATAGATAGGATCTGGCTCCATCACCCAGGCTGGAGTGTGGTGGCATAGTCTCAGCTCACTGCAGCCTCCATCTCCCATGCTCAAGTGATCCTCCTGCCTCAGCATCCCAAGTAGCTGGGACTACAGGCACACATCACCACACTCAGCTAATTTTTTAATTTTTTGTAGAGACAGGATCTCACAATGTTGCCCAGGCTGTTCTTGAACTCCTTGGCTACAGTGATCCTCCTACCTCAGCCTTCCAAAGTGCTGAGATTATTGGCATGAGCCACCATGCCCAGCCATCATTACCATTGTACAGATGAAGAAAAAAAGAACAGAGAGGTGCAGTAAATTGTCCAAGGTCACATAGCAGTAAGAATAAAGTGGGGATTCAATCCAAGCCATGTGGTATCAGAGCCCACTATCTGTCTCTAGGCCATCACATCTGGGGCTCCTGGTTCTTGGTTCCAGGGTCTTCCACTGGACTGAACTCTCTGTAGGAGGAGGAAGGGAAGAACACAAAAGGCAGGTCTCAGTCGCGAGGCCAGGTGTCCAGAGCTGCGACCCTGGTCTGAGCATGTCCAGGTGTGAGGCCTCCTCTGGGGGCCAGGTGTCCATGTGTGAGGCCTCCTCTGGAAGGTGAGTCCAGGTTTGACGCCTCCTCCGGGGGCTGGGTGTCCAAGTGTGAGACCTCGTCTGGAAGGTGAGTCTAGGTGTGAGACCTCCTCTGGAGGCTGAGTGTTCAGATGTGAGGCCTCATCTGAAAGATGGGTTCAGGTGTGAGGCCTCTACTGGGGGCCTGGGTGTCAAGGTGTGAGGCCTCCTCAGTGGGCTGTGTGTCCAGGTGTGAAGCTTCATTTTAATGAATGAGTGTCCAGATACGAGACCCCCCTGTAGAGGCCAAGTATCCAGATGTGACCTCTTCATGCCCCTCTTTTAGATCATTTTCCTAACAGTCTCCGGCTATCCTAGGGTGTGATAGGGATAGGGCTAGCAAAATGGGAAAGGGCATGGTGTTTCTACTTCCGGCTCTGTCCCTAAATAGTGTTAAGACCTCTTTCTGGATGTCAGTTTCCTCATCTGTAAGTGAAGGGGCTAGAATAGATGATCCCTTAGGTCCCTTCCAGATTGGTCCAGTTTAACAAACTGTACTGAGCCCATGTGCCCTCCATTACTCTGGGCACTCAGCTCTAGTGACAGGTCTGTGCCTTTCAGGGGAGAGATAGAAGAAAGAGCTCCAAAATTTAAATTCCTTAAAGAAACTCACACATGTGCACAAAGAGACATGAACAGGATTAGTCATCATGGCCATGTTTGTGATAGCAAAAATTCAGAAGTCAATATTGATACATTAAATATGTTATAGTCACACAATGAAATACTATGCTGCAGGGGAAATGCATGAACCAGAGCTTTACAAATCAGTGTGGACACGTCAGTTGAAGAGAAAAAAACAAATTGCAGAAGGATGCCATACATTATGGTACCATTTGTACAAAGTTTGAAAACATGCAAAACAGTCCTCTGTATTGTTTCTGGATGCATACATATGTAGCAAAAGTATAAAAACATGCATGGAAATGATAAACACCATATTCAGGATAGCGCTTACCTCTGAGGAGGAGGCGATGGGCTGGTGGAGGGAAATACAACTGTTTTCAGAATGTCTTCTTTCTTAAAATGTTTCTTCTAAAAACAATCTGAAGAAAATATGCCAAAAGAAACATGGGTCTCTTTCCATTATTTTTATGCTTTTCTGTATGCATGATATGTTTCATTAGAAAACAAACCATTTCAACACCATGTGCAAAGTTCTAGGAGGGTGGAGGTGGGCTTCGCATCCCACTATGATAATCGAGGGCTGGAGGACTGGGAGTGCAGAGAGAGGAGTTGTTGGTGAAAACGAGGTCTGGGGGCTGATTCTGGAGGGCGATTGTTGATGGAGATGGGGGGGGGTCAGGTGCTCAGCAATGCTCCCAGTGCCCTATTTATTTCCTGCCCCCTGTTCCGGGGCCACCTTGGGCCCGGCTTGGTGCTCTCAATTGTTGTAAAGTAACAATTAAAAGTGGCATAAATACAGGAGGAGAAGAAATGTATCTGCCTCGGGATCCTGTTGTAATCTGTTTCCCAGTTTAATGAGGGCCTGGAGACTCAGCATGAGGCCACTGAAAATTAAGAATACTGGGAGTATTTATGGGGCCGTGAGGCCTTTTTCCGCTGCTCCCTGTAGCTGGGGGTGCAGAAGTGACCCCGCAGCCCTCTGTCCTCCCGTCCAGAGGGGGAGTCAGTAAGTATCTGCAGCCTGTAAACAAGAGAGTGGGCCTGTGGGGCAGGCAAAAGCGATTTGGGGATGGGTGGCCTCGAGAGACCCGGATGATCACCCCCGTGGAGAAGCCTACTCCCAACCTCAGCTCACATTACAAGAGAAAGTTGGGAGTTGAGGTCATAGTGAACAGGGAAACCTGAGAGAGAGAGGTGATCCCCTGCTTGCCTTCCAGCCCTGGGGATGAGGCCCCCCTTCAGGGTCTGGAGAACAGAGGGTGTCCTGGGCAGAGGGCGGGGCAGAGTCACCAGCTGCTGCCTTCTTGCTTTGGCTCTTAAAAGCACCTAGGTTTGTTCCAATGTACCCTGAAACAATGATCTCCCCTGTCCTGCAACTCCTCTATTTCCCCCTCCCTCTTACACATCCAAGTTCACAGGTGGCACATGCAGGTGGTAGAATTGGTTTGTCAGGGCTGCAGGGGGCCTTGGAAATCATGGAGCCTAATGCCCTGGGTATTTCTTACAATACTCATAGCCCTGATGGGACCAGGGACCCAGGTCTCAAGAAGCATCCTGCTACAGGGTGAGGAAGTCTGTCTCATTCTCAACAGGGTGGATTTGTATTGGGGTCCTCTAAAGTCTGGAAGTATCGCCAGAGTTTACAAAGAGGACGGAATTAGTTAATGTGCATATCAGTGTGTGTGTTTGCAAGATGAAGTTGCTACCTTGTTTATCATGGGTAGGCATGTAACAGACAAGTCTCCTCCTTGATGGAGGAGTACTGTTTGTAGGGAAGCCTTGAGGTGATTTTGGCACGCAAACGCGTAGTTGGGGATGTTCACATGCTGCTTCTGCAAGTAGGCCCCAGCACACCTTTTCTGGAAAGCATTTGGCAATATGTATCTGAAGTCTCAGATGTCCATGTCTGTAAGGCTCTATCTTTAAGAGATAACCAAAGATGGCAATAAAGAGTTCTGCCGGCCGGGCACGGTGGCTCACGCCTGTAATCCCAGCACTTTGGGAGGCCGAGGCAGACGGATCATGAGGTCAGGAGATGTAGACCATCCTGGCTAACACAGTGAAACCCCATCTCTACTAAAAATACAAAAAAATTAGCTGGGCGTGGTGGTGGCCGCCTGTAGTCCCAGCTACTTGGGAGGCTGAGGCAGGAGAATGGTGTGAACCCGGAAGGCAGAGCTTGCAGTGAGCCAAGATCGCGCCACTGCACTCCAGCCTGGGCGATAGAGTGAAACTCCCTCTCAAAAAAAAAAAAAAAAAAAAGACAAAACAAGTTCCGCCAACTGCAATGTTGTTTACAACCCTGAAGATTCAAAACTAAATATCCAATAAACAGGGGAATGATTAAATAACTTACAGTACAATAATACAAAGAAATTTTTGTTTGTTTTTGAGATGGAGTCTCGCTCTGTCGCCCAGGCTGGAGTGCAGTGGTGCAATCTTGGCTCACCACAGCCTCTGCCTCCCGGGTTCAAGCAATTCTTTGCCTCAGCCTCCCAAGTAGCTGGGATTATAGGCACCTGCCACCACGCCCAGCTAATTTTTGTATTTTGAGTAGAGACGGGGTTTCACCATCTTGGCCAGGCTGGTCTTGAACTCCTGACTTTGTGATCCACCCGCCTCAGCCTCCGAAAGCGCTGGGATTACAGGTGTGAGCCACCACGCCTGACCGTTTTTTTTGTTGTTGTTGTTTCTGTTTTTGTTTTTTGAGATGAAGTTTTGCTCTTGTTGCCCAGGCCGGATGCAATGGTGCCATCTTGACTCACTGCAACCTCTGCCTCCTGGGTTCAAGCGATTCTTCTAACTCGGCCTCCTGAGTAGCTGGGATTACAGGCGTTCATCACCATACCTGGCTAATTTTGTATTTTTCGTAGAGACAGGGTTTGTCCATGTTGGTCAGGCTGGTCTCGAACTCCCAACCTCAGGTGATCCGCCTGCCTCAGCCTCCCCAAGTGCTGGGATTACAAGCGTGAGCCACCATGCCCGGCCACAGGGAAATATTTTTAATGCATTTTTAACTTACAGAGAAAAAGATCCTAATATGATGTTAGGTGGAAAAATAATTGTGTGTATGTGTCTGTGTGTGTATGGGCTCCTAATTGGTTAAAAAATGCATATGCTCTATACATCTTATAGATGGATATCTTTTTTATTGGTACATAATATTTTACATATCTGTGGGGTACATGTGGTATTATGTCGCATGCACAGAATGTGTCCTGGTCAATGCAGGGTGTTTGGGATATCCAACACCCCTTGAATGTTTCTCGTTTCTTTTGTGTTGGGATCCTAGATAGATATCTTGAAAGAAATACTTGAAGGCTATTAGTGATTGTCTTGATTATTTCTAGATAGTGAGATGAGAGATGATTTCTGGCTTCTTTTCCATCATTTTCTAAATTGTCAAATATGTGTTAAGAAGATTAGATATGAAGTAGTTTTGAACACCAAAAAGTCATATTTAAGTGTAGATACCTCGGCAAAGTAGCTGCTACTTGTGCTTTTTTGCTTTTTCAGGGAGTCCTCTGAAGTTCCTTCTTAGATGGGACTAAAATCTGCTTTTGTGAAATTCCACCTGGAGGTCCTCCTCCCGCCACCTCCTCACCCTGAGCTTCCACAGATGTTTCCTTCTGTCTCTCTGCACCTTCATTTCTTGAGGACAGTGCCCATCTTCTTCTATCCCCCACACCCAACCCTGGTGTCCCCTCCTCTGGGTCACGGCAACCCCAATTCTGCAGCAATCCCACCTAGGATTCATCGGATCTGAGTTCATCCAGGGAGACACCTCTGGGCGTGCCCTATTGTGTCAAAGTCTTTCCCAGAATGAGTGTCCCACACCACAGATGGTGTGAGCAGAGGGCACAGTGAGGCCATCGCCCCCTCCTTGGTCTGAACATGCTGTTTCCACCAGCACCGTCTGGGACCGGGTTTTTCACCAGCCACCTCTTGGTGTTGGCTCCTTCTGATCACTGGCTTTTAGTAGCTCTTGGCCCTTTACCTACATTTCTCAACTTTCTCATTTCTGAAATAATAATAATAATAGTTTTCTACAACCCAGATAGCAATAGGATAGCCTCTGCCTCTTAAGAGCTACAAATTTGTCTCTAGTCTTAGTTTAGCCCTGGAAATGTCGCATGTCCCTCTCAAGATGTCTGCAAGTTCGCAGGAAGATTTGTATTCTCACAGTGGTCTCTGGCTCTGGCTCCCAACTCTGCCGAATTCTGCTTCCCTGTTCTGTGTTTCACGGATGCTTCTCTATCTCTGCTCTGGTGTTGACCAAATGTGTCCTCAGCCTCCTTCCTGGTTTTCCCAAAAATCCCACCCTCACAAAGACCTGCACACATCGTGCAGACCTTCCTGAAGGTTTTTTGGGAGGCCAGATAATGTGGATCATAGAAAGGCATCCCTGCCCCTAAGAGTCCATTGGGCACCTGCCATGTTGAGTGACCTTCCTCCCTGTCGCCGGCTCTGAACTGGGGCTGCCAGTCAGCCTCTGTGCCCCACAGAAAAGAGCCCTGAGCCACTTCTCTTTTTTCCATTTCCCAAATTAGTCTTCTTACCAGGGAGAATTCAGAGGGTCTTTCACGATCTTTCACACAATTTCAGGGAGTGTGTTGATGTGTGTTTCACATTTAATCATAAGAAAACTCGTGGCAGTAAGCTTCCACCTCTTTTCCTCTGTTGCCATTACCCAAGAGCAGAACCGTCCTTCTCCCAGGACAAAGGACCTTTGCTGCTGATGGTAGTGGGTGTGGCTGAAGTCTCAGTGGGAGGGGTGCAGGTGCAATGTCTCATCTCAATGACAGGGTGGGACACACCCTCCTCAGTCCACAGCCAGGTGCTCCTTTGTTTCCATGGTGTCAGCCCCAACACTCAGAGATCCCCTGTGGGTGGGGAAAACTGATTATCTGATTTTGTGGCTCCATCAAAAGGAAAGGTCAGACTTTCTTACGAAGGTTAAAAAACAAAACCAAGAATCCTTTAAAATGGTTCCTTTTTGCATTTCTGACTTGACTCTGTAATTTGATTATAGTCAAGAGGAGATGTTGTCTGCATAGAATTCCTGAGCAAGTGGGAAGCTTCCCAAGGAAAGGAAGCTCTGGGGTAGGAAAGGGAGGACAATCTGAGGAGATGGTGGCGGGGGGGGTGCAGGGACGGAGTCTTGGCTGGGTCTCTCCTTGAGCAGGTTACTTACCTCTGAGAACTCCATCTAGAAAATGGGGATGCCGATAGAAAATTATTTCACAAGCGTTGTCTCTTTGGCATCACCTCAACTAGGAGCCTGGATCAGCTTCTAACATTTCCCCGGCAGAGCCATGGCCTTCCTTGGGGGACGTTCCTTAAACAACTGTCTTCCATCATAAATTAGTGTTCACATAATTCAGGTTCCCTGTCCCTGGTCTTTTGAGTGTTTCTGTTTTCTTGCAAGTCCTGGACAAATCTTGAGGGGATCCATAGAGAAGGAAGAATTAAAGCCAAGTGCTGCCCAGTGACTTCCAATAGAAATCACTGAAAGGTGTAGCACGATTTCCTCAGACTACAGACGTCAGAGCTGGAGGCCTTGGGGCAGTGCTTCCAACTGTTTTCACCTCTCAGCACAAGCAGAACAAAAATAATATTGATTCATAGCACTGGGGCAAAAGGAGAAGGTTGTCTGTGGCTGGGGTAACCAGTTCCCCATGGATTGGGAGGGATTCGCCTGCTCCAAGTTCTTCCCTGGCTCCTCCCACGCTGGGGATCTCAGCACATGGGTGGAGTCAGGAGAAGACTGTGGGTCACAGAGAAGGCAGGTAGGTAGGGAGGGAGGGAGGCACCTGTAAGTAGGTGAGGGGATCAGTTTGGAAGCTATGATTTTCTATGGCCAAGGAGGCAGACATGGTGCTGAAGAAGGTCCCAGCAACTTCCCTCTAGCCCCTTCTCTGTTTCCCCCTCCTCCTTCCCCGTATGACTCCCCCCAAAGGGATTTTAATTATAAAGTCGCTGTTTGAAGAATAGCTAAAATGGGGTGAGCCAGTTAGCTGTCACCATTAGCTTTCAAATCCTTGCTACTTCTGCTGGTGGTGGAGAAAGGACCCTTCATGGCCTGTGGTCCTTCCCTCACCTTCTCTCTTATGACAGTGTGTCCATTCTCCCACCCCTCACTCCCCCATCACCCCTGTGCTTCCCCACTGCACCCTCCCGAGCTGAGCCCTGAGTTCTGGCCCACGATATAGTCATAGCTCAGGTGACAGTCAGGAGAAGCTTCCTCTCTCAAGGAGAACTTTCGACATAAAGGTGTGGAAGATCAAGGAGCAGTGGCTGTTGAGGGAAAGGGTGAGGGAGACAGAGTGACAGCAGTGAGTTGAATTAATTCCCCGGTGTCGGATTTAATGAAGGGCTGCCTTCTGTGCTGCCTCAGAAAAGGCACATCATGGAGTGATTGGTGCTGGATGCACGCACAGCTCCAATTAAGAGTTTCTGCATCTCACAGGGGCAGGGTGTCTTTGAATCTCTAGACTCTGGGGGCTTTCTACCCCCTCCCCCATTCCAGGCTTGCTTAGCCCTGATCCAAAAGTCAGGGATCTCTGCTCCTCTTAAAGGGAAAGGACCCCAGGATCTTTTTTTTGCTGCCTCTCCACGTCCCTGGTGGCCCTATTTGCTCCTTTCTCCCTTTCTCCTCCTCAGGTAAGGCCCAAGCCTCTCCTTTGCAAACAATGCCTGCTTCACCTTGTCCCCAGGAATGAATCCTAGAATCACAGAGGCTTAGAATTGGGAGAGGACCTTAGTGACAACCTAGTCCAGAGTCACAAAGCAGTAACAGCATGAGAACTAGAAGCAGGACCCCTAGAACAATCTCTGGCCTCCTGCCGAGGTTCTGGCAGCATGCAGCATGAGTGACAGCCGTGTCTAACTACGGGCCTGCAGTCTGGGTACTGGGGACATGTCCTTCTAAGTCACAGGTCTCAGCTGCCAATTCAAGGTGATTCTCATTATCGTGACTGAATTGTGGCAACTTAGCCACGCATCACACTTGACAATCAACAAAAGTGTGCCTACATCAGCTCGTGTTATACTCAGTGTTTGAAGACCACAGAGATTATTACCCTGAGGTTGCTATCCCCGCTCAGACACTAATACGTGGCCTTGTGAAACTTTTGGTGCTTAACTTGGTGCTTAACTTCTCCTTTTCTCATTTGAAAATTGAGAATAACAACACTGATAGCACAGGCTGATAATGGAGCAGACTCTCATTTTGTAAGTGAAGAATAAGGCTCTGAGATTAAGTGACATGCCCCAAACATAGCAGCAACAAAGGGCAAAGGGAGCAGAAGAACTGAGTTCAGTCCTTCTGCCCCAGGCCTCTGCTGTTTTCATGCCACCTCTTGCCAAAATGATGCCGCCCTTATTCCTCTCCTTCATCACCATCATTTATTGAGCCTTTACTGAATGCACTTTCTTTATGCACGTGCTAAGTGCTCTGAGGATCATTTAATCCCAACAACAACCCTGGGAGGTGCATTTTAAATGTATTTTCATTTACTATTCAAGGAAACAGAGGCTTAGAGAGGTTACATTGCCTGAAGTTGAGAGCTAATAAGCGGCTTAGGCGGACTCACAGCCAGGTCTGTCTACCCTCCAAGTCTGTGCAGTTACTTGCTGTATCCCCACCACTCCTGTGCTCCCACCCCTGCCACCATCCTGGGGCCACAGCTCCCCTGGGACAGCCATGGGCAAAGTGACAGGGTAGATGAAGAGACTCGTTTTTGCTGGCTTACTGGGCACTCCTGTGCCCAGGCTCTGTGCTGGGCCTGGGAGAGCCTGCTCAGTGGTCCTGCGTGTCCTTGCCTCACCACAGGGCCCTCGTGCTGAAACCTCATCCCTGACATTAGAATTTGCAAGGTTTCCCAGCAGTGACACATAGGCTTCTTCTCCCTCATTTTTTCAGACTGGGAAACTGAGGTACAGAGAGGAAACAGTTCTCAGCAGAACCCCACAGATCCTTTAGCAAACCTCAGCCTCCTGGCTCCAGACCCATCGTTTTCCCAGGGCACCCTGCTGAATAGGCCCAGGTTCCAACCAGCCACCAAAAAAGACATTCTCGGGCTGATGCTGCCTCAGAGACGTCTTCATCCAGTGACCTGCGAGTGCCCCTTTCTGCAAAGTGTGCTGGCCTGGAGGAGTTCTGGATTAAGCTGCTTAGGGGATCTGGCATCCTCTCCTGACCTCCAGGGCTCTCTCTTAACTCACCTTTGAGTAAAATGATATGCTGTGAGATGCACTTAAAATTGCATGTTCCCCAACCCCCTCCCTCTGTATTGGTGGGATTATTAATGAGACCCTAACGTGAGTCACTGGAGTAAATAAACACAGATTGTCGTTCTACCCCTAGGCTTTGGCTGACAAAGCTCTCCCCTCCTTGTTCAGCTACAGCTTTAATAATGAGCCACTCTCAGCTTTCACAGGCGTTGAGTTCAGTTCCCTGAGGCTTCTGTGTAAGAGGCCTCCTGGAATCAGGGCTCCCATCTCCCATACCCGAGAATTGGGACTTTTGACAGAAATGAGAAGACTTGTTCTAGGGAGAGACCCTGCCTTCTGCAATATACTCTGAAACATTGAGGTGACACACACACACACACACATACACACACACATACACACACACACATACACACACACACACATACACACACACACACACACACACACACACACACACATACACACACACACACACACACACACACACACATACACACACACACACACACACACAGAGGTGAGATTTGTGAATTTGGTGGTGTTAAATAACAATTAGGTCAATAATGCCCTTTATGAAAAACCTTTTAACAAATTACATCCATTGGTAATTAGCCCCTATGAGAATCTCAGCCTAGGGAAGCCCTGATGAAAAGTGGATCCAGACAGACCTGGTGTGGGGAGCTGAGCCTCTCACTTTTCAAGGAAAACCTCTTTCCCTGCTCAACTCCACTTGGGAGAGGGCAGAGCCAAGGCCCTGGGTCAATATCTGCAACTCCTGTTGCCTTGACCTTGACCAAGGGCACCTTGCCTTTTGCCCCGAGCCTCCATTTTTTTCCCCAGGTGACTTTCTGGGTTACTGAGGAGGGTGTGGGTTTTCAGGACATGTTGCTGTCTTGTCGGCTTCAGACATAACTTGGCACTAAGAGTGTCACTGAAAGATGAGTGCTTTCCTCTGCTTGCCCAAGGCTTCCCAAAGAGCTGGTGCCTTCTTTTGCCTGTCTTCCTGCCCAAGCCCCGAGATGGTGCCCAGGCATGTTACAGAGAGAAGTAGCTTGAGAGGGGTGAGAAACTGTCTGAAATAATTCCATCCTTCCCTGGAGACTTGGCGTGAATTTTATCTAATCACCATGGCAACAGATAAAAAAAAAAAAAAAAAAAAAAAGGTGTGAGCGTATCGCCTTTGCTGTGATAATTCAGATTTATATATTCAGATCAGATTGGAGTTGGAGATTTTTTTTTTAAGGGAGCAGATGCAGCAGAAGGTGTGACTGCAAATAATGTAGCACAAATGTTTGATGATCCTGCCCTTTAAGAAGTGGAACGCAGTTTCCTGCAGTTTTTCCAGAATATAATTATTCCATCAAACCCATTGCAATGAGGACTCATTACGGGCCCGGATAATGCAGAGTCACGTCCGTGCCAACAACACGCCTGCGCACACACAAACACACACAAACACGCATGCATAGGCAGCCCCAGCCCCCGCCCTCTGCCTCTGGCTGCCCCCCAGTGGAAACCTCAGAAAGCCGCCCCCAAAAGCATGAGGCCTGGATAAGTAGCCTGGGAAGACTGTGACCTGGGGGCAAGACGGAGACGGCTCAGACTTCACAGCTGGGGCAGGGTGGTGGTACTCCCTCCCTTTGCCATCCCGCCCATGGAAACCTACTGCCATTTGTAGAGCATAAGCCCTTGGAGGGCAGGGGCTGGGGCTGGATGGTCCTGGTGTATAGTCTCTGTCCAACCTGAGTGATTAATTCAGATATTTTCTTAAATATGTGGTTCTGCTCGTTGGCTCAAGGTCACACTGCAGTTAGTGGCACCTTCTGATCTGAACCAGTCTTCTGACCACCAAGCCAGGGGTTGTTCCACTAGAAGCTTCACTTTGGGATTAGGATGAGCACAGAGGCCTATACTCTGTTTCTTATGTCCCTGGCTTGGGCACCCAGGGAAGGCTGGAATGTGTGCAGCTGCCCATGTGCTTGGCAGGGAGTAGACACGCCCGGGAGACATTTCATCCACGTTCATTGGATGTTGTTTCTCCTTCTCTGCCCAACACATATGCCTGCAGGTACAGCCTTTGAAGAGCTGATGAGTTCTCCAGGTCCCTTGTTCTCAAACCTTTGGAAGTTCTTCCAAATGTGATCGCCTTCACAACTGACTGTCCCTGGGGTGTGCTCCCAATTCCTCCCATTCTGCTAAAGGGACAACAGTCTCCCTAACCTGGGTCCGACAAACACACAGGTGTCTTTACCTGCATATCCCTGCTCGGTCAGGAGTAGGGTTAGTGCCAGGGTGTGCAGCGTGCAGGCTGGGGACAGAGTCCCTGAGCACAAGGCCCTCAGTGCTGCCCTTAACTCCTTGCTAGAGGCTGAGACATCCCTTGTTCTCTTTCTCCCAGCCAGATGCCCCTTTACCCAACATTTCCCCAGTGAGAACTGCAACCCAGAAAGGCTACACAGCCCTGTAGGACAAAGCGAGAATAAGAACGTGGACCATCCAATTTCTAGGGTACCCTCCTCAGTGCCTTTCATCACCCAGATCAAATCCTAACATGTCAAATAGTACTCAGACCAAGACTTGTCACCCTTACATTTCCATGTTCCCTGCTCACAGTCTCTGCTGGCAGATTGGGCTTCCGCTATTAAGAAAAAGAGCTCAAGTCTGCACAGCCTGGAGATTGTCTGTTCTAGCGCAGGTCCTGTTCCTAGCTCTCCCTGCTGTAAGCGGAGGCCATGCCCTCCTGTGCTTTGGGTCTCGTGCCTGGGTACCCAGGCAGCGCTCTCGCTAACTTGCACTGCCTGCGATTCAGCTCAGCCCGACTGCTGGTTCTGGACCATTAGGAAACCTCCACTGCCCCCGCCTACCAGGCTGGGTTCATCTGCGCTCTGGGCCTCAGCATCTTGCCAAGACTCCAGATCACCCGCCGCCTCCTTCCCAGCAGATGGGCTGGTTCCGAAGGCTCGGGTCTGCCGGTCTCCTGGTGCTGCTGTCTGCTGCCTTATAAAAGCTCTTTTTGCAGTCATTTACCTGAGATCTCTGCTGACAGACAGGGAGTGTTAGAGGCACGGGGCTGTGTGTGGCCTCTCACCCTGGCCCTGCCTTCCATGGCTTTCACCCCGCCATGAGGAAAGAAAGCTGCTTCTGGGAGGAAGGCTCGTGCTCTGTACATGCTGCTCTCTGAATGGGGAGAGGCAGGCAGCAGATTGTGTGTGTATGGCGTGTAATTTATTTACCTGGGAAGGCACAGCTCCACCACAGCATCTGGTTTCCAGCTTGTTTCCAAACCCTCGTCCCGGCTCAAGCCCCATCTGGCCTGGATGAGACCAGGGAACCAGGGCAGAGGGGACTGGAGGAGGAGCTGGTAGTTCTGGGCTTCATCCTTTCGTCCTCTGCATCCTCTCTGGGAATGAAGATGTTCTACCTGCACAGGAGAAGGTCAAGAAAGACATCAGAACCTCTCCCTGGGAACCCACAAAGCCAGGCAAGACATGTGTGTCAAGGGTGAGCTGTGGGCCATGGGGCTGCAGAGCCAACCAGAGCCTTACCCGCCAAGCTCTGCTCTGGAAAGCTGCTCAGCCAGCTCAGACCAACAACGGCCTAGGCAGTGGGGCCCCTCCATCTTGCTGCTTGTAGCAGCCCTGCCTCTCCTGCTCCCTCCCTGCGAGTCAGCCAGTCCTGATGGACATGGGCAGAGGAGGGTTAGATAACAGGTCCTTCCGGCCTCCCTAGATGGTCAGGTCTCCCCGAGCAGGGGTCAGCAGGACATGCAGGCCCCAGGCTCCTGCACACATGAGCTGGGCTGGGCAACACGCAACACTACCAGCCTGGAGTCCCAGCCCTTCCTTCCTCAATCCTCATCTCCAAAATGGATTACAGGCAAAAGAGGGCTGGGCCCCTGCGTTCCACACCAGCTGGAACTTGTGGTCCATGCGTGATGGGCCCTCATGATGGTGCATTCACAGTACACGACCCAGGAGAGCCAAGCCTGACACGAAAGCTGAGGGAACCGGGCTGTGTGGCTGAAGGTGGGAAGTCGTGGGGAGACATGATTCCTGCCTTCTCCCAATGTCTAAAGTGCCATCGGAAGGGAGAAGGAGCAGGCTTATTGTATGAGGTTCCAAGAGGCAGGACAAGGACCAGTGGGTGAACATGACGGGGAGTGCAGCTGGCTCAGGGTCAGTGTGACTTTCTAGTGGTCAGCAGCAGCTTGGATTCCCTAATGAGGTAGTGAGTTCACCATTAGGGGGTGTGTCCAGGGCAGGGAGAGAGAATATTTAGTTACCATTTATTGAGTGCCTACTAAGCGCCAGGTGTTCTTGCTCTGTCTTCACTTTCTCACAATAGTCTACAATTTTGGTATCGTTGCCTCCATATTGTGTAGGAGGCAATAAGCTCAGAGAGGTTAAGTAATTAGCTCAAGGCCACACAGCTTGTAAATAGCAGGGCAGGTCTGTGTTCCCAAGAAAGCCTGTGCCCTTCTTGGCGTTTTATGGGGCTTGCGGAAGGGAAACCTATTGTGTTGGGGAGAACCCAGATGGTCTCCAAGACTCTTCTCCTTACCAAAGATTAGGGGACTCTCTTCCTGGTAAAGTCATCCTAGCTTAATCTGCCTCTGAGCAGCTTGCATTTCAGTCTGACCCCAGCACTTAGGTTCCCCTGGACCTTCAGGGCTAGGCTCCCGCAGTTTATAAAACTCTGCCCCACACAGCACTGCATCCACATGCAGCACGATTGTGGGGTTGGGTGTCGTCCTTGTCTTGTTACCTGAGGGACCAGAGATCAGAGGACATAGATGGTCTCTCCGAGGCTGAGAAGCTGCAAGATCCCTGACTCAAGTAGCCCCTTCCCTCCTGAAGCCAGCTCGCTCTTCTGGCTGCCATGGTGTGCCAGACCTTGTCTCCTTTGTGTCACTCAGGAGGACTTGCTGTCTTTACGCATTCCTGCGTTTATTTATAAATAGGCATTTTCATGGAGTCATGTGTAACTCCCTACCTTGCATTCAGTATTGTGCTGGTGGTGCGTGATTGCAGAGGGATGGGGAAAGGACAGTGAGAGCTCATTGACCGACTGGTCACTGGTCACCCAGGCCATGGAACTAACAAGGTTGCTGCGCGTGGAGACCTTTAGCAACCCCAGCCCGGGATTGCATCAAGATAGTACCTTGAATCTGAAGAAACCCACTCCTAAGACTTAAGGTTTGGGGTTGCTAAAAAGAAAAGAAAAGAAATCTGCTGTGATTGACTTGTTATGGAGAGAACACCGATTAGGGGAAAGGTCAAGGTCAGCAGGCAGAGGCCGCAGGAGGAAGCATCAGTAGAGGCAATAAAGGCTGGGGTGGTGAAGATCTCAGGAAGGGCAAGGGAGGGAGGGGGCAGTGAAGGTCAGAGGGTGGCAAGGAGTCAGGCTGCTCGGCTCGGGTGGCAGTGAGATGGCAAGCTCTTGGTATTCATTCATTATTCATTCATCTACCACTTATGGAGGGCTCTTGGGGAGCCGCTGTCCAGAGGCAGGACAAATCTCACTGACCCACATGTTCTAACCTAGTGTTATTTTGTGCTGTGTTGGAGGTGTGTCCAAAGCTCTAAGGGACCCCAGGCTTCCCAGGGAGGTTCATGGAAGATCTGAGATTTCTGCAGAGTCCTGAAGCCTGAGCAGGAGTTTCTCAGGCAAAGAGTGGGATTGGAGAGCCATTCTAAGCCATGGGAACAGTGTGTTGCAAAGGCCTGGAGAAGTAACAGAGTCCTGTGTGTTTGGAGAGGTCGCTGGGTCAGGGCATGGCAGGAAAGGTTGTCCCAGGTTGCCAATAGCACACTTGAAGCTGGGAGTGTCGTCAGCTGCTAGGGGTCTGAGGAGGAGGCCATGTTGGCAGGTGTGGACACCAGAAAGACGCCCCCAGTGGCAGCGCGGAGGGTGGCTTGGATCTGAGGAGACCGGCCCCTCTCCTGAGGGTTCCAAGCACTTCCCTAGGTACCACTGGACTTCTCTTGGCCTCCTGGGTCCCTGTGATGGGGCGAGAGGCAGAGAGGAAGCCACAGAGCAGTGTGCCAAGGCACTGCCCCTCAACCACACCACCAGCTGGGGACAGCTCTACCATCAGGTCTCAGGTCCCAATCTCCTAACCCTGATCTGCTTCCAAATGCCCATATCCAAGGTTCCTAACACATTTGCAAAATGCTGGATTATAATAATCAAAATTCACTTACATAGCACTTACTATGTGCCAGGCACTGTTTTTGTTTGTTTGAGATAGAGTCTCGCTCTGTTGCCCAGGCTAGAGTGCAGTGGCATGATCTGGGCTCACTGCAAGCTCTGCCTCGTGGGTTCACGCCATTCTCCTGCCTCAGCCTCCCAAGTAGCTGGGACTACAGGTGCCTGCCACCTCACCCGGCTAGTTTTTGGTATTTTTTTTTTTAGTAGAAATGGGGTTTCACTGTGTTAGCCAGGATAGTCTCAATCTCCTGACCTCGTGATCTGCCTGCCTCGGCCTCCCAAAGTGTTGGAATTACAGGCATGAGCCACCGCGCCTGGCCTGTCCCAGGTACTGTTCTAAGCACCTTACCTATGTTAATTAATTTGCTTAATCCTTAAACTAATCCTATGAGGAAGATGCTATTATTATCTATGTTACAGATGAAGACATTGAGGCACAGAGATGTGAAGGAACTTACCTACAGTCACATACCAGGAAGTGAGGCAGCTGGGATTTGAACCCAGGCAGAGTAGCTCAGATGCTCCATGCTGAGCTGATGTAGCATAATGAGGCAGGCAGACAAGCTGTTCAAGGACTGGCCTGTGAAGGGAGAGAGCCATTCCGGGGGAGGATGTTCATGCCAGGACTCCTGCCTCACATGGAGTGACCTGAGTCTCTCTGGGTGCTGACATCCCATAGCCCCCAGCCCCAGTGAACAGGGTATGCTGTAGATCAGTGAGGGTAGGAGGGCCAGGAAGAACCCAGTGCTGACCACCTGCATGGGAAGGGCAGAGGACCAGAGGGTTATGTGCTGCCCATCCCTGTCCCCCACCCCACCCTGCCTTGACCTCAAGGGGAGAAAAGCTCCCTTGGGGTGGAACAGCATCAATTCCCTCGGTAGCCTGCCCTGGTTTCGTTTTTGTTTTGCAGTCAGGTGTTGTTTTTTCTTAATTGACTTTTTGATGAAGTTTAACACACATACAGGAAACCACACTGACCTTAAGTGAATGTTTATGAAATGAACATGCCCACGTAGCCACCCCCGCCCCAGGTAACCTCACCAGCCTTCCGTGAGCCTCCTACACGCCCCTCCCAGCTGTTATCCCCCCAGCCCAGATGGCCACCCTCCTGAGGCCTGTCACCATGGATTAGTGTTGCCTGGCTTTGAACTTTATACAAAATGGAGGCATTCTCTTATGCCTAGCTTCTCCCACTCAAGTTGCATCTGTGTGGTTCGCTCAGGAGATTGTGCTGGTTGTCTTGGTAATCGCTGTGGCTGTCAGGTAGCCGTTTGTCCTGGCCACCTACCCTCGGGGCAGCACGTCCTCTGAGTTGGCCTGCCCTCCCCTCTGGGGCGAGACAGACCTTGGCATGCAGGGGGAAGTTTGGGGTCCCTGTACATCTCAGAGCTGACATGCTTCTTTTTGTGACTTCCTTCCCCTTTGCCTGTAGTTTTGGGAGCCTTCTGTGCCCGCTATGGTCTCCTGTGGGTCTCCAGGTCTAAAATCAAAGCCAGGCATGCTGGATAGAGAGTGCCCTTCCTGTCCTCTGGCTCAGGCCAGAATAGGCTGCACAGACCCAGGCCAAGGGCAAGGTCGGTGTGGACTTTGCTCCCTGGGGCTCTGGTTACTGGGGTGGCCAGTGGCTGGAGCTAGTTGGAGAGTAGAGGGGACACCCCCTAGCCGCAGACCTGGCAGACGCAGAGGAGGAAGCTAGGGACTGCTAAAGTCTCTTCCGATGGGGAAGCTCCGGGAATCCAGGCTTCTTGTTAAGGTCTCACGGTGAGAAGTGAAAGGGAGAGAGGCTGATGGGTATCCATAAGGCCTCACCTGGCATCAACTGGGGCTTGTTAGCAATGCAGGGTCTCAGGCCCCACCCTGCCCTGCAGGACTGGAATCTGCATTTAACAAGATGTGTCACGGAGGCACTAAGGTTTTAGAGGCCCCGCTTTAGGGAATACACTGAGGTGACCAAGAGCTGTACACAGGCCAGACTGCACAGGTTTGCATCCTGGCTCAGCTGCTTGATGTGTGACCTTAAGCAAGTTACTGAACCTCTCTGAGCATCATCTCAAAAATAAGGATAATAACAGTACTTACCTCGCAGGGTTGTTGTGAGATTTAAATGAGATAACCCATGTGAAATGCTTTGAGCAGTACCTAGCACATGGCAAACAATCAATATCGATTATAGTTTATTACTCAGTGCCAGGCACTGGGCACAGTGCTGTTCCCGCTTCACCCCATCCAGCTCTGCAATAATCTGGAGCAGAGTAGTAGCATTTAGATGTGTTGTCCAGATCAAGGAAGTTACTTTTCAGCTGAGGCCAACGAGTGAACATGTTCCTGGAGACAGAGGACGCAGAGTTTATAGACGAGTTTTCCTTGGTGTGGGGTGGAGAGCACCACCTTCTCCCCCTGACGGTTGGGGATGTGATGCCTGCAGGTCGCAGGCAGGCTGTGGGTGTATTTGTGGGTGTTGAATTCTGTCTGTTAATCGCTAAGGATTAATTGTTAGGGATAAACACAAGGTGTTTGTCTAGCTCCCAGCAAGCTCTAAATTAAATGAGAGAGAGGGTTTGAAGCAGGGACGGCAGCAGCCTGAGAGACTGAGTGAGAGAGTGTTCAGAAGGATCTGGGCTTGGGGAGGACCTGCTGCCCAGGGGAACTGGGCCCAGAGCCAAGAGGGTGGTTATGCCAGACAGTGGGAGCTGAGGTGGCCCCAAGGTGTCAGACGCCGCTCAGCATCCTGTATGTCAGGGACTTGGTGGGCAGATGGTTCCCTGCAGAGCTTGTGGGGACAGAGGGCCTGTGCACACAGGCGTGGGCGGGACAGTGGGGTCCAGAACTGAGGGATGTCAAGAAGCTTGGAGTTTATGTTGGTCACAGCTGGGATCTGTGACCACTCTTGCTCATGTGTGTGCAGCCACGTGGACACTGTGACCCTCCGTGGACTGGTCCCAATCCAGGAACCTGGTTTCCTGCAGGGCACCCTGCTCCTCCTCCTCCCTTGGCCTCCACTCCTCTCTCACCACTTTTCTCCCTGGCTTGTGCTCCTCGTCTATGCTATGCAAGACCATGCTGTCACTGCTTATTGACTTCTCTGTCTCGCCTATGGACTAGAAGTGCCTCGGGGGCAAGAAAGCATATCTTATTTTCTCCATATTCTCTCTTCTAGCACAGAGGTTGGCTCAAAGCAGATTCTCCATACCTGCTGGCTGGCTGGCTGGATGGATGGATGGATGGATGGATGAGAGTGGAGTGAGCATCTCCATAGCTATACTCCCAGAAGGGACACATGGGAGACAGGGAGAGGCCACCTGAGGCCACAACATCCCAAGTAACCCAGCGACCCCATGTTTATCACAATTTCCTGACATAGGTCTCTGGGTATGTCAAGGCTGGATTCTCCATGGCCTGTTCTCAGAGACAAGACCACACACCCCCAAAACCCTCAGCAGCCTTCTCCAAATATTTTTCTCTGATTCAAGTATGTTGACTCTCTGAAGACAGAATTGGAGCTGAGGAGAGTAAACTGGCCCAAATGCTGTGTGAATTTGTTGATAGACCAATTATCTGGAACGCAGTGTGTGCACAGTCCAAGGAACCTGGATGCTGACCCAGCTCTCCAAGTCCCCAGCTTGGCTCCCTGCATGGAGCTGCCCTGCTTTATTTCTGCTCTGGGCATGCCCCTCGCCACCCAGTCACTTCCACCTCATCCAAACTCAGAGTGTTACCAGATGGACTTGATCCTATTATTTTTCAGAGCATTTGAGATTCCTGTTTAGTGAATAGGAGGGTCCCACAGCCAGTCTTGGAGTGGGGCCCCAGGACAGATCCAGTACCACCAGCGTCCCAAAATGGGCCTCTGACTCAACCTAGGGACCTAGCTCTGTCTGTAAATCAGCTCCATGTTTGTCCTGTCATCACTAGATTGGGAATTAGGAGCTCTGGGTTTGACCTCAGGCTTCCTCTATAAGGTAACACCATCTACAGTCTTGAGTTAAGTCATTTCACTACTATGGGCCTCCTCAGTGTCTCAGTCTGCGAAGTGAGGGGCTGAACTTGAATTCTTCAGGATTGGGTTTTACGACTCCTCATCCATGCATCCCTGAGACTTTCCTAGACCCAGTTTCTATAGGTGAGTCCCTACGAGATGAAGTGCCATCTGTCATCTAGCAATGCGCCAGCCATCCTCCAAAGACCAAAGGTCAGGTGGCTGGAGCCAAAGAGAGGAGATTTTGCTTTCTGTTTCCTCCCTGAGAGCGTTTGCCCAGGGTAACCTTTCTCAGAGGTCACGACCACCTGGTAGGCACAAAACCCTGCTGGCCACCAGGGTCCAATTTGTCTTTCCCCTCTTGTCCTGCCTTCCCACTATGATACTAAGCCAGTCTGGACTTTGCCTATGGTATGGAGCTTGTGGGCTCCATGCAGCATCCCTCAGGATGCAGGAGGCACTTAAGGCCTCCTAGTGATGCTGAGGGATGCAGTAGCAGATGCCCAGGACCAGAGTCCAGAGGCCTGCAGCTTCTGGGGGAGGGAAGCTGGACATGCTTGGACACAAAGAGTGCTGTGTTGTGTGAGGCAGCCTGGAAAAGGGGAAAGAACAGGAGCATTGAAGGTTCCACCTTCCCTAATTACTGTGTGCTCTTAAGGGAAGTTCCCACACATCTTTGAGTCTTAGTTTCCTCATTTGTCAATGGAAATAACACTGCATTCCCATTTAGGTGATGGTAAGCTGTTGTAATTGAAAAACCCTAAGTTTCAGTGGCTTAACATAATAAATTATATTTCTTTCTTATGTAGAATCCAATAGGCAGTGGGGGCCTGCTCCATGCAGTCATCCAAGGATCCAGGCTAACTAAGAATCCATTGTCTTTAACCTCTGGCTCTCAAGGTTGCACTTATCACCATTCAGAGAGAGGTGGCAGAAGAGAGCGAATGTGGAGGATAAAGTGGGAGGTTTTTGTAGACCAGACCCAGGCACGGCATTCATCACTTCCACCCACATCCCACTGGCCAGGAATCAGTAGGTGCCCCACCTAGATGTAAGGAGTTCTGGGAAAGCAGAGTCCCTGGCTGGGCAGCTGCTTTCCAGCAACAACTCCACACTATGGAAGGAGAGGCACAAATCTCTAATGGAGACCATCTCTGCCAAAAGCACCTACCTCCAGGATTGCTAGGGATGTTTATAAATAAGAAAATAAAGAAAATGTACCCCACATTGTTAGTTGCCAGGTAATGTCCATTTCACCTTTTCTTCTCCAACAAGGAACCCCTCCCCTCCAGCTTGCCTGACATCTCCATTTGGATCTGATGGCCCGGCTGGCTGGGGGCTGCTGTTCCTATGCACTTGTTGCAGGTGCACGCTCTGTCTTGGTCTGGCTTAGCCAACCCCAGCTAGACAGTTGCTTCTGTTCGAGCCCAGCTGTACTCCTTCTGGAGATGCAAGTGTGCAGCAACAAATCTGTGGCCATAGTTATTGGCAGTCCTCATTTCTTGAACAATAAATATGTAACCTTGGAGTTAGGATGGCCATGGCTGGGCCTTGCCCTTTGCTGAGACCAGGCTTGTCCCTTCTCAACATTTGCTATGTGGCTGGAGTCAAGGGTGTGGCAGGAGTGACTTTTTGCATGATACCTGGGCAGGGGGGGTGCTTACCAGGGGTTGACAGCATCAGTAATGAGGTCTGCTGACTGGGGCCGGGGTTGGAGAATAGGAAGGGACTGGAAATGGAGTCTTGTAAGCCCTAAAGATGAAGACTTTCAGTGTGAGACAGGATGACCAGCTTGTCTCGGTTCTCCCAGGACTCAAGTTTTAGCACTGAAAGTCTCATCTCCCAGGAACCTCCTCTCCACCTCAGTCCTGGGCATACTGGGATAGTTGGTCACCTTAATGTTAGATGTAGATAGAACACTAATGGGGAAAGAGTATGAACTTTGAAGTCGGAGTCAGACCAAGGTCCAAATTACCAGCTGCACAACCTGTGGCAAGTGCTGTATCCTCTCTAAGCCTGTTTTCTCATCAGTAAAATGGGGTTAATAGAGTACTTTTTCCCCACAGAGCCATTTCCATGGTTAGGTAAAATAATATAATAGGTAATAATAAAATAATAGGTAAGGGCCCTGGTCCTCCCTTCCTGTGGGTAGTTGTCCAGTCCCTGCCTGGCTCTTCCCTATAACCAAGGAACCCCTCTCTCTTGAAGGGCCCCATTCTCTTGTCTACATCCGATTGTTGGGAAACATCCCTTGTGGGAATCTCTACCCATTGGCTCCTCTTCTGGACTTGCACACATCACAGTCCCTGAACTCTCAAAAATGCTGGTCATGTGCCCAACTGTCTGAGCAGATGGATCTGAGCAGAGGTGGAGATGTTTTATGTCAAAGGGGCTGCAGCTGGGTCTGTGGTGAGACCAGGGACTCTAGAATTAGAATCAAATGGCAGTAGATAAATGACAATGCCGGCTCCCACCTCTTCCTCCTGTTTCTGATCAATCTCAGTTTTGCCCATTGCAGCTACCATGTGAGACCTTAGGTGTTGGTTCGCCCAGGACTTTCTCAGCCACCACGAATGGCCATGCAGCCCATCTTCAGGGGCATTGTTGCCTTTGAGTTGTACAGGGCATGCCCTGAATAGCCATGCATAGAGTCCAGTATCCACTGTGGGGTTCTAGTGGGTAAATAGCTTCACTTCGGTTTAAGGGCACTGTATGGTTCACGCTGTCTACAGTTGAAGTAAGCAGCCACCACCTGCTCCCAGGCATTCTCTGTTGATATGTAGGCTTTGTGGGATTAAAGTCCTTTTATCTGTTTTATCTCATTATCCATTCCCGTGTCCTAGGTCAGTGTTCTCGAACTTGTGTGCACAACAGTATCGTCTGGGGGGCTTAGTGAAGCACAAATTGCAGGGCCCCAACCCCAGAGTTTCCGATTGAGTAGGTTTGAGATGGAGTCCAAGAATTTGCATTTCTAACAATCTCTCAGGTGGTGCTACTGGGCCAGGCTCTCCTTCAAGAACCACCGTCCTAGGAAATCTTTCATGGTAGCCTGTGCAGTGGGAGACAGGAGACCAGGATCAGGTCCCTTCCCTGCCTCTTATTAGTGATATTAATGTAGGCATATCACCTCACCTCTCTGAGGCTTAGTTTTCTTTCTTTATCAACTGGCAATGGAAACCTTTGCTTTTATTACCCTGAGGTATTGTTTGGAGGATCAGATTATACAATATGTGTTCAAGCCCTACAAGTGTTGTTCAAGCCCTACAAACTACATAGTGTTGTTTCAAGCTGGTAATTTCTTCTCTGGGGTAGAGGTGTTTTCCCTCTGTCTTCAGGTGGACTGTTCTAGTCTTCTCCTTTTAGGATGTGACAATACATCTCTTCATCTCTTACCATGAAAAGTACCCAGATGCAGGGAAAGGGACGGCTGCAGAGAGACTTGGAGCTGCATCCAGTAGACTGTCAAAGTCAGCACTTCCAAAATAAGAGATACAGTTATACCAACGCAAACCTGCATTATAGCTCCAGACTACACAGGGGTGGGGCTGCCAGCAGACAGTCATGAAAGTTTCTCTTGGAGAGGCTCATGCTAAACCTCTTCCCTGGGCACCATGGAAATCCTTTCAGACCAAGGAAGAAATGCCTGGGCAAGCCAAAGCTTTGAGCCTGGAGACCCAGTGGAATGGGCGTGATTCCAGCCATCCATGTTTTTATGATTACACTTGTGGTACATTTCATATGGACACACAAGCAGTCTGCACGGGAACAAATGTGCATTACCTGTGTGCACAGACACATAGCTGGTGAGGAGGAAGCATGGTTGACATTGACGTTGGATGAGTAATGCTGAAGTCAGCCAGAGGGGTCTGGCTGATGTCAGCATCTAGGGGAAGACTTGAGAAACAGAGAGCTAATTACTGCTAGACCCACAAAATTCTTCGTAGGGAGGGAATGACCTAGAATGCAAAATAGATTTCATTTTGTGTGGAAAACTGGGTGGATTCTAGCAAGAAAAGTACTGAGAAGGTTGGAATTGTTGGAGTGCTGGCAGAAGGTGCGAAAAGAGTTCAGAGTGTGTGGGTGGAGAAGAAACGAATAGGTGCCATTTGAAACTGTCCCATTCTAGAACAATGCAGAATATGTATCTGTATATAGATGTACACACACACACAATCATTCAGCAGTAAGCATCTATTGAGTAACCTACATTCTGCCAGTTTCAGGCAGTCATCATCTTTCACTCATGCAACCTGCAATTGCTTCCTAACTGATTTTGGTGCCTCCAATTTCTTTCCTCTCTATCTAAAATGGGGATCTGATCATATCACTGCCTGGTTTTAAACCTTTCATGACTCCTTAATGTGTGTGTAATAAATATCTACACTCACTGTCACAACCACACTGGACTGCTCCCAGTTCCTGGAGCCTGCCATGCCATCTCGTGCTTCTCTGGCTTCCCTCTGGTTGCTCCCATTGCTGGGATCACCCTTCTTGACATGGAAGCCTACCACTCTTCATAAACCCCTCCTTGAATGTGTCTCCTCAGTGAAGTCTTCCCAAGGCCCAGCAAGTGAACCCTTTACAGTTGCTGGATTATAGGATGTCATTGATTCTTAGCTAGACTATGGATGGAAGACGTACCATCATTTTAGCAATCATAAACACCACCTTAAACATATACATCAGTGGTACGATGTGTTCCATATTCAGGAACGTGGCCACCTGGGGCAGCATGTTGGTGCTCTGTAGGCCCCCAGGCCTTGTCCCGCTGTCCTGCTGTCCCGGTCTTGGACAGCATTATGCCACGATCCCCTTTGGGTGCACTGGCCTCTGAGCTCTGAGGTATGCTCCCTGGGAGCAGGCGGCACCTGACATTCTCCCATGCACTGTGTGCTTGCTGATCGAGTGACTGCCTGCCTGAAGTCCACTGGGAACATCAGATGGACCAGACACAGAACCTGGCCCTTGTTCACAACACTCAGACTTTAAATCCTGAAGAGGCTTTTACAGTTGTTCTTCCTTTTTCATCATAGAATAACTGGAAAGGATGAAAGAACTGAAAATTATCTTTTCTAACTTATAACTAGGGGAGTTGAAACCCAGGAGAGTTTAAAGCAGGTCACCCACAGCCAGGAATGGAGTTCAAGCTTCCCGATTCACAGGACCACGTTCTTTCAGCTGGACAGCATTGCCTCCTTAAATAGTGAGCCTTAAAGAAAGAGCAGTTCTCTTACCTGGAGCCTGATACCCACACCGTGTATAGCGGCTTGTTGAGCTCTTGCTGTGTGCCGGTGCTTGACAAGGTGGTCTCCTTTACCCCTTGCAATGGCTCTGCAATCTAGGTCTCATCACCCCCATTTCACAGAGCAGAAACTGGGGGTCGAAGGATGAGAAAGAACTTGTCACCTAACTCAGTCACTTCGGGATTTCCAGACCCTCAGAAACTGTCAGGTTATAACATCGCTTTAAGCTGCTGAGTCTCGGGGTGATTTGTTTTGGAGCAGCAGCAGTAGATAACTGATACAGCCCCAATAAGAGACACTGCCAGTCTGTGATTTCTGGGAGCTCTCTGGGGAGCCCTATAGATAGGGGTTGGGTTCTGAAAAGCAGTGTTGAGATCACTATCGGGGTGTGCGCTAGGAACTGTGGCTCTGCATGGTTGCCCCATAGCTGGGTGCTGGGTCTCCTGGCTCCTCCCTCAGCCCTGATGCGAACATATCTGTTGGTCTGCCCCTTTCCAGGAGCCCTGGGGTTTGGGGGAAGCCAGGATGCGGGAACAGCTAGGTCGCTGTCTCCTGGTCATGACAGTGACAGGACCCGCTGGGCACAGCTCCGGGCCCAGCACAGTCTGTGCTTTATTATGGCCTCTCTTGTTTTTCAAAACCTCTTTCATTTTGTATGAGCAGACAGATGTGAGGGCCTCGCAGGCTCACACAGGCTGCCATTCTGGGAAAGAAAAAGATATTTTGGGTTTCCCTCTCTTTCTATGGAGGGCCAGGCTTCTTCTTGCTTTATTTTTTCATGTGCTTTTGAAAGGCGTTATTGTCCTCCTCTTGTAGATAGCCCCGCCCACCCCTGCCCTGCCCAGCCTCTACTCTCTTCAGGGGCAGGTGTCTTGGACCTGTTTTTTTAACCTGTGTGACCTTGAGCCAATGCTGCATCTTCTCCACACTTTAGTTTCCTCATCTGTAAAATGAGGATGGGAATACGTGCCCTGTGAGGTTTAGAATGAGATCATCAGCATGAAAGTCCTTGTAAACCAGCCCCATGGCTCGCTGCCAGGATTCTCTGTGGCCGTAGACACACTCCTTGGTGTCCCTGGGCTTCAAATTCTTCCTGTCTTCTTTCCTTCCTCCACCTAATGAAAGCCCATGTGACCTTTCAGTGGGGACTCCGGACCAGCTGTGAGCTTTTGGGAAGGGAGAGGCTGCGGGGTAAGACAGTCCATCTGCCCTCTCCACCCTGCAAGGCCAAAGAGGTGGTCTGGTCCCCTGAGGGGAGGCTGGCTGTGTGGAGCAAGCAAGGGCTGTGAGGGCCTCTCCACAGCCTGACCTGAATCCCTATTAAACGGCCCCCTCCCCAAGTCCCAAGCTTTCTTGCAGGAAAAATGACTTCAGCCACCCACAGGCCCGACCAGCAGCCAGAGGCAAACAGCCGCAGCTCTGCCCCTGGCTTTCCCTGGGCCCAGTCTTTTGCTGTGATACATGTCTGTCCTTATCCTCCAAATCCCAGCCCCGGCCTCAGTCCTCCTAAACTACCTTTCTCACCTGTCTCATCTTTCCTCCCACTCATCATGTACTCTGCAAATACTTATGAAGCACCAGCTATGCACCAGGCCCTGCAGATATGGTGGGGAACAAAACAGGCATAGTCCCTGCCCCCTCTGGAGCTTACAAAAGAGAACAGGAAACAGATGCCAAGCAATCACCAAGCAATCACAAAAGCTACGGAAGAGATCAGAGATCGGGGAGAGAATGGGGATGCAGGGATGGGGCTCTGAGAAGGGTTTTCAGAGGAGATGACAATTCAAGGTTTAGAATAAGAGCAGGTACTGACCCAGCAGAGCTGGGGAAGAGCCCGAGGTGGCCCAAGTGTACTGAGAGTTGGTGCTTTCTAGGAATGGGGAAGCCAGTGTCAGGGAAGTTGAGAATGTGGGGACCTGAGGGGCCACGAGGGATTTTCTAGTCTCCCAACAAGGTTTTCCAGAGACTGAAGATGGCTCTATTGGGCCCATCTCTCTCCACCTTTTCCATCACTGGGTTCCCCCACCCCTTAAGTGCTCTTGCTTCCTAGAGAAAGATCTCCCTAGGGCCAGGTAAATCAGGGTGAAAGGTCATGCCTTTGGGAGTGTCCCAGCAGTGAGGTCACTGGGCAGTGACTTGGAGAGGCGAGAGAAGAGGAGTGACCAAAGTGAGTTCTCCAGACAGTCCCCCAAAAGACAAGATGCATGCTTACATGCATGCCATTGGTCCCTGAGATTCGAGGCCCAGAGGAAGACGACTGCTCCAGACAGTCCCCCAAAAGACAAGATGTGCACATATATGCATGCAGTTGGTCCCTGAGACCTGAGGCCTAGAAGGGCTCTCTTCCAATACCCTCAAATGCTTCTCCACTCCAGCTAATGCTTCCTTCCTTGCCGTGTTGAGGGACCACAGGCCAGACTGCACTCTCTTGCTTTGGGCAATAGTCACAGGCAGGTTGCATCTGTAATCCTTTAGCAATCAGCAGACCAGCCTGCCACCACCTCGAGTCTACCACTTCCGAGTGCATAGGGACAAAGCATCTGTTCACAGGGCCAAAAATCCATGCAGATAGAGTCACATCATTCCCCCCCACTCACTGAGCCCCACTCTGCACCAGGGTTCTACAGGAGGCAGTGCACGACCAGACCGTGCTTAGCATCCATTCTGGATTTGTAGGGAGGCTACTGCGTGCTAAGCACTGCACAGGGCCTAAATGGGGACAGTAACAGGAGGTTCACAAAACCAAGCAGATCAGGGATGGCTGCTCTGGTCTTCCGGGTTGTGCAAGGCCACCAACCCCTTCTGGCCCCTTCCCCCTGCATGTCCTCCTGAGGCCCCTCTCTGCCTCTGCCCTGAGCTCCGGGCCCTCTCTGTCCTCCTCTCTTGCCAGTTCACCCCTGATGATATTCCTATTTAAAAATAAATCACTGCAATCTTTAATTGCAGACTAAATAATTGCTTCATTTTATTTAAATGTGGCTCTTGGAGGCTCTGGGAACAATTAGAAGAAAACATAGGGCAGTGCTGGGTGCATATTTTCAAGCATATAATTTTTTTTATTATCATACCGACATTCATAGGATCTGGAAAAAGAAAGTGTGGCCCTCCTCCCGAGTTAGTCATGCACAATTTTACGTGCAATAATAACAATAATGATAATAATAACCCCTGGCTTTTCCCAGACTTCATGCTTGGCTCCCAAGGAAGCTGGGCAGTCGTCACTGTGCTCTTTCTGGAAGGAGAGAGGTAAGAGCAGCCCCAGCTGTCCCTCTGCAGACCTTTCAGGAGTGACAGCAGCCTGGCCCTTCTGTCCGGGGGCTGGGTTTGAGGTGGGCCCAGAGCTGGCCTGCCATGTGTGTGTTCTAAGTCCTAAGAGGTTCCCCGGTTGGACCACTCACTGTGTCTACCATTCCACCCTTCATCCAGATACAGTGTGAGAGCCAGATAGGGCCTTGGAACTCGTCTTTTTATAATAGAGGCAGCCAGGCCCCAAGAAGTAATCTTACCCTCAAGTTACAAAGCTTGTTAGTAACAGAACAAGAAAGAGGACTCGGCGTGTGAAATAGGTGAGCAGGGTCCTTAGAACCAGGAAGACCTAGGTCTGGGTGCCTCTGCTGCCACATCACTGTTGGTGCAATCCTAGGCCCGTTTCTTAGTCTCTTTGTGCCAGTTTCTTACTTTGGAAAATAAACTAGAAATAATAATACTTGTTTATCATGAGGAATCAAGAATGGAATATATGCAAAAGTTTCCAGCACAGCACCTGTGCACCATGGAGGCTCATCAGCATTCACCTGTTCTTCCCAAAGCTCTGCAGTCTTCAGGAGTCTGCTGTTTACATGCAAAAGTCCCTTGGAGGGGCAGTGCCTTTGACCCCAGGCTACGTGACTCCTGGAGGACAGCAAGGCCCTTGAGCCTGGAAGGTAGCTATGGAGAGGGAGGAGAAGGAAGAGGAAGATGCGGTCCCCTCCCCGCCGGCCCTTTGTGCATAGCCTGATCTTGCATAGGTCATACTGAGACACCTGTGCTGAGACACCTGCTGCTTTTTCTTTCTCTCTACTGTGGGTCCCAGCTGTGTCTGCCCAGGTTCAGCATGGGAAAAAGAGGCTGTTGGGCTGTTTCATCCACATGTATTGAGCACCTGCTATGTGCCAGACAATGCTAGATACTGAAACTGCAAAGACGAGGTGCTTTCTGCTCTGAAGGAACTTAAAGGCTATGGTGAAAGAGACACGTAACAGCTGCATGTATTGTGGTATCAAATGACAGGGCAGAGCTACCTGCAAGAATCTATGGGCTATGGGACCCTGCGGAAGTGTGGAGGAGGGCAGATTGCCCAGCTTCTGGGGAAATCCAGGGGGCCACCTGGGGAAGCCACAGGGGTCTTTAAAGATGTGTGGGAGTTGGGCCAAGGGAGTTTACAGGGAAAAGCGGCAGGCGATCTACGGCTGGGAGGTGGCAGCTACATGTGAGGATGACTTCAGTGGTTCAGAATTGGAGCTTATGCACCGTGAGGCTTGAACAGGTAGATGCAAGGCCAGAGAGGTGGGCAGGAGCCTTCGTGGATGGCTTTCCAACACCCATGTGGAGGACCTTGGGGTGTGGGCAAGCAGTATCTACCCTGTTGTGGAATCATAACTTCTCAGGTGAACCAGAGGCCTGCAGTTCTTTCTATTGCACTTGGTTTGCTAAGACAGAGCTGAGGGGCCCCTACTTAATCTGTGATTGACCACTTTCTCTGGGCACAATAGGGCAGGCAATTTTTTTTTTAAGTAACAGTTTTATTGAGATATAATTCACATACCATATAATTCACCCATTTAATGTGTATGATTGAATTGTTTTTAATATATTCACAGAGTTGTATAACCATCACCACAATCAATTTTACAAAATCCTCATCACCCTAAAAAGAAACCGCACAACCATTAACAGTCATTTCCCCATCCCTTTCCCTGACCTAGGCAAACACTGATCTGTGTCTGTATAGTTTTACCTATTCTGGAATTCACATAAATTGAATCATACACTATGTGGCCTTTTGTGTCTGGCTTTTTTCGCTTAGCAGAATGTTTCTGAGGTTCATCTGTGTTGTAGGATGAATCCACATTTGATTTATCAATTTGCCCATTGATGGATATGAGGTTTGTTTCCACTTGTGGGCTATGATGAAAAATGCTGCTGTGAACATTTGTTTATAAATGTTGGTCCGGGTGTTTTAATTTCTCTTGGTAGATACCTGCGAGGGGAATTGCTGGGTCATGTGGGAATGCTGTTTAACCTCTTAAGGAACCAGCAGACTGTTTTCCAAAGTGGTTGCACACTTTACATTCCCATCAGCAGGGTACGCAGGTTCCAGTTTCATCACATCCTCTCCAAATCCTGTTACTATGTGTCCTTCTGATTGCTGCTGTGTTGGTTGCCTCTTGCTACTCTTAACAAATTACCACAAATGTAGTGACTTAAACAGCATGCGTTGATTGCCGCACAGTTCCGGAGGTCAGAAGTCTGGAATGGGTCTCACGGGACTAAAATCAACATGTCATCAGGGCTGCATTCTTTCTGGAGGCTGTACGGGAGGTTCTGTTTCTTTGTCTTTTCCAACTTGGAGAAGCTGCCCATTTTCCTTGACTCTCGGCCCCCTCCAACTTGAAAGCCAGCAATTGCATCACTCTGACCTCTGCTTTCTTGTCACATCTCCTTGTTGACTTCGATTCTGCTGCCTCCCTCTTTTTTTTTTTTTTTTTTTTTTTTGAGATGGAGTCTCTCTCTGTCACCAAGCTGGAGTACAGTGGCATGATCTCAGTTCACTGCAACCTCCACCTCCTGGGTTCAAATGATTCTCCTGCCTTGGCCTCCCAAGTATCGGGGACTACAGGTGCACACTACCACGCCCAGCTAATTTTTGTATTTTTAGTAGAGACAGAGTTTCACCATGTTGGCCAGGATGGTCTCGATCTCTTGACCTCATGATCCACCCGGCCTGGCCTCCCAGAGTGCTGGGATTACAGGCGTGAGCCACCGCACCTGACCTGCCTCCCTCTTTCAAAGGACCATTGGGATTACATTGGGCCCACTTGGATAATCTCCCCATCTCAGATTCCTTGATTTAATCTTGCCTGCAACATTCCTTTTGCCAAGATAAGGTAACATATTCACCTATTCTAGGGGATTAGGATGCTGGACATCTTTGGAAGGTCATTATCCTGTCTATCACAACAGCCACCCAAGGGGTGTGAAGTGGTATCTCACGGCTTTAATTGTATTTTCCTGAGGGCTAGTGTTGTTGAGCATCTTTTCAGGTGTTTATTGGCCATTCATAGATTTTCTTAGATATAAAGATATAATTTTCATTTTAAAATTGGGTCGTGCTTTTATTATTGAGTTGTAAGAATTCTTTATATATTCTACACACAAGTCCTTTATCAGATATATGCTTTCCAAATATTTTCTTCTATTTTGGGAGTTGTCTTTTCACTTTCTTGATGGTGTCTTCTGCACTTTCTTGAAGTGAAAAACATTTTATTATGATGGAATCCAGTGTATCCATTTGTTTCTTTTGTTGCTTTTGCTTTGGTATCATATCTAAAGAAACCATTGCCTAATCTGAGGGCATGAAGATTTATCCCTATGTTTTCTTCTAAGAATTTTATATTTTTAGCTTTTACATTAAGTCTTTGATACACATTGAGTTAATTTTTGTACATGGTATGAGGTAGTGGGTCCAGCTCCGTTCTTTTGCATGTGGATATCCAGTTGCTATAGCACCACTTGTTGAAAACATTGTCCTTTCCCCTCTCCTGAGTGATCTTGGCACCATTGTCAAAAATCAGTTGACCCTATTTGTGAGGGTTTATGGACTCTCATTTCTATTCCATTAATCTGAATGTCTGTTCTTATACCAGTGCCACACTGTCTTGATTACTGTAGCTTTGTAGTGAGTTTCGAAATTGGGAAATGTAAATCCTCCAGTTTTTTCTTCTTTTTCAAGATTGTTTCGGCTATTCCAAGCCCACTGCAATTATTTATACATTCTTTTAAAGATCAGCTTATGGAAATCAACTGGAATTCTGCCAGGGACTGTGTAGACCAACTTGGGGAGTACTGCCATCTTACAGTGTTAAGTCTTTTTGTCTATGAACATGGGATATCTCTCCATTTATTTATGTCTTCTTTAATTACTTTCAATAATGCTTTATAGTTTTCAGAGCATACTTTGGACACATTTTTCTTAAAATTATTCCTAAGTATTGGCCGGGCGCAGTGGCTCAAGCCTGTAATCCCAGCACTTTGAGAGGCCGAGACGGGCGGATCACGAGGTCAGGAGATCGAGAGACGATCCCGGCTAACACGGTGAAACCCCGTCTCTACTAAAAAATACAAAAAAATAGCCGGGCGAGGTGTCGGGCGCCTGTAGTCCCAGCTACTCGGGAGGCTGAGGCAGGAGAATGGCGTAAACCCGGGAGGCGGAGCTTGCAGTGAGCTGAGATCCGGCCACTGCACTCCAGCCTGGGTGACAGAGCAAGACTCCGTCTCAAAAAAAAAAAAAAAAAAAAAAAAAATTATTCCTAAGTATTTTATCCTTTTTGGATGCTATTGTATATAGAATTATTTCTTAATTTCATTTTTAGATTGTTTATTACTAGTATATAGAAATGCAATAGATGTTTGTGTATCAATATTGTATTCTGCAACCTTGCTGAACTCACTTGTTATAATAATTATTAATTCCTAAGGGTTTTTTATATACAGGATTATATCATCTACAAATAGAGAGAAGATAGTTTTACTTCTTCCTTTTCAACCTAGATACCTTTTATTTCTTTGTCTTGCCTAATTGCCCTGGTCAGAACCTCCAGTACAATGTTGACAGAAGCGGTGTGGTGAGTAATGGACATCCTCATTTTGTTCCTGATTTTAGGGAGGATGTATCCACTCTTTCATCATTACATATGATGTTAGCTAGAGGTTTATCACAGAGTCCCTTTATGAGGTTAAGGAAGTTTCCTTCTATTCCTAGTTATGTTGAGTGTTTTTATCATGAAGCAGTGTTGAATTTTGTCAAATGCTTTTTTGTGTGTCTATTGAATGATCGTGTGGGTTTTGTCCTTTATTCTATGGATGTGGTGGATTTATTAATGGATTTTCTGATGTTAAACCAGCTTTGCATTCCTGGGATAAATCCCACTTGGTCACAGAATATAATCTTTTTTATATGCTTCTGGATTCAGTTTGCTAGTATGAAGCAATCATTCTGATGTCAGGATTCCTTAGGGGCAGCAAATCACTGCTCCCTCCTCCTAAAACATTCTATAAATTCATCTCTAAGAATCTTTTTTACTTCCCTTGGCTCCATCTTTCCCATATTAGCCCAAGAACTGTGAGCTGATGGCAATGAGAATGATCACTTCTGAGCCCCTTGTCTTTTAGGCTTGGCTCAGATATCATCATGGGTAGAAAGCTCTACCCAACAGCTCCCCAGTAACTCCCCTCTATCCACCCGGGAGCACTGATAGCCCCTTCACCTCACCTGTGCTCCCATTCTTGGCCTGTAACTTCTTGTAACACTAGCTATATTCTCCTGTGGTTGGTTATTTAACTGTTTGTCTCCCCTGCTAGAATGTCGGCTCCTCAAAGACATTCATGTGGGGACTCCTGATCCCCGCCGACATTCACCTGGATGCAGTCCCTTTGCATTGCTGGGCTCTGATGTTTTACAACTGGAATTTCATTCCTTTGACCTAAGAATTTGTCCCAAGTTAAAAAGCAATACATCAAGAGAGGTAATATGCTACACTTAGCAGTCACACCCAACTTAGGGCGAGTGAGTGAATCCATCCTTTCTGGAGAGAAAGTTTTGCTTAGAAGGTGGAAAGTGTGGGTGCTGAAGGGGAAAGGAGAGAGAGAAGATTCTGGGGTCACTGTCAGCCCCAGGGCAGTACCTACTGTTTTCCTGAGGCTTGTCTGTAATCTATGGATCCTCTTAATCCCACAGTGTTTCACGGGACTAATTAACATGGTCTTGTTGGTTAGACCCATTGGAAGACATGCAGAACTTTTATCATCAACCTCAAACCAGGGTTCAAATCCCAGCTTTTCTACTTATCAGCTGGTGACCTTGAGTATATTATTTAACCTCTCTCTACCTCCATCCTTCATTTATAAATGTGGGGTAAGAACAGTACCTACTTAATAAAATTTTGCTAGAATTAAATCAGTCAATGAATGTACAAGGTGTGATAGTACAGTGTACTATCTGGCACACAGTACACACTCAAGAGTGTCAGCTGTCACCATTATTCATTGGAACCAACATTTGTGGCATGCTATGTCCCCAGACGTGCCGCCTGGGGTACAATATGCCATGCTGTTGCTTTGGCTGCTACCATAAAGTCTCCTGTCTCTATAGAGCTGCTTATGCTCCCCTGCAGTTCCCAGAGACCTCCACATCACAATCCAAGTTCATTCTCCCACGATCACTACCAAAGCACATCTCCATGCTAGGGGCTTAGCAGGTCACCAGCTCTCATTCTGAGCCCCTCTTTGGGGATCATGGGGTCCTTTCCCACCCTCAAATCTGCTGCAGTGCCACCCTGGCTTACTCAACACATGACTTTAACGTCAGATCTCGCGAAGAAAGAGTGGAGGTCTTGCTTGGTCTTCTTCCTTCCAGAAGCCTCTTGAGTTTCTTAAATGCATGGCTCCACCTCCCTCATGGTCACGTACACCTGAGGTAGGGCAACCTTTCCAAACACAGAGACAACGTCCTGAAGGGCCCTTTGCTTGGGTCAGGAGTTACCCACTGACCTTATATTTATATAAATAAACATTAAGTATACTATGAAATAAATATAAATGTTACCTAAGGGATTTTTCCTATACTAACAACAACAAATTGCTGCTGTTGATATCCCAAGGTGATGTCCAAGGTGATGTCCCTCCTCGCCCTTCCCCCACACAGAATATCTGGCTTAATGGTTTAAATGCCACTTCCTAAAGCAGCCAGTCACACACACACACACACACACACACACACATACACACAACCTCATTTAATCTTTATAACAGTAGGGATTATTACCCTTTTTCTAGATGAGGAAACTGAGGCTCAAAGAAGCCGAGCAATCTGTCCAAGCGTTTCAGGCCCAGAACTAGTATTCTTGATTCCCACTTTGTCCTGTTTCTCGTGGGTGGTGTCATCTGGCCACAGTGCCCTCTAGGAATGATCCATCAGGGAGGATGGCCAGTCTGGCTGCCCAACCTGGGCTGAGGATCTCAGGCACTGGTGAACTTCTTCTGTCACTCAATATGGTGGGGAGTGCACGGGACCTGTGGGTGGGGCCCAGCTGAAGAGGCTGCAGGGGCTCAACTGGAGCAGGTGGGGAATGTGGCTGCCGCTGCTGGGACCGGCTGTCTGCTGCCTCCCTACCTTTTTTGTTTTGTTTTGTTTTGTGTGGCATAACTGTGGCCTGTTTCCTCTGCAGGGGCTCCCAAAGCTTCCGGACAATTCCCCCTAATCCCTGGAAGATGAGGTCAGGGGCCAGCCCTGTGTCTAGACCCTGGGAGGGCCTCCCTCCTCCTGCAGACCTCTCTGCCAGTAAGACAGCAGGAGGGGTGTGCTTTTGGGCTGAGCAGCAGCTGATCGGAACGGATGATATGTTTTCACTCTGGTGTGCTCAACAGTGCGGATCGGACAGGGAGCGGAAACGGGAAAGATAAGTGGGAAATAAATCACCCAACTTGATTTAGTCATAATAGTAAGGAGAGGGGGATTGCTGAGCTGTGATCAGAGCCTCAGAGTCTAGGCAGGAGGGTCAGAGGGCAGAAGGTGGAGCTCCCTCTGCCCCGCACCAGCCTTCTGAAACTTCCTGTGGACCGAGTCACTCTGGATAAGGGATGGGCAGCAGGGGAACATGGGGGGTGCACTCTGAGCTTGCTGGGAGCCCCAGGACACAGAGGCCTGTACTGCCTGGCAAGCCTCTGCCCTCCAAGGGCAGCGGACAGACGGAAGACAGTGATGTGGAGGGCCCAGGTCCAACCTGCCTCCTATCCATGGTGACCGGCCCAGCTATGCCTGGGGAAGGGGCTCTGCTGATTGAGTTTCTCAGAGGCATTCAGGATTGGTGGGGAGGCAAAGAAGTGCTTGGGGAAGCAAATCCCTCCTATTTTTAGTGCTTTCCAGAGAGCATCTTAGCCCTTTCCTTTTTCCAGTTAGTGCTGGGCCCACCTCTGCAAGTCTACCTTCTGGGGATGTCCAGAGAATTTATGCATTCCCTCTGCCCTCCCATTTCATTCCAGTGTCTTGCCCCTTGGAATGAGTTCAGGTCTAACCTGGGGTCTTCCTGCTCTACACTTCTAGGCCTTTCCCCCATGCCTCTTGTGGAGTGGTGGATGATGGTTGACATATTCCAGGCTCCTTGTTTCCCTGAGCGGGGCTCAAGTGCAGAGTGTGTCAGGGGGGTGTGGAGAAGGGCAATGATTCTCAGAGGTCTGGCATTCGGGAGAAGACAGCTTAGGTGATGCAGGAATATCTATTCCAATTCACTAAGGGTTATCTGCTCTGGCAAGTTATAAAATACGATTTCCACTGAGGCTGTAGAATTACTTACAGGAGCCACAATGAAACCAGACAACCTTTCAATCAAGCTGCCTGTTGTTCCCGCTTCAAGGCTGGCAAAATAAATACTGAGCAAATAAAGTTAGTCGGCATCTGAGCATTTTAATGAATAAAGAGTAGCAAGAGGGCTGGGGATCTAGGAGCTTCTGTACATCCCAGTGGACAGACCACAGGAGACCGGTGTGCTAGCTCCAGGCAGGGTGCCTCCTGCCTCCCATCCTCACCTTCCACAGCCCAGGCCCCTCTTCCTGGCAGGTCTTCCTCATTCTTCTTTCCCACTCCAGTCCAGAATTCCATCCCTTGTCTCATGTGGTGCCTGGCAGTGCTGCCTATGGACGAGGAACCAGTCAGACTAGGGGACCCAGTGACTTCTTTTATGGCCTCAGCAAAGTGCATCCTGCCCCTGAGTGACTGACATTCTTAACACACTGGAAGGCCTTTGGGGTCAGCTTATTGCTCTCTATAAGGCTAGGGTCAGAAAGGCTAAACTCCAGATGAGGTGAGACAGAAGGGGGAAAATGTTGTGATGGCCTTTAAACAAAGCTTTTAAACTTGTTTTTGTAGCAAGAAGAAGAAAGTGCAGGGTTGCTTCTAAGGGCAGCTGGTGTAATGGTAATTGGAGATAAAGGACCAGCCATAGCCAAGCTCTCTTTTGCTCTCTTCCTCTCTGTCTGCGAGTACGGTAGTTAGTCTAGGAAAGGTAATAAAAACCTGGGCAGATGCCCTGAGCCCGAGGTGGTACAGAGGTGGGAGGAGATGACGGGGTTGAGCCACATAGGTGTGTCTTCGGGCCCCATCATTCCCTCCCTCCCAGGGTGCTGGGAGGAGACGCTGCAGATGAGGTTGCTAAATCACCAGCGGTCTCTCTGGAGAACTGCACAGAACTGGAGAGAGGGCTCTAAGTGGGGAGAAAGGCAAATGTCGTTTTACTTTTCAAGGGAGAAAAACAGGGGACTGCTGCAGTCAATCCACAGATGAACTCAACGCCAAGCCTGGGCAGGCTTCTAAAACAGCCGCAGAATGGGTCATTTTGAACACAAAGGGGGAAGTAAGGGACAATCACCAGAAATCAGGATGGGTTCATTGTAAACTAGTCATGTCAGATGAGCAAACCTCCCTTTTTTTGTAAAATACTGGAAGGTTAAAATAACGTTCTGGATATAGGAGGAGGACTTTAGCACGGCATTTGTTGTAATCTCTCATGGCAATCCTTGTACACAAGCTGGATATTTGTAATCTGGATGGTATCCAGTAAGGAGTATTTGGAACAGGCCAAGGGAATGAATGCCTAATGGACTGAGATCAAAACCGGAGGAACATATCTCGAGATATGGGGATCCCCTGTTTTTTCCAAAATGTGTTATCAGTGACTTTGGTGCGGATGTAGAGGATATACTAATAAACTTTGTGAATGACCTAAAGCTAAAAGGGGCAATAAATACCAGTATAGTAGTAATAATTAAAAAAAAAAAAAAAAAAATAGGTAATAGCTAACATACTACAGCACTTACCACATGCTTGGCACTTTTCTTAAACATGTCACATGTGTTGGCATTTAATTTCTGTAGCATCCCAATGGGGTAGTTCATATTGTTATTCTCATCTTACAGATGAGGAAACTGAAGTAACCAGTTGCAGAACTAAGATTCAACTTCAGGCCATCTGGCTCCAGGGCCTATACTCTTAACCCCTTGCTATGAAAGAAACATGATACAAAGCTATTTCAATAGACTAGAGTTATGGGCAGAACATGAGATGAAATTGAATAGGGAATACATGGGAACTGCTGTTTCTAGAATCAGAAGGCACAGACAGGATGGGGGATGAGATTTGTTGGCAACATAACTGAAACACTCAGAGGAGTTTGGTCGTCTTCTCCTCGGCCTGAATCCACAGGGTGGCAAGGCCAGCCAGTCCACAGCCTGAACTCCAGGCTCCATGCTTCTATCTATTTATTTATTGTTTCTTTTTTCATTTTAGTTGCCATACAGTTGTATATGTTTATGGGATACAGAGTGATATTGCGATACCTGTAACCATGTGTAATGATCACATCAGGGTAATTAGCATATCCATCACCTCAAACATTTACCATTTCTTTGGGTTGGAAACATTCAGAATCCTCTCTTTCTAGCTTCTGTAAAACATACAATAAATTGCTGTTAAGTATATTCACCTTACAGAGCTTTAGCACACTAGAACTCTTTCCTCCTATCTAACCGTAACTTCAGATCTGTTAACCAACCTCTCCCTGGCTCCCCGCCCCCTTATCTTTCCCAGCCTCTAATAACCACAGTTGCACTCTCTACTTCTGTGAGCTCAACTTTTTTTTTTTTTTTTTTTTTTTTAGCTCCCCCATATGAGTGAGAGCATGTGGTATTTATCTTTCTGTGCCTGACTTAGAGAAATACATTTCAGTCGGAGCCCTGGACATAAGCCTTCCGGCTTCTACCCTTAAGTTTTTCCTGTAGACCCATGATCCTTCCCAGGAGCTGGGGCTGGTTAGCAGAATCTAGGAGGAAGGATGTCGCGAATTACAAAGCAGAGAAGAAGCTGATGTTGAAAGTAACCCATTGTGCTATTCCCCACTTGAAAGGAGAATTAATGGTCACCCTGAGAATACTGCAAAAACAACACCAAGCCAAAAACAGTGACCCTTTCAAGACCAAAACAAAATTTTCTTTGGAAATGACTTGGTAAAGAACAAATGACTTACATTTTAAACATCACGATTGGTGTGAGTTTTAAAAATATATGATATATATTATATATCATATATTTATATATTTTATATATGATGTGTTTATATATGATGTATATTTATATATGATATATATTATATGTTTTATATAAACATATTTTATATATTTATATATTACATATATTTATATATACATATAAGAGGAACATGATGAGTTTTAAATAATTTAGGAACACAGGTTTAGATACTGAAGTCAGAAAATATATGGACAAAATTGAGCAGGCCCAGGCCAAAGAACAGGGCCAGGAGAGTGAGGTCAGGAACCCCTGACTATAATAACTAACTAATATGTCAGCTGTTGAGGGATGGTTGGAATAACCAGAGTAATTCCAGGTTGGGGGAGGGGGTGACTATTACCCTTGGTACCTGGAGAGTGACATATGAACAGGGTTGGACGTAAACTATGGATCTTCGAAGGGAAGACTCAGGACACGTGGGCAGACATTGCAGCACATTTTGGTTCAGTTGAGAAGTTCTTTCTAGCTCTCCGGGCTGTTTAAAACTGGCCCAGTAACCGGAGGAAATAGCACATGACTTGTTTAGCATAGTGCATGGTGCATTCCAAGTGTGCAGAACATGGTAGCTGTTATTGTGATTATGATGATTAACCTTCAGCATCTGAATCTGGAATCTGCCATTTGTTAAGTATGAGGTTCTGAGCAAGTCAGTTCAGCTCTCTGCATCTCGGTTTTCTCATCTGTACAGTCGGGATTGCCACATCTGCCTCGGACAAATGTTGAGGATGAAAATGTAACCAGATTGCTTATGAAATGTTTCCTCAGGACACTTCTTAGAGGACAAAGTCTGGTCCTGTCCCTCATGCAGGACTCAGCGTGACCTCAGGTTAATGATGGTTAACTGGTAATGGTAATGATAACCATAAAAGCTGCCATTTATTAAGCACTTATTATGTGTATCGGGTACTGTGCTAAGCACTTTGCAGGAATTCTCTCATTTAATCCTCACAAACCCTGCTCAAGCCAAGCACCACTATTGCTGTGAACCATTTTACAGATGAGGAAACTGGAATTCCAATGGCAAGAGAGCCAGGGTTTGAATCCAGGTCTGGCTGACTCAAGTCCAAGACTTAGACACCGTCCCAGTACCTCTCTGAGACTCAGCAAATTCTTCGGGAAGTGAGAAGGAGGAGGAAGCATAGAGTTTGCAAGTGCTAAGGATGTGGTTCAGTTTTTACCCCCTTCATTCGAGTGTTCTCTTGGAGCCCTGGGAGAGAGGACAAGCCCTGGTAGAGAGCCAGCTCCAAAGGCCAGGAGGCTGGGGCTCGCCTCTCATGATTCAGCCCTTGGCTCCCTCCCCTCCCAGCCCCGCTTCAGGCTTTTCTCTTTCAGCCTGTCTGACTCCATCTCGGTACTTTGTCCTGCTAATTCTGAGGCTGGGAGGGCGTGTGCACTCTTTATGCCATTCAGCCTTAATTAGAAGTTCCTGACAGCTTGTTTGGGGCCCTGTCAGGCTCTCTGACTTGCCTTGCACCAATAAGTAAAAAGGAAAATTGCTATCTGCTCCATACCTGGATGCCTGGGTGTCATTATGAGCGGCCTGTGCGAGCGGGGGGTGCTGGGCTGAGTGCTCCTATTCTGGGCATGCCAGTGCTGACTCAGCACAGGGTGGGGGCTCTGTCCCTCCAGGGTCCATGGAGAGCTCCAGTGCCTGGGCCAGGAGGGACTAATTGATTCAGACTTGATCAGGGCAGGTGCCTGGGGCTTTCATATCCAGATTTCAAGTCCTTTTGCCTTTGAACCCCCATGTATGTTCAGGGTCAGGGGCTACAGAGCATAGTCAGCTCTTTTTCCTGTGACCTATTGTGGGGACAGGTGGGCACAGTCAGAGTGGGATTGGATCTCATGTTTTTCCAATGATGAAGGAATGATTTGGCAGAGCTCTGCCCGCCTGGACCCTCTGCCCAGTGACCTACCTCCAAAGAAAGTCCTGCGCATTAAGCAGTTAAGACACAAGATTGTGGAATTAGAGACTACTCAGGTTCAGACTTCTGCTGCTGTTGAGCTGTGTACCCTTGGGCCAGTCAGTTCACTTCTCTAGACTTAGTTTTGTCATCTATATAATGGGTATAATTGAATTGTGAAGACAACAGTACCTGATCCCTCGTAACAGTACCTGACTCCATAAATGTCGTCTACAAACTCTAAACTAGAGAATTACAGTTAAGTGTTTGAATTGCAATTGGACTGCATATTAACTTTGTGATCTTGGTCAAGGTACCTAACCCTGACTCTGAGCTTGCTTGCTTTCCTTCCTTTCCTTTCCTTGACAGAGTCTTGCTCTGTTGTCCAGGCTGGAGTATAGTGGTATGATCTCGGCTCACTGCAACCTTCACTGCCCAGGTTCAAGTGATTCTCCTGCCTCAGCCTCCTAAGTAGGCTTGCACCATCACCTCTGGCTTATATTTTATCTATTTTTTTATTTTTATTTTTTGGATTTTTAGCAGAGATGGGGTTTCACCATGTTGGCCAGGCTGATCTCGAACTCCTGACCTCCAGTGATCTGCCTGCCTCAGCCTCCCAAAGTGCTGGTATTATAGGCATGAGCCACTGTGCCTGGTCAGTTTCTTTATTTCTAAAAATGAATATATAGCAGCACCCTCCCCTAGGTTATTATGAGCATTGAAGGAGATTATGCACTAAAACACTTAGCACACCACCTAGAACAGAACTGGCCCACGGCCTCTTTTTGCAAACTTGGATTTGAACACAGCTCCTCTCTTCCCTTTAAGTTTAGTCTGTGCTGCTTTCTAGCCGCAGTAGCAGAGTTGAGGATGGCCAAAAACATTTGCTGCCTGGTCCTTTGCAGAAAAAGTTTGCCGACCCCAACTGAACATGGTTATGTGCTCATGAAACACTGGTTGTTATTAACAAGTAATCATCATTGTAATTTCCACACTGCTTCACTGAGGTGTTTGGAGGCCAAGCGCGCAGTAACGAGTAGCTTCTAAGACCTACTAGCCAGAGAGGATTTTTTAAAGGTCTCCTATGATGGGGGGAGTTCTGTGAGCATTCATCTTGTATGTGTGTATTTTTAGAAAGAAAAACTGGGAGCGATATTTGGTCACATACCTTCCTGAATCACATATTTTCTGTCTTAAGGGATATCAGGAATTTCCCAATCCCATTGATTAATTCTGCCAAGGAGGAAACTTCCATTCCCCACTGCTGCACACCCCCTCACCCTCAGAAAACTCTTGCTGGATTTCAAATATCCAAAGCTTCCTGAATTACCGGCCAAAGATACTGCAACTATGCTGGAACTGAGTTCGTCCCTGGCACGCATCATCCAGAACCCCCTTCACCCCCAACTTGGGGGCTGATGAAGGGTCCTGGGAGCTGCCTGGAGTCACTGAGGCCAGGAGAGCCCTGCTGGTTCCCAGCACTTTGGCAGACAGCCCTGCCATCCTCAGGCTGTGTCAGCCTGGGGAGGGGGGGGGCAGGGGGGTGGGGGGGGCGGGGTGTGTGAGTAGCTTCCAGAGAGGCTGGAGCCGGCACGGCAATGCCCCACTGACCTCGCATACAGGCAGGCTATTATCACTCAATTTTTACGCTGTGTTCCGGAAGCTGCTCCGCCTGCCACAGACGTGCAGCCGTTAAAATATTAATGTCTGGCATGTGGCAAACATTTAAAATATGCTGAGACTTGGGAGCTGTTGAGCTGGGCCTTGTTGACACACTGCCTCACCTGGGTGTTGTTTGCTATGTAAATGCCAAGGATTCCTCCCTGAAGCTGGAACCCACACTCTTCTCACCTCTCACTTCCTCCTGGGACTGGATTGGTAAAAGGCAGTTTGTGCCCATCCCAGCATTGCCTCGCTGGGTCAAAGGGATGTGTTATAGTGCCAGTTGCTAGGGGGCATTTCAAAGGGGCTGGTTTCAGGGCATCATCTATTATAGCAACCCCTAGACGTGCCTCGAGGACAGCGCTGTGCCAGGCACTGGGCTTGGCACTGTGGAGGTGTGAGTATGGTGTGAATGTGGCCACTACCTACCAGAAGCTTACAGCTCACCAGGGCGTCATTACTGTTCACCAGCCTAGAACACGGCCTGGAGCCAGGAAGGCAGGATGCCCAGGATGGGCCTTTACCCTGTCCCACGCCCAGTACAGCCACTGCTGGTTGATCATGAGGGTCTTTTACTGCTGAGCTCCCAAACAGCCTCACAATCCTTATCCACACAGGAAGCCACTGCCAATCAATTGGAACCTGCTTGAGATGAAACCAATTTGTTGTCCCTGGTGGAGGAAGTGATGAGTGATACAGGAGGAGGAGGAGTTCTGATGAAGAGTTGAGGGAGTTTCAAGGGGGGTGGGCACTCTTTGAGGCAGGGGCAGGGAGAGGTGAGGCTCCATGAAGGAGGTGGCCTTTGAGGGTGGGTAGGATGGAATACTTGAGTGGGACAGGGCAATGCAGGTGCAGGGTGGGGACCTGTAGGGTGGGCACAGGAGCCCCAGGCAGTGTCCTTGGCTGCTCTCGGGCCCTAGCATGTGACCAGAGCCAGCCTGATTGACCATCTTCGGTGTGGCACTGGATTCTGCCTCTTCGGTTTTGTCCCAGGGTGGTTTCTATAGCTGATAAAAGTCTCAGATCTTTCTTCCCCCTAGAAGTCTCTAGAAAGGCCTGCGCCCTCCCAAAGAAAACGGAAAGCAGATGACACAGCCTGGTGCTGGGGTACATCTGGGATGGGAATTTCTGGCATCACCAACCATTTAGCCTAAGTGTCGCCAGACTTTCTGTAAGAGACCAGAGAGTAAATATTTCAGGCCGTGCAAGCCACAAGGTCTCTGTGGCAACTACCTCAGCTCTGCCACGGCAGCACACAAGCAGCTGTGGACAATACATGGGCGAGCGGGCATGGCTGTGTTCCAAAAACACTCTATGGGCATTGAAATTTGAATTTCATGTAATTTTCATGTGTCACGAAATAATCTCCTTTTGGTGTTTTCTTTCTTCCCCCAACCATTTAACCATATAAAAGCCACTCTTAGCTCTTGGGTTGTAACAAACAGGAAGGGGGCCGGATCTGGATTCTTGCCCTGACTGAATCATGAGGTCTCAGACTTGGTTGGCATTTTTGACTTCTTCGAGCTCCCCTGGACTGCCCTCGCCTCTCTGGCTAGGCATGCCCACCTGTTCTGATGGGGTGGCTGATTTTGAAGCGCTCATGGCTGTAGTGTGTCTCAGGGACAGTACAGCTAGGGGTAAAGTTGGTCAGGTTAAGCTTTTAAAGAGCAAAACCCAAAGCTCTTGTTCGGTGGCCTGCTTCTAGCTGCCTTTACTCTCCTGCAGACCTCCTGGGAATCAGTGGTCAGAAAGAGTCACATATGAGGAAATCAAGACCCAGAGAGGGGACGTGACTTGCTTAAGCTTGTTCAGCTGGTTAACAACACGGCTGGGACCAGAACCCCGGCCATCCAGGGACAGATCGTTTCACTCTATCGTAAAATAAAAGAGCCTCCAGGTTAAGCACCTTCTTGGCTCCTCGCTCCAGGCTGTCGGAAGCGACCCTGGCCTTTGCTACCATTGCTGCTCGTGCCTACCTGCTACTGCATTTTCCTGAGAAGAGAAGGACACAACCAACAGGTGTCAGCCTGGGGTAGTACAGGGAGAAGTAAAACATGATAAATCGCTGCTAATGCTGCTGGGTGACTGAGATAAAGGCTTGATTGTTTGGGCAGCATAAATCAACACCCTGAGCTGGATGGGAAATAAAGCAATAATTTAAATCTATTTTCAGGGTCTTGTGGGTCAAGTGACCAAGTAGGAATTGATACCTGAGGATGGAATAACGGATAGAGGAAGGTTATAGATGGTTTAACCACACCAACTGGATAGCTCTGCACTCGGCTGGGCTTGTTGCAAGCCCTGTGAGTGAGCTCCAGCCAGAACTGTGACTCCTGCCCTGCTGTGTGAAGGGAGGACCCGATAATCCACTTACCTGCCTCCCCCAGCCAACCCACCCTCGGACAGCCTCTGCCTCTCCTCCAGGCGTCCCAGTCCCGTACTCAACACACTTCATGGAGGGGCTGTTTCTGTGAGGCTGTATACTGGGCACAGAGGATTCAAACACTCACAAGACAAAATCGGCATCACCAGACTAAATTCCATGCAGGCAAGAGCTATCGCTGTCTAGTTCACCACCACATCTCCAGTGCCGAGCACAGTTCCTGGCACATAGTAGGCATTCAATGTACTTTCTGTTGGAAAAGAGAATGGTCAAACCAAAGAAAAAAGAGTCCCATTGAAGTGCATTAACTTCTATACAGAGACCGGGCTGCGGCTGGGGTGCAAAGGGAGTCGAGGAGAAGCCAGGAGGCTCCGTTTTTCCTGAAAGATCTCAGGACAGGCAAGGAGAGCTGAAGAAGAGGTGAAACCTGGGCTGAGTCTTGAGATAGGCATAGTGTTGGCCAAGGGAACAAGGAGGGAAGGAGGCAGCAGTGCATGCTGAGGCCGGGAGAAGGCAGTGCTGCTGCTGCTGAAACCAAAAAGCCCTGAAGAAAAGTGATGGAAGCCAAGCCAGTGGGTTATAGTTTCCATTTTCTTTTTTTAAAATGACTTATTTTTAACTGACAAAATTGTATAAACTTAGCCATCTACATGTTATGGTTTTCATCTTCAATTTGTATGTGCCTGCACTGTACTACTTCTTCTTCCTGGGGGTTTCTTTGGGTCTGTGATGGCCCGTGTGGATGGCAGAGTAGGCACCAAGGTAGGCACAGAATGGTGGAACAGAAGGACACTTGGACGCCTGGGGCCTGGGGCCTCCTCCCAGCTGCGTCATCATGTGTCTACATGGCTTTGGGCAAGTGTGGAACCTTTTTTCTCTTTTTTTTTTTTTTTCAAGATGAAGTTTCACTCTTGTCACCAATACTGGAGTGCAATGGTGTGATCTCGGTTCACTGTGACCTCCACCTCCCAGGTTCAAGCAATTCCCCTGCCTCAGCCTATCCTCCCAAGTACCTGGGATTACAGGCGTCCACCACCACGCCCAGCTAATTTTTGTATTTTTAGTAGAGATGGGGTTTCACCATGTTGGCCAGGCTGGTCCCGAACTCCTGACCTCAGGTGCATCACCTGCCTCGGCCTCCCAAAGTACTGGGATTATGGGCGTGAGCCACCATGCCGGCCAGCGGAAACTTTCTTGTTCTTCTCTTCTTCGTGTGGTTAATGGCAAGATGGGATGTGTTGAATTTGATGACCTCTGGGGCCCTTCGATTCCTTCTAGGCTCTTGTTGCTGCTTTAAATCATTTCTGAGCAGGCACCACCTGCAGATGCTGAGCCGCTCCTTCAGCCCCTGATCAAGAGTTAGGCACTTAGAGGACTCTAATAAATATTTGGTGACGGGTTCCTTTGGGGCAGATTTCCCTGTCTTTCAGAAAAGGGAGAAAGAAAAGTTCCCCAAGAGAACATCACACACCGGGGCCTATCATGGGGAGGGGGGAGGGATTGCATTGGGAGTTATACCTGATGTAAATGACGAGTTGATGGGCGCTGACGAGTTGATGGGTGCAGCACAGCAACATGGCACAAGTATACATATGTAACAAACCTGCACGTTATGCACATGTACCCTAGAACTTAAAGTATAATAATAATAAAAAATTAAAAAAATAAATAAAAAAAAAAAGTTCTCCAAGAAATACTGAAGCTGTAGATGGTCTTGTTTTCATCCAAACCGTAACAATAAGGTCAAAATAAACGCAGGTAGCACAGCACACTTACCATGTGCCAGGTACTAGTCTAAGCCACTTAGATGCATTAACTCAGTTAATCTTGACGACAACATCCGTAGGATTAGGATTAACTAATTATTATCCCCATTGCACAGATGCAGAAATGGGGACTCAGGAAGATGGACTAATTTGCCCATGCCGCACACAGAGCCAGTATTTGGACCGGGTAGTCAGGGCCCAGGGTTTCTGCTTTAACCACAGTGCTCTAAACATGGAGCTAACCAGTGCCATGCTGCTTTGTGGACTGCTGGGGAGACAGGTGCAAAGATGAGTGGCTGGCAGGAGGTTCTAGGGACTTCCCTCAGCAGGAGTGTCTGGGGTGCTGGGGTAATTCCACTACCACTGCCCACCACCCACCACCACCTCCACACAGCCACAGGCTGCTGATCCCACAAAGTGTCAAGATGGATGGGCTCCGCAGAATCTGTCAAGGCCCAACAAGGGGACACATCTGAACTGGTGACGGAGGTCATAAATTTTTATGTTCATTATGTTTGTTTTGTTTGGTGTAATTAATGAATCTATTAAGCTCAATCAAGCTCTGACCTCTTTTATAGCCATTATAAATCAGCTCCAATGGCTCTGGGAGGGGAACGGTGAGTGTCATTTTGCAGGCCTCCCTGGGAAATGGTGGTCATTCCATAGAGTAAGGCTTTGGAAAGGGGTAGAGGGTAGGGAAAAAGCCAACGTGGGTTCCATGGTGACTGATTAGGGAAGGGATGGGAAGCTTTCAAGAGGGCATTGGCCTGTAATCCCAGCACTTTGGAAGGTCGAGGCGAGTGGATTACCTGAGGTCAAGCGTTCAAGACCAGCCTGGCCAACATGATGAAACCTCATCTCTACTAAAAATAAGGCTACTCGGGAGGCTACTCAGGAGGCTGAGGCAGGAGAATTGATTGAAGGCAGGAGAATCGCTTGAACCCAGGAGGCGGAGGTTGCAGTGAGCCGAAATCATGCCATTGCACTCCAGCCTGGGAGACAGAGTAAGACTCTGTCTCAAAAAAAAAAAAAAAAGGCATTGGGAATGGAGGAGAAAGAGCCATGGGGAAACTGAGGAAGGGAGCCTTGTTATGTGACTCTGACTCGTGACAATTATTCATGTTTTTATAGGTCCTGGGTATTGGGGGGTTAGGGGTTGCTGCAAAAGGGGAGTTGGGAAGGAGAAAACAGCAGAATCTTTCATACCTTAATCTCTTTCCCTAAAAATGGCTTCCTGAGGAATGAACATACTCAGCCCCAGAAAGGGAGCTCGTCATAGGGTGGGGAGAGAGAGAGAGGAGAGGACATAAGGTACCCAAGGAAGAACGGAAGGCGCAAAGCCGCAGGCCCAGAGCATGGAGCTGGTGAGGACGGTCGTCACTTTTCCATCTCCGCTGTCTCTGGTTTGGTGAGCAGAGTGATTGAGTGTGATTAAGCAGGGTTGCAGCCGCTCATTCTCAGCTATTAGGATGAATGGATCCCCGGGACACCAGCGAGGATGCTGTCGGCGTGCGCGTGCTTTAATAATAATAAAAAAAAGAAACTAACAAAATACCATTCCCCATCGTTAAAATGCAGAAGCAGATAAAGAGCAGCTCCTGTGTAATTACCAAAAATTCTTATTTCCATAAGAAACCAGCACTTCATAAATTTTCCAGCCCTAGCCTTTCTCTCCAGGGAAACTGGATTTCTATGAATATAGAAATTTGGTAATTGCCCCTGAAACTGTGCTTTTCTGTATTAATGAATAGCAGAAGCTTGCTTTTGCTTACAGCCCCAAATGGTAGAGATTCCTTCCCCATCACTGTGTCAAAGAGAACCCGCCACCACCCCCACCCCCACCCCCACCGTCCACACCCATTAGACCTGTTTAGGACCTCAAGGTTTGGGTTTCAGGAAGAGTGATTTCTTCTCCAGGGGAAGAAGGGAGTGGAGAGGGCCTGCCAGTCAGGAGCCTAGTTCTGCATTTTCCCAGTTGCATTTGTGTTCTTCCTTACTATAGGCATGCATTTTTTATTTCAGTGCAACGTGTTTTAAAAAAATAAAATAAATGCACTATTAGATTAAAAAATGTACAGCATTATATAGCTCATAATGCCATGGTAGATTTTAAACCTCTAAAAGCATATGCATTAAAGCAATTTTCTAAACGAATGTAGCAAGAGGTCCACAAACGCACTGCAACATTTGATAATAGTTGCCATCTTCAGCTGAGGATAATGATGTTAACAAATGTAATGGGAGTAATGAGTGGAGATTCAAAAAGCTGCTTTTGTTTAATTTTTTTGTAATGCAAATTCAGTTTGGGCATAAAAGAAGGCGGGAATGGGGGGAAAGCCCTCTTATTTGAAATGAATCTTAATCCTAGCTGATGATAGGCCAGTTGTAAGGAGAAGTGGCTTCAATGTGGAATTAAACAATCCAGAGATGCAGTGATTAAGGTGATCAGGACAAAATTGGAGGAAAAAAGAAAAAAAAAAGGACCGGCAGAATTGAATCTTCTTTCTTGAGCCTGGAATTACAGATATTTGAGGAAAGAAGCCTCAGCACGCCATGGGTGTTTTCCCTGGAGTTACCTGTGTTGGGAATTGGAGACATGTCCCTCTCACTGACTGCCAGACCTGTCCCTGGTGCGGACTCCTCAACCTGGTTCTAGGAGCAGCTGGTGTCAGAGGACAGGGAACATGAGGGAGGAAACTGCCCTGACCCTTCATCACCTAAGCCAAGTTGCTCTATGCGCCCCTGAGTTAGTTTATCAAGCCACACAACTGGCTCCCTTCGGGGCCTTCTGCAAGCTATTCTGCCCCTCAGTTTTCTCTTCTGTAAAATGGGAGCAGCAGGGAGTTCTCACCGTCAGCACATTTTTGAGAGTGGTGGTGCTCACATCTTAACTCCTCAAAAGAATGGAAGGTGGAAAAAGCTGGGCCCCAACAACCTCCACCAACCTCATTTGCTTTGCCCTGGGCTGAGCTCAGCCTGCCCCATGAGGGAGAAATCATAACCATGACCCTGATGCATAAAGGAAAAAGCCTGTTCAAATGCTGTCCTGGGAGGCTCCTCTGGGGTCATTCAGGAGTAGGCTTTATTTTCTTGGTTTTCTCTAGAGAAGACAGGAGCAGCAAAGCCTGAGTTACTGGTACTGCCTCTCCAAGAATCTGCCCATCTTGGGAGCTGGGATGGGCATAGAAGTAGAACAGCCCTCACTGGATATAGTTTGTGACCTTGAAGTGATCCAACTCCAATTGTACTGATAACCGGTACTGTGTGGCTTAGGGCTCGATGTTCTCTTTCTTTGCGAGTATGTTCCATCTCCCCAATGATGTTGTCAACTTGTAGAGGGCAGAGACATTGCTATATTTATGATATTGTCCACAGGGCCCTTCCAGGTGCTGGGCTCAGCCGGCATTGCCTAACAGCTACCATTCATCAAGCTTTGCTCATTTGCAAACACTTGTCTAAGTGCTTTACATAGCTCATTTCATTTAACACTAACGACCTCAGAGGTAGGCACTGTAATTATCCTAATTTTACAGATGGGGAAACTGAGTCACAGGGCGGGTAAGTCACGCAGAAACACAGGTTGTAAGATGCAGAGCTGGGCTTGAACCCAGAAAACTACTCTGCTTCCCCAGTGCTAGTCCCTAAGGATCAAGCTGTATACAGGTGTGGGTTGCTAAAGCTGCAGAGAACAGACTCCTCCAGAACACACGTCAGCTCCTTCCCACTGTCCATAACCAGGACGCCATGCCTGGAGGACAGCCCGGCCCAAGGAAGGCTGCCTGCTGGCAAAAGGAGGGTTTTGGGGCCTAAAATTACTCTGAGGAATAGAGTATTGTAAAAATAATATGATTTTGAGATGGTGCAGAGAAGTGAGAAATATGAGTTACAGTCACTAACTTCAGCAATTTGCAGCTTTAATTAATCTGAAATTACTACATAGATTTTTATGATTAGCAGGGACATCTCAGTGAGCAGAGAAGGAATCTTTAATGATGATCTCAAGATGAATCTGGGAGATGAAATATCCACCCCATAAACAGAGTGGTGTTAGAGGAAGCAAAGTAAAATAAAAATCCCAGACCATCAGAACAGTCACCTGTCAGCAGGACAAGGTGTCTTCCAAGACTGTCCCTTGCAGAGGGGACAGCCATCCTTGCCCCAACAGCAGGACTGCACTGAGGCCAAGGCAAGTCCAGGGATTCATTCTTTGTGTGTGTGTGTCTCCAAGGAGGTCCTGGCTGGAGGTGGGGGCTCTGAGCCAGGCCCCTGCCCCTTCTGTCTGGACCTGTCCCATGGCCAGTCTCATCTTCAGGGGTCATTGGTTGCCTCGAGGCCCCAGGCTGGGACCAGCTCCCTGGGGTCCATTCTTTCTCACAGCCACTCCTTAGGGTATGGGTCAAGAGACTTCCCAGTGCCCTGAAGATGTTGCTTTATTGTCTTCCCCTGATGAAGCCTTACCCCAAAGCCAGTAAAACCAGAAAGAAGAGGCTGGAGGTGGGAGGTGGGGTGGGATAATGGTTCTGTAACCCTCTACCCGCACCCCGTCCCCATGCAATGAGGGAAATAGCCACTTAAAAATCCTTTTTGGCTACTGTTATGGACTGAATGTTTGTGCACTCCCCCTGGCCCCTGCAATTCATATGTTAAAGCCCAAAAGCCCCATGTGACTATATTTGGGGCTTCTAAGGAAGTACTTAAGGTTAAATGAGGTCATAAGTGTGGGGCCCTAATCCGATAGGATTAGTGTTCTTACGGGAAGAGATACCATAGAGCTCACTCACTCTCCATCTGCCATGTGAGGACACAGCAAGAAGGCAGCCATCTGCAACCCAAGGGGAGAGCCCTCCCCAGTCTCTGACCCTGTTGGCACCTTGACCTTAGACTTGCAGTCTCCAGAACTGTGAGAAAATGGATTCCTGTTGCTTAAGCCACCAAGCCTCTGGTATTTTGTCATGGCAGCCCATACACACTTGTTTCATGATAGCTAATGGCCAACAGGGTCACACATTGAAACTAGGCAGTATCTGAGGTCCTTCAGTTTGATACCAAGTTTGGCAGGAGTCAGTCACCTTATTTAGGTTTATCCCAGAATGAAAAGTCCATGAGGTGAATATTATCGATATCCCCATTTCACAGGTGAGGAAACTGAAGCTCAGAGTTTAAACTTCTTGCCCAAGTTAAAGAGCCAGTGAGTGCACTTGAAGGCAGGTTCTCCAGCTCTGACAGGCTCTGACTCTGGGACAGGAGCCAAGCTTAAATGAACTTGGGATGATTTACTGGGCAGCATGTAATGGGAGCCTATATCTTACATCCCACCCCCGACTTTCTACTCTGCCATGTGTCTGACTCTCTGGAGTGAGAAGGAGAGAACGTTTGGCCATAGGCCCATGCAATGGTATCGCCTCACTTGTGTGTAATGTACCAACTCTTACATAGAAGCCCTGCCCGTGTCTCCAGAGCTCTTAGGAACACCCTCTCTCAGGACAGTGTGTGTCCCGAAAGTGAACATACCAGGAACACCTTAGGTGTGAAGGAAGTTATCTGTTCCTCAAAACACAAAATATTAGCCTCTAACATTTCTTGAGGGCTTGCTGTGTGACAAGGTACTGTGTATTTCATGTTTCCTGTGATCCTCACAACAGACTTTTGAGATGGGTATTATTGTTATTTCCACTGTACAGAAGAGAAAATTGAGGCTTAGGTTAAGAAAATTACCCAGAGTCAAACAATTTCATTGGTCTAGGAAGACCAGGAAGACCTTAGTGCCTAAGATTGTTTGTGATTCTGCAACAGGGAACACTTGACAGCAGGTCTATACAAAGACAGAGTTGGTATCTTTGGAGGGAATGAGTTTCCAGTCATTGCAGGTGGTCCAGCAGAGAGGTCTACTCTCCTAATGGGGATAGGATGCTGTGACAGAGCCGTGACTTCGGATGGTAGGGTTCAACTAGACGGGTTTAAAGTCCCTTTCAACCCGAGTCTCCTTGACTCCACAGAATTAAGGTGAGAAGACAGAGGGTCACACTGTCCCCTGGGGGGTGAGTACAGGATGTACAGGGCATAGAGAGGGAGGCAGGAGGTGTTGAAGACATGATGTTGTCCTGAGCAGCTGGTTGAAGCTAGTTGAAGCTAGCTTCACTTTGCCATTGCCCTAATGCGGTCTTCATATCTTGGTAAGTCTAGAATGGGCATCCAGTGTCTGCTTCAACCTCCGAGGGATAGAGAGGACACTCACTTCCCCAAGATGAGAACAAGGACCTTATGAGATTGCTTCAGAAGGCATCTGGTCTACCTGCCATCAGGCAGCTGGACTGTTGAAAAGTTTCCTTGGGGCCAGGCATGGTGGCTCGCGCCTGTAATCCCAGCACTTTGGGAGACTGAGGCAGGTGGATTACGAGGTGAGGAGATTGATACCACCCTGGTCAACATGGTGAAACCCCGTCTCTACCGAAAATACAAAAATTAGCTGGGCACGGTGGCACGCACCTGTAGTCCCAGCTGCTCGGTGGGCTGAGGCAGGGGAATTGCTTGAACCCGGAAGGCAGAGGTTGCAGTGAGCCGAGATCGCTCCACTGCACTCCAACCTGGAGACACGGTGAGACTCCATCTCAAAAAATAAAAAAAAAGAATTAAAAGCTTTCTTGGGTTAAGCAGGGTCTGCCTCTACCAGCATTTTGGAGTGCCTGGTGGGCTAAATGGGCTGACCTGGGAGATGTTCAGACTGCCAAGGCAGCCCGTGTGGGAGGAGGATGGAGGAGCAGAGAGGAGAGGTGAGATGCCTGAAAGGACGTTCGTGACCATTCACTCTGTCCTTTATTTCCTTATCTTTGGGAGCCAGGAAACTGATTCCTTTTGTTGCCACCATATTTCTGGCTTCCAGAAGGTGGTACTTATTTAATCATTTGAAGTTTAAGCTGATTCTCCAGGCAAGGAGTGACCGTTCCTAAATAGTGTGCTCCCCTACAGGTGTCCACTGGCCACCACCACCCACCTTCTGGGCTGAGGGCATTCATGTCAGGAACTTGAGGCACTGGCACCCACAAAGGACAGGCTTCGTAGGTACTTATAACCCACTCATTTGCCATCGGAATCTCGGCCAAAGCCAAGTAAGACCGTATCCCAGAGTATGAAGGGCACTAGATTCTGCTGCTCCTGGGTGCTTGTGTGTCTGGGCACAGAAGCACGCATCTTCAGAGCTAGAACGCTGGCCACATGCTGCTGCTTTGGAAGGTGTGTGGTTGCCTCCCTTCATTTTGCAGAGGAGTAGACAAAGGTCTAAAGCTAACCTGTGGTTTGTGAACTCCTTAAGATTATATGTGACTTAACCCTTCAGGTCAGTAGTTCTGTGGAAGACTTCTAAGAGTCTGCACTTTGAAAGAAAGGCCCAAGGTGGTTTTGATAATTGGGCAAGTCCGGGAGCAATGATCTAAAGGACTTGCACAAGATATCAATGACAGAAGAAGGGCTAGATGCTAGGCCTCCTTCCTCCCCCATGCTGCACACCTGTGTGCAGGTGAGGGCGTTGGCTGCGAGACACGGCATTTGCACAGCTGTGTCTCCCTCTGTGAAGGGCTTGCAGCGCACCAGGAAAAGTCAATCCGGCCCAGAACGCCTGTGATAAAGGGATTCACTGTACAGAGGGCCTTCCCATTTACACCTCTTCCTTCTCAGCCCTTAATCCTGCAGGATTATCTAAACTAAACACTGAATTCTGATTGCTTTTCTCCCTGGGAATAGACCGGCACCGAGTCATGGGAAAGTCAGAAGTGATCTGAACTACGTTCTCTGTACGCCTGTAGGCTTCTGTTTCTCTCGGCACAGAACAGGAGAGGCCGATTGGAAACCATCGAACAAACCAACAAACAAAAACCTGGGGAAAATAAAAACAATAACTAGGACAGACCTTGCACTAGCAGACACAGCTCATGTAAATTGGGAGGGAAAAGAGGCACCTACTGGAGAGGAGAGGGCTCCTGCGAGAGGTGATTTTGGTGCTGGGCAGAAATCCGGGTTGGTATGAGGAGATGAGCTGCTCAGTGGTGAATTGAGGCCCCTTTATTCCCTATGGTCCTTCAAAACAAAGCTCATTAGGCCAAGCCACTCTCACCTTTTCAGCTGTCTCAGACAGAGGAATAGGCTTATATTCTGCCTACCCGTGTTCACTACCGAAAGTTCATGACAAGTCCTGCTAATAAGCTACCCAGGGCACACTGGGCAAGGCACTTCATCTTGCAGGGTACATATTTGATCTCCATTTTATAAATGAGAAAACTGAAGCTCAGAGATTAAGAACCAGCCCAAGGTCACACTTCCCAGCCTAGTGCTCTTCCGGCCTTCCCCACTGTGGAACACTTGGGACTTTAGAATCCCAAACTTTTAGTGCTACAGAGATCAAACATTACGAGGCTCTGGGAAGGTGGGTGGCAGTAAGGAGAAAACCTTCACCTGTTTGAGATTATTCAGAGTTCTGCTTAGAGGCAAGAGGTTAGACAGGACACATGGGTGAGGTGACAGAGACCCTTATCGGCCACTCTTTCTGAGCCTCAAGTTTCCCACTCATAGCCAGAGATAATTCCAGGCCACTTCCATAGTGGTTTTGAACCTTGAAGAAATCTGCTTGTTTATCACAGAGATTATCTATCTACTGTACAGAATGTGTTAATCATGGAAGATGATGGAGGTGAGAAGAAGGATTTTTAGCAAGAAACAAAATCTTTCTTCCCTGTGTTGCTGGGGAGTAGAAAGTATCTTGCTTCACAAAAGCAAAAACTGTAATATTAACTTAAAAGAAAGCCAATATTCATACTTAGAGTACATCGGCTTTCAGCTAGGCTCGTCCAAGACAAATTTAGACTCCCAGGCTGGCTTTACTTGCCACCCAGCACTACCCGGCCTCTGTAACCATCAGAGGGTTCTCTGGGATTGCAAACTCATTTTAATAACAGCCGAAGCAAAATAAAATTAGCAAGGTGAGTCTGCTGGGGGGAAAATCATATAATGCAAGTCAAAGGCAAATGCACACACTATTTTTAGATTCTGCATTGTAGGGGCTTATCTGCATTCCCCGCCCCTCCCCAGCCTGCAGACGTCCCCCCCCCCCCCCGCCCCCCCCCCCCGGTGTGGGTACACAGAGTCTTTGCACCGCACACACATCCGGGGCGCACACTCGTACCTTGACAACGCTCCACTTAGCTCACTGCCTTCGCCACCCACCTAATGTGCACAAGGGAAATGGAAACGCTTTTCCAGTGTTCCCCTGAATAAGGAGTTCTCTATTAGTCACCACCAGCCTGGCTGGGCCTCTGGTGGATAGTACCATCCCTGCTATGAGGTACCAAAATAAATGGCTTTTGAGGTACCATGGGGAAATATACCAAGACTCGCACACAATTAAAACAGTTATTAATACTTGCATTGTTCCTGGCTGTGAGTGTACATGACACCTACCTTTTCCCTTTGGCTGGAGCGAAACAAGAGAACATATGTTCTCATCACCGGAGCTCCCAACCAAGTCACCGAGTCACTGGGAGGAATGCTAAGTGCCAGGCCGTACGGCCCCACCTCCCGGCAGCTCCTGCTCCTCCCTGCCAGTCAGCCAGGCTTGGCCCATGATGGTCCGGGTTGGGAAACTGCATGTCTGAGTTTCAACTACAAGATTTTCCAGACTTCAATTTTGCCATCTGTCTAAAAAACTTTTTTAATTTAAGTGTGTGTGTGTGTGTGTGTGCGCATGCGTGCGACATATGGGAAGGGGTAGATGTGGGGTGCAGCCAGGGGAGGGTGAGAAGCACAGAGAGAGCAGCAGATACTTTGACTCACCTTGTTGGGTAGAAGGAAGAAAAAGGAACAGATGTGAGGACACTGAGCTTTTCAAGGAATAAGTCTGAGGAATGATAATTAAGTTTTTATCTTTTTTTTGGGTGATGGCAGGGGGATTATTATTGTTATCTTGCCTGGTTGGCTTCGGGTCATTCTGTCCTTCCCTCCTTCCTTCCCACCCTTCCTCCTTCCCTCCCTCTCTCCTCTCTTCCTTCTTCCTTCCTTCTTTTTCTCATAACTTTCTCCTTCCTCTCATTTTCTCCTTTCTTCATTGGTATTAGAAGTGTGAACTTTAGAGTCTCATGGGTGATCCTAGACAAGTTGCTTAACCTCTAAATTCTCAATGTCCTCATCTGTAAAATTAGGATAATGTCACTTGTCACTTGTGGGGATTAATACAAGAGAAGAGTTGGCACAGAACCTGGCACATAGCCCGTGCTCTGTGACGGGGAGTGTTGGTAATGGTTGTTATGATGCTGGTCATCATCACCGTCATTATTTTTCTTTCTTCTCAGTGTTTCTTGAGCTACCTCTAGGTATCAGGTGCTGGTCCAGGCTCTGGAGATAGACATTTCAGTCAAAGTCCCTGCCCTTGGGGCACCCACAGTCTTGTGGGGTAACTGTCTTGCTTCCACATTCACTCAACTGCCTTTTAAAGGATGTAAGATTGTGAGTGGAGCAGGACTAAGTGAAGGGAAGACCTTGATTGCCAGGTGCTGGGGATGGTCAGGAGTGGGCAGAGTTTTGTATTTTGAGTTTTGATAATAGGATGGACTAATGGGCCTAAAATCCATTTGTCACTTGGGAACCAAGGTTTCCTGGGACCAGGAAACTAGCAACGGCAGAAGCACAGTTGGTTTCAGTGTCAATATTTGCCACATGTGGTGAGTAAACAAAGTCTCCTAGGTCAGAAGCCAGCTGTCTGGGAAGGGGAGATGGTGTCCAGCAGGGGCCCTGGTATAGACCAGACAGCTCTGCAAAGCAGACAAAAGAATTCCAAAGGGAGGAAGAATAAGAACTATCTTCCCAGCTCCCCCTTGGAGTGTTAGGTGGGTGGTGAAGGCAGCCCAGATAATCTCAAGATGAAATAGCCCTGGGGTAATTGAGAGTTGGAGACTGGAGCTCCGAGCAATATTCCTTCAAAATCACTGGTTTGCATAATGGAGTTGCCGGGCAGCCCTGAAATTCTCGGCAGGCTCCGGCTTCCGCTCCCCTACTGCTCACACAGTCACCACTGGCTGTTGCACCAGATCCTAAGCCCTTTTATCTGCATCTTTATGGCATGAACCACAACTGCAGTCACATTTTCAGAGAAACTGCAAGTTTGCTCTGCTAATTTAAGAAACTTCCAAATTCAAACTTACCAAGTAGATAAATTAGGAGGTGGTTATTTGCATCCCAGAAAGTCTTCTATTTTACAATAGGTTTCAGCCACAAGAATCCTTTAACTATCAGCTGCTTCTAGATCATTTTGGGGTTCATTTATACCTCACAGAAGCTTTGGGAGAAGACATAAAGTTAAAGAATTAGAACTACTGTTGTTGTCTCAACAGTTGGAAATGAAGCTAAAACACCTAGTATTATGATGAAACTCAGTGGCAAATACTGTTTGATTCACAAAAACTTGATTGTTATATCATGATTTAAAAGTTGTATTAAATATGTTTTCATTCATTCATGCAACAAACATGTACTGAATACCTATGTACTGAATACCTACTATGTGCCAGGCAACGTGATATAAGACATAGTCCTCATTTTCAAGGAGCAATAAATCAACAGTGACAGTGTGGAATAGGAATTGCTGTGAGGAGGGTAAGCAGCAAACGCACTGGACTCATCAAGGAGGGTCTAGATCAAACTGAAAGAGGAGCAGTCAGGGAAGGCTTCCTGGAGGAGGTGAAGCTTAAGCTAGGTTCTGGAAAAAGAGTAGGTATGTGCTAGCTAAAGAAGAAGGGAAGGGCTATCACAGCAGAAGGATCAGGCCGTAGGAAGGCATCATGTTCTAGGGCCCCCAGGGGCAGTGGATGGAGGTGTGGGAGTGACAAGGATAAGAAGGAGGACAGAGGCCAGCCAGGGTCACAAAGGATTTTCTGCACCTCATCAGAGTGATTGAACTTTTCCTAAAAGCAATGTGGGTCATTGAATTGTTCAGCAGGGAGACCAACATGATCCTATTTGCATTTGAGAGACATCATTCTGGCAGGAGGAGGAAGGGTGGACTAGGGAGCCAGGCAGGAAAGTGGCAGCCACACAGGAAGTGGCCAGGGCCTGACTGAGGTATTGGGAGGAGGGGTGGAGAAGCCAGCTTTGGTACTAGGTCAGGGGGTTGGATCCACAGGACTGTGTAACTGGAGGGATGTGGAGTGTGGAGCACTGTAGTAACCACGGCTGCCACGCGCTGTCTGTTTACCCTGCACCTGGCACTGGCACTGTGTGCCCTGCGTACATCTGCCATGGGCATGAGGTCTGGGGGTTATGAGGCTGAGTGCAGGGGTGACATCCCCAGGACGTCCAGGTTACCAGGCCTGAGGGTAGTAGGATGAGTACTTAGAACCAGGCACTAAAGCAGCGCCACAAAGGGTCTGTAAGTGACAGACAAGAAGGATTGGGCTAGGAAGCCTATGCCCAGCAGGAGGAGTGGACTCCTAACATGGCATTTTTGTTTGAAGATGCAGGAATAACCACATGGAAGTGAGAATGGGTTGGAAACACAGGCCTCCCCCACCCCCTGCTGGCTTTCTGAAGGGGATCTTTGCACAGTCCCCATGGCTCTTCCCCAGCCGGCAGCCAGCTCTGCCTCCTCCAGAGGACTGCCTGTGTACCTCCAGATGCATCTCATCCTGAGCTCAGTGGCAAATATTGAACTATTTTTCAGAAGTGTTAATTGGGATTTTTAATTGACCATAAGCGGGTTCTCAAAGGCTGTTTGTCTCTGATGGCTGTTTATTCTCTGGGGGACGATCCCGCCCAGGGTAGTATCATTGTTCAGAAAAGCATGAGCCGCCCTGCCCCCTAGTTGCCTCTCCTTCAGTTTTGCCTTATTTATTTATTTATTTATTTTATTTTATTTTATTTTATTTTGAGACAGAGTCTTACTCTGTTGCCCAGGCTGGAGTGCAGTGGCATAATCTCAGCTCACTGCAGCCTCTGCCTCCCGGGTTCCAGCAATTCTCCTGCCTCAGCCTCCTGGGTAGCTGGGATTACAGGCACATACCACCACGCCCAGCTAATTTTTGTTTTTTTAGTAGAGACAGGGCTTCACCATGTTGGCCAGGCTGGTCTCAAACTCCTGACCTCAGGTGATCCGTCCACCTCAGCCTCCCAAAGTGCTGGGATTACAGGCGTGAGCCACCGCACCCGGCCCAGTTTTGCCAAATTTAAAAATAGGAGAAAGTAAAGCAAAGTCTGTGCTGTCTTAGGAGGAAGGACCTGAAATGCTTTGTTTAAGGGTTGGCAGTGAACCCTGACCGACTCCGTCTCTGATAGTGGTGGTCCTGTGGCTAGCAGCGTTGTTAAAATATTATAGAGGGTCCTGCTCTGCTTCTAGCTGGGCGGAGGGGAAGCCCCCAGTTCACGTTGGAGCGTCTACTCCTGGCACTGGTCCAGCGTATAAGGGAGAGAATCTGGCACAGACCTGTCTCCATCGCAGTTGCCACTCCAGCCAGGGAGTTAACTCCTTGCTTCTCCATATTGATGAATGCTCCTTAGAGCATCCCATTATGCTAAGTGAAACAAGCCAGTCACAAAAGGACAAATACTATATGATTCCATGTATACGAGGTACCTAGAGTACTCAAATTCCTAGAGACGGAAAGTAGAAGGGTGGTTGCCAGGGGCTGGGGCAGGGAGGAACGGGGGTTAGTGTTTAATGGGTACAGAGTTTCATCTGCAAGATGAAGAGTTCTGGAAATGGATAACAATAGTGATTGCACAATAATATAAATGTACTTAACACTGCTGAATGTAACACTTAAAAACAGGATGGTACATTTTCTGTTATGCATATTTTGCCATAATAAAAAAAAAAATGTGGAGAAAAAGTCAAGGACTACCATAAGAGAAGAAAGAGACAAATAGATCCATTCCACGTTTGCCTGCGAATCTTTATGTTGGATCTTCCCATCAGTGTACGCAACAGGGCAGGACCAACATCCTGAACACAGAGGTTAAAAACCAGAAAACTGCCAAAGGGAACGCTTACAAAAGAAGGAGCTATGTGAGGTAGGTGGCCTTGTGCAGGAGACTGAGCACAAGAGTCAGCCAAATTTAAGTTTGATCCTAGCGCTGCTGACTCAATGCTGTGTGATGTTGGACAAGTGATTTAACCTCTCTGAGCTATGGTTCCCTTATTGATAAAACAAGAAGACAATACTAACACTACCAGAGCCGCTACGAAGTTAAAAGCAATCTGTGATGTGCCTAAGGAAGTTCCTAGCAAATAGAGGGCCCTTGTTAAATGTTAGCTGCCATATTAGTCCCTGAAGATTCTGTGGAGGAGGTGGGGTTTTCAGGCTGCTTAAATGCCAGCAGCTGCTTCAGATGACAAGGGAGGTTGTACTATTAATGGGCGAGCATGGGAGATGTCCTTTTCCAAGGTGTTGCGCAGGGATTGAACATGTTGGAAGTGAGCTGAATAGTGAGCACTAAGCTCGTGGTTGTAACTATGGGAGATTAGCATTTCCAGCCCCCCTGTGAAGCCAGATAACGGAAGGGAGAGCAATTAAATAGATGCTTGGGAACCTCTCCGCTATACCAGGCACCCTGCTAAGCACTGGTGAAGCACAGACAAGGGGAGACGGGTCCTGACCAGCTGCTGCTCCCAGGCCAGGCAGCAAGATGAGCGTCCCCGGGCTCTACACCCACCCTGGGGGGCCTGCAAGGAAAAGTGCGGCCTCCCCAGGAAGACGGTTTCACATTAACCAATGTTCAAACTGAAACAGGCAAAACACTAACCCCTGTTTTTCTTTAGTAAATAATCTTCAAAGAGCACATTATACATTTATGATTTCTGCCTGAGAGGTACCCCTAGTTCTCCTTGCAAGTGCTTTTCTTCGGTCCCCACTTCATTTTCCTTAACAGCCTTTCCAAGTCTCTTCCTTTCTCAATACCCCAAACCAGTTCACATCCCACTCAGGGGTGAGACGCCCTCCCCACCATTGAAGAGATCAAGCCCCCAGGTGGGAACCAGCTCAACTTCCCCATCTGTCTCTCCAAAGTAGCCTCCTGTTTGAAAACGAAGCAACTGTACCCCGTGCTAAGCTTCTTGCTCCCGTCTCCCCGTGTCATCCTGGATTTTCCTTCATCGTTAAGGATTACTTGCTAACCTTTCCTTCCTCACCTGCTTCTCCTTTTCCTTCAGCTATCTTCTAATCTTTTTATGATATCTTGTTTTTCAAGCTCTTCTCCAGTGATCCCTCCACTTCTCCAATGGCCCTTTTCACTAAACCTCCAAATTTGTCTTTGCTGACATTTATTGAGCTTCTATTACATGTTCTAAATGCTTTACTTGTCATATTTAATCCTAACGACAACCTACAAGGTAGGCCTTGCTATTATCTCCATTTTATAGTTGAAGAAACTGAGGCTGCTTGAATTAATAACTCACACAGCATCACATGGCTGTAAGTGGTGGCACCAGGATTTAAACCAAGCCTCATGGCAACCACCCAGTCTTCCAACCAGAAATAAATCTCTCCATTGTCCCCACTGACTCCCTCAATGCCACTTCTTGGGGTGCTCATCCTCTGGATCTCTCTGTACACCCTCAAAGCTGTAGCATTTGGAATTCGCTTTTTGGGCTTCCATGATACCACTCCGCCGGCTCTCCTCTAACCCTTCCTCAGGTTGTCTCAGTGAGCTCTTCCCTGCGTCTATCTGCTGCATGTTGGCTTCTCACCGGCTCTGGCCTGAGCTGTCTTGTGTTCTACGTGTGCTCTCTGGACAAGTTTACCTGCTCTGATTCTAACCACCCCCGAAACACTGATGACCCAACATACACGTCTGCAGTTCCTACCATGCTCAGCATGTCTTGAAAGGAGCTCAAGGCCACGGTTGTCATTTCAAATCTATTCTTGCAGGTTGGTTAGGAAAGAAAGAAAGAAAGAGAGAGAGAAAGAGAGAAAGAGAAAGGGAAAGAAAGGAAAGAAAAGAAAGAACAAGATCTACCGTGTTATTTAAGACAGAGATCATGGAAAACGTCATCTGTGATGTCTTTGCTTTTCTTGCATCCCTAAGTCTCATAACCAAGTCCTCCTGAGTCTACCTTCTCAGTAGCTGTGGACTCTCTTTCTCTCCCTTTTTTCCTACTGTCATTGCTTTTGTTTAGGACCTTGTAATATTTGCCTTGAGCACTTATTGTGTTGCTTCTGTTGTCTTCCCTCGAATCCATCCACCAGACAGCTGCCAAGCATCTTTCTAAAGTCCTATCTATCATGCTGTGTACCTCCCCTGTCTTCCAGTCACTGAAAGGCTGAAGGTCAAGTCCTTAGCAGGCATCCAAAGCCAGTACAGCCTGGCTCCAGTGCACTTCCGACCTCATCTTTGATTACATACTTCACCTGCCACCCACCTGCACCCTGGGCTTTATTCATGTTAACTATTCACAAGTCCCTGGAAGGAAATCATACATTCAAATCTGCACCACAGAACAGACAGTTCAAGATCTATCTGTTCCACGATGCTTTCCTCAACCCCCAACCAGGATGGCTCCCTCCCCTGGGTTCTCATCTAAGTTAGTTCAAGCCACCAACGTGCCACTTAGAACACCATATTACGGCTTAATGTTTAAGTGTATACCTCCTTGGCTAGATGGGGCAGAGACCTAGCTTTTCTCAGCTGTGGCTCTCCAGAGCCCAGCATTCATTTGAAAGGAAATGGTTTGGGGGTGTAGCACATTGTAAGCACTCTATAAACCCTAGTTTCCCTCTATTTTGAGACATGAACAGAACAGGTATCAAAAGAGTATATATGGACACATATCTTTTTTTTTTTTTTTTTTTTTTTTTTTTTTGAGATGGAGTCTCACTCTGTTGCCCAGACTGGAGTGGAGTGGTGCTATCTCGGCTCACTGCAACCTCCACCTCCCCAGTTCAACTGGTTCTCCTCCTGCCTCAGCCTCCCGAGTAGCTAGGATTACAGGCATCTGCCACCAAGCCCGACTAATTTTGTATTTTTAGTAGAGACGGAGTTCCACCATGTTGTCCAGGCTGATCTCGAACTCCTGACCTCAAGTTATCCACCCACCTCACCCTCCCAAAGTGCTGGGATTATATGTGTGAGCCACCATGCCCAGCCTGTGGACACATATCTTACTTAAAAAAAAAAAAAAAATATATATATATATATATATGTATGTAAAGATAGAACCTAAAAATGATGGAGGGAGGGAAACCCTTATCTGCTACACAAAACCACACTTCACTGAGCAAAGAACCTGCTTGTACATTCAAAATAAGTCATCTTAAAAATGGCATCTCCTGTTTGCATAAAGACACTAGACTGGACAAGAAGAGAACATGATGGCCACAGGACATCTTGGTTTGAATGAGGCTTTTGACAAAGTCTGTGTCCTTGTGGGCTAGGCTGATAAATACACTTGGAAAATAGTCAGTGATCCATTCAAATGAGCCTTTGGGGTCTCAGTTTCTTCACTTGTAATATGAGAGGCTTAGATTGGACAGCCCCTAAGTTTCTTCAGCTAGAAAAGGTAAGCAACTGAGACCCCAACAGCTTGTTTTTCTTTTTTAAAAATGCAGCTTATTAGTAGCATCATGAACTTATTTCTCCCAGCTCTGGAGCCCGTGCTGACACAGGCTTTCCCCAGTGTCTGTTGGTTTGTCAATGGCTGAACAATCATGTTCAAAGAATGTAGTTTAACAAGCTGATGTGTACCTGGAGGGAGATGTCAAACGGTGGGGTGCAGGGCTTGATCCTTGACCCTGCCCATTCAGTCAATTATAAAGCTTTGGAGTAAAGCCCAGAAGGCATGTTTTTCAAATAAATGAATGACACAGAATGCAGAAGGGAGAGCCGACATGTGGGACTCCAGAATCAAGATCCAAAACACCTTTCAGACTGGAATGATGGGATGAAAGTAAGATGGATCTTAACAGAAACAAATGGAAAGTCTTGCACTGAGGTTTCCAAAAAATCGATTCTGTAAGTACAGGCTGGGGAACACTTGACTTGATGTAGGTTCAGATAGTAAAGGTTAGAGTTGATAACAAGAGGATCTTAGGGCGTCTTGGCTGGCTGCTAAAATGCCACAGCAAGATGCTGAAGATCTTTCTGGAGCTGAATTAAAGTTGGATTCCAAAGCAGAGGACAGAATGCTTCCTGTACTCCATGCTGTTCAGACCACATCAGAGCCCAGGCTCCAGTTCTAAGCATCACACTTTTGGAGGGACTTTGAGAAACCGAACATGTTGGAAGTGGGCACTCAAGATGGCGAGGGGTCTGGAAATGCTGTCTAATGAGAAACGCGGGAAAATGAAAGGGTAGTCTTCGTGTGCGCTGGGGAAGTAGATCAGTTTCACGGGCTCCAGAGGACAGAACTTGGGAGCTATAGGACAGCCAATTTCAGTTTCATTCCATGCAAGGGAGTCATTTCAACGGAGTCTCCCCATCCAGCAATAAATACCTCTATGCAGGTCATGAGCTTCCCACCACTAAAGGTGTGCGAGCAGGGCCTGGATGCCCCTCAGTCAGGGAAGCAGAGGGGAAAAGATTGATGGAGGTGCTCTTGAAGGTCCCTGCTAGCGATCGGCTTCTGATTTTTATTATGATTGTGATATTGCCTAATTATAGAACCATAGCTGCTATGACTCTGTGTGCTTGCATACATTTTTAAAACCAGACTTCCCCTTTCTCAGCCCACGATTCAAGCTAAGTGATAGTTGTGGTTTAAAAATCCCAACCAACATCTAGTTATCGAGTACCTACAATGGACAGAGCCCTATCCTGAGTGTGTTTGGGGGAGGGATGGGATAGAGAGGAAAGTACAACAGAAAAGGCCTTCACCTTTTGGTATCTCAGACAAAACCCACTCAGAACGGCTCCAGTTGAGACTGTGGGGGTGGAGAAAGTGATAGGCAAAAGGTGGGGGTCTTCCCTGCTCTCAGTCACAGTAAGCAAGAAGGAGACAAAGGGGCTGATGTAGCAAAGTGCAAAGAAGCCTGGAAAAGCAGAGGAGGAGGAGGCCAAGCAGCGGGGAGGCAAGGAGAGGAGACGCAGCAGGGGGAGGCAAGGAGAGAACCGTGCCTGAGGACTGCATCATTGGGAACCCTGCCTTAGGAAAAGGACACCTTGCATCACCTCTGCACCAAGGTGTGAAGACTTCACACCCCTCTAGGCCCAGCTCTCCAGCGAAATTGACATATTTATTTTTAATAGAGCCCATTTGAGGTAGTTTGTGTTTTCAAAGGCTGATGTACTCAGTACTTTTCATGCTCACAGCTTAAAAAAAAAAAAAATGTCATTTCAGAGTGGAAGTGTTGACCTAAGGCTGGGTGGAGGATGGTTCCCTCCTGCAGTAAGGCCCCCTGCAGCCTCACCCACCCTTGGGTGGGATTCCACTCCCATCTCTGAAAGCCAGAGCTTGTGGAAATGAAAGTTGTGAGCATAAACCCCCCCGGGGAGAGAAGGTAGAGCAGAATAGAGGAGAAAAAGCCTCGCCCAGCCCCTCCCCTGTTCCTTTTTTTGAACATGTAGTGTCGATGTAGTCATGGCTTTTAAACAACATTACACACACTTGTCGTCTAAGATAAAATGTTATTAAGATTAAACGCCGAGCGGGGAACGAATCCGACTTCCCACTGTCATATTTCAGCTCTGTTGAGTGATTGCCTTTCGGTAGCCCTGGCTCCTAAGCAGGGAAACGGCATTATTATCATTAATAAGCCCATAATGGGGAAGAGAAATTATAAACATTTCTGCAACAAGCGGCCCTCCAATGTTAATATTTTATGAGCACACAGAGAAGCCTGCAACTGCATGTAAATGGCAGAATTATACGCAACCATAATGTAAACATGCATAATTGGGTTGAGTCGGTGGGAGTGGGGAGCCTGTTGGCAGAGGGCGGGGTGGCATTTACAGCCTGGGTGGGTCCCCAAAGGCAGAAAGTGGGAAGCTCCAGGGTCCCTGTTACTCAGACTCACCTCTCCCTGCCCCTTGTGTTTTCAGGGAGGTCCATCTCCCTAGGACCCTCGTGTGCAGAGAAGCTGCCCATCTGCTTTCTCACCTAACACGTCATCCTTGGCACTGGTCACTTTAGACTTAGTCCTGAGACAGCCCATTCATTATCACCCTAAATGCCGTTTCCTGGGGATTTTCAAGTCTATTCACATGTGTGTGTTTCCTCCCTCATAAAACGTAGTATACACATCTAGGGGACAGAGATCCTGTCCTTTGTAATCTCGAAGAGTGAACCCGGGAGGCGGAGCTTGCAGTGAGCTGAGATCCGGCCACTGCACTCCAGCCTGGGCGGCAGAGCGAGACTCCGTCTCAAAAAAAAAATAAAAATAAATAAAAATAAAATAAAATAAAAAAATCTCGAAGAGCGAAACGCGTGTCACAGGAGCCCTAGGAAGGTTTTTTGGCTAGTTGTTTTGGTTTGAGGTTTTAGCTGCGGAACCCTTGCTTCAAACCAACAGTCTCGTGGGAGCCCAGTAAACACAGCAGCTGCTCTGATGGAAGCAGGGTGAGCCCAGAACCCCTCTCCTTTCCCACAGCCTCTTCCCTCCCAGGGTTCCCTGAGGTACCTTCATGAAGCACAGAGTGAGAACTACTGAAAGGTTCCCTTTTTCTGTTTCCAGATAATAAAACGAGAATAAGTGTGACCTGCCTGCTCCAGGCACTAGATCCCAGGTCCCCTGCCTTCCAGGGAGGGGTGAGCATGGTCCAGGGGTGGCTGGGCCCTTCCTCCAGCTCTGTCATGGACTGGCTGGTAGCCTTGGACATGTCTCGCTACCTCTCTGAACCTCATGTCCTGTCTGTAAAATAAATGGAGATGGCTCGGCGATCCCTAATCCTCCTTCCAGCTCGGAAATCTCAGAGGTGTACAGGCCTCAAGGAAATCACACCGGCCACTGATGTATGCAATGCAATTGATGTTGAAAGGCCCGTGAGGGCAGCCTGGAAACCCATGGATGCCTCCATCCTTTGGGGGTCTGTAGTCACTTACCAAGCCTGCCTGGGTGCTGTTTTGGGGCTTTAAGCTTCCTGGGGCAGGAACTTGGTGAGGACTTCCCCATGCTGGGTTTGGACATACTGGGCTCAGAGCCCAGGACTGGAGCTGACCATGAGGGCAGGGATCACAGTGCCTAGTACAGTGCTGGCTCTTAATAGGCACTCAATAGAATCTGTTGAACAAATAAATGGTTGGATTAATGAATTGCTTAACAGTTTTGTTAGTTAATGAAGTGAAGCAGCTCTGTCTTCAGATTTACTTCATTGTGGTTTTTTTTTTTTTTTTTTAAGTATAGTCTCTGGCTTTTGAAAACTATTTCTGGAGTGCCTACTAGGTGCTGGCAGCATGCTGGCAGCTTGATGAGAAGACAAGAACACCTCTGGCTAGAAGCCTGTCTCTTTTCCCTACCCCCGTCCCCACCTCCTTGACTTTCCCTTTCCCCCTGCTCCTATTCATTATTTCTCTCCGCAGTTATGTTATTATTGGCCTTGGCAAAGAGTTTCAGGGGTGTCGTTTGTCTGAGCAACATTATGCAGAATTAAGTTCCAGGGTAATTTCTGATGCAAATACCTATCCTCCGAGAGAATGTGAATTAAGCCTGCTGGTCTCAGCTCGACAGAGGCAGATGCATTTGAATCCAGGTCTCCAGCAGTCAGGGAAGCTCCAGGAGGGTGTGGGACCCCCTTGGGTTCCTCCTTGGGGGGCTCCTGAGTAGCCCATGACGTGGGTCCCAGGGCAGAAGGGAGCCTTGAGCAATCATCCCCTTCACCCCCGCTCTATGTCTCATCTAAGCACCCCAGAAGCTGAGGACCTCTGCCCTGACCTCATCCCTCCCTTCCGTAGGGAAGGAGTTTCCAGAAATACGCTTCATTCCCTGCTGGCAGGAAGTTTGTCTTTATAGCTAAGCCAGTCTTTCTTGCCGTGTATTACTATCCTTTCACATTTCAGCATGCCTACAATCCCCGAAGGACTGTGTTATCAGACAGGCTCTGATTTCTTAAGGCAGGGTCTGAGAGTCTGCATTTCTGACCTGACCAGCTCTCAGGTGATGCTGTCTTGCACAGCACACTTCAAATAGGTTAGAAAACACAAAGAAGGTAAAGCAAACATAAAAGCACACGCAAACAGCTTTGCTTATTGCAGCTTCTTTGTATGCATCCCTTAAACGTTTCTGTCTAGAACCACGCTGTCTCTGTCTGCAAATTTCTTAGCCTCTGTGAGTCTCGGTTTCCTCATCAGTAGAACCGGAGTGATGATGCCTCTGTCCTGTAGCGGTTGTGAGGTTACCTGCTGGAAACAGAAGCCCCTGGAAAGATGATGGGAGGAGAATGGTGGCTATGCTGCTTCCCTGGAGCTATGAGGTGGGGAAGGGGTCTCTGTTGCTCCAGAACCTACCCTTTGCATAGGGTTGGTGTCCTCAATGATAGCTGGTAGACGAGAGCTGAGAGTCACTCACTTTCCATGGAGAGTATGGAGGTTGCCAGCGGGACAGAAACAATCCCTGGCCTGGTTAGGATGACCTTGGTTAAAAAGGGAAAAGAAGACTATTTGTGTCTCGGGATAGCATTCAGCCCTTAGTGGAAGTATTTTGAAGATGCTGGTGATTAGATTGTACATTCACTTAGGGCCTTCGGCCTCTTCGAAGTATCTTCCCACAGCCTGTCTTCATGGCCCTTTAAGGCAGGTAAGGTGGGCATGCATTGTTCCCATCAGGTACAAGGTACAGAGAGGCTGGGGGACCTAGCCAAGGTCACAGAGCATGTCCTTGGTGGAGCCCAGCCCAGAATCCCATTCCCTGCCTCCTGGTCTTGTGTTCTTCCTGCCACCCTTAAAGATAGGAGCTGCAAGTCTGTGTGGGGAGGGAGCAGGGATGGGTGGCTCTTCTCCCTGCCTTGATGATGTTGGGCTGAGGAGGTGAGAAGGGAGCTGCTTCTCTCTCCCATCCTTCCCAACTCTTATCCTGCTGGGACTAAGACCTTGTCAGGAATTAGCAGGCCTGGCCTGGGCCCATCCCCGAGAACAGAGCCCTCCCTCTCCCCACTGCTTGGAGATGGGAGGGGATTGGTGAGCTGCTGGGCCTGCCCAGGTGCCATCCTTGATGGTTCATGGCACAGCCAGCGCCATCCCTGTCTGCTCTGCCCCTCAGGGTTGGAACCTCTGTGGCAGTTTTACGCTCCAAATTTTCTAAGTCATTATCTTCCCAGACACCATTTTTTTTCCCTGTATTGCTGCTGCTATTAAGAATTCCATTCTTCCCTGCCCTTCTGCCAGTTCTGGCATTCTCTCCCCGCCCGTCACCTGAATGAGTGCTTCTTCCTCCCTCCTTCCTCCGACAGCTGTCATAGACCGTGGGGAATGTCTTGGCCATGATTGTCCTGGGTCTGCAGGAGAAGCTGCCTGGGTTCCTCACAGGACTCCCCATAGACATCCTTGTTACTTGGACCACATGGCCCATCTGGCCATGAGGACAAATGCGGTCAGATCCAAGGTCCAGACCATCCAGCCCTCTTTCCCCTAAGCTCCCTGGGACCTTTGCATGGGAATGCAGACATGTGCCATCTCTTAAGCTGCCCTTTTCAGTTTTGTTAATTATTCAGAATCTCGATATCTTCTCTTAAAGCCTAGAGAGACTACACTTCTAAGCTCTGATTTCTTCACGTTTCAAACAGAATGCTAATATTAACCTTCCAGGGTTTAGAGGAGTGTTCAATGTGCCAAACGCTGTTGGGTACATAGTAGATGCCCAAAAAATAATTATTGAAACAAAATATTGCAAAGAATTAGGGGGTTTAAATGCAGATTAGTCTGGGCGTGGTGCCTCACACCTGTAACCCTAGAACTTTCATAGGCTGAGGCAGGAGAATTGCTTGAGCCCAGGAGTTTGAGACCAGCCTGGGCAAAATAGCGATACCTCATCTCTAAAAAATAAATAAATAAAAATTAAAATTAAAAAAAGTAGCCAGGCATTGTGGAGCACACCTGTAGTACTAACTTTTAGTCAGGAGGCTGAGGTGGGAGGATTACTTGAGCCCAGGAGTTTGAAACTGCAGTCAGCCATGACTGTACCACTGCACTCCAGCCTGGGTGACAGAGCAAGATCTTAACTCTAAAAATATTTTAAAATAAAACATAAACGCAGAGTGGCTCCCAAATCCAAATAGCCCTTGACTTCTCCCTTCTCGTTGAACTTCTTTACCTGTGATCTCTTTGACTTGCCTCCTCACCCTCTGGCCTCTCCTCCTTTTCCTCTTGTCTCTCCTGCTGTAAATCCTCCCAGAGTTCTTGGCCTTCTGCTTCTGCCTGCCCCCATCCATATTCTGCATGTGGACATCTGGGGTACCCCTGTGTCTGCAGCTCTGCAGAGATGGGGTTAATAAGAGCCTACCCACAGCCAGCAAACTCTCACAGTCACAGACTCAGATTCCTAAAGAGGAAAGACACATTCAATGTGTCATAATCCACTTTCCCACTCAGTGCCTGAGTCACCAGTTCTTGGATCCAAAGTGTAAAGATCGAGCTAAATAAATGTGAGTTACCATCATGATCATCGACGTCATCATCAGGCCTGTGGAGGGTATGGTAGATGAGCTTCACCTTGTGGCCTGGGTGGTCCTTGCCTCTGTGGTCAGATCTCTGAGGCCCTGAGGGTCCTGAGGACCCCTCTGCCTCTTTCTCCCACCCCCAGGCATATGCCTGCCTCTTGCTTAAAATTCTGGATTCCCTTTATATCCAAGTGCCCCCTGGAAAGGACACTTGAAGGTGCCATAGTCATTTACACCTCAGTATGACCAAATTGGCCACAACCAGGCCAAGAGAACTTTGCAAGGAGAGGAGGTGCCGGGTGCCAGGGGACACGTGCCCAGGACTCTGCAGTGTAGGGCAGAGACCTGGGCTGGGGAGGCTGGTGGAGCAATGGCAGCTGTAAACCCTCAGTGCGAAGGCTCCTGCTCTTGGCTCTGCCACTGGTGGGATCAGGCCCAGTGCCGCCTTCTTTCTGAGGCCCAGTTACCACTTGTGAAAAAAGAAGGGTCAGACCCAAGCATGCGTTGTGCTGTGCTCTGGGAACTACTCCCACCTGAGACTCAACAGAGGGCGGTATGAGCACTTGACTGTACCTCTGCCCACATGCTGAGAGCGGGTCAGCACTGGGACACCCTGGAGTTACTAAACTCTAAGGTAAGGGTGATCCACCCAGACCCATTACTCCTTCCCAGTCCCATCTTTCCACATAGTTCAAGGTCAGGCTCAACCCTGTCAGCCCATGAGGTCTTTGGCCAGGAGCTGGGGCTCCTGTGGTGGGGAGGGAACCTGGTACCTCAATTCTGGATCTCAGCTTCTCTTCCCTGCAGCCCTGTCCCAACATTTACTGGTTTTGGGTCAGTGGCACAGATGCAGCTGCAGAACCCTCCCTCCCATCCTCAAGGCTGTGGATCATAGCAATCTTCAGGGGCCCAAGCTCTTTCCAGGTCCTGCTTTTCAAAAATGAGCCTCAAATGCAGCAGGTGCTAAGTGTTGTTCTCATGGCCCCCTAGACAGTCATCACACCACTGCTAGCAGTCATCCTCTCCCTGCACGAATGACAGGACTGTACAACTTTCCAGACAATTTTCAACCTGCAACTTACCTAGCCACACCCCTGGGACCAGGCAGGGTAAGTATGCAGATAAGGAAAGGCTCAGAGAGGTTGAGCTATCACTGGAAGTCACCCAAAGTTATGCATGCTTTCCGTCTCCTCCTGGGGAGCTCAGAGCTCACAACAGCTCCAGGGGTAGAAAGCAAAGCTTTGAGTTCTTCCGGAGTATTTGTAGGCACCTGTGCTGGAACCCCATCCCCTCTGAATCCCGCCACAGACCCTCTTACCTAAGGGTGCTGGGACCCCAGGTCTGCCTCGAGGGCATATGTGCTCCATCACTCTACCTGGGCCCAACTGTGCATGTCCTGCCCATGACCCTGGCTGGGCCTCCACCTTGACCCTGTTTTCTGCTAACCTGATCAGGGGAGGTAGGGAGAGGAGGTAAGGAATTGAGGGGAAGGGTGGAGACATGAAGATAGCCGCTTTCTGGGAATCAGGAGGCCTGGATTCCAGCTCTAACTGTTAATTTTCTGTGTGACCTTGGATAAATCACACAGCCTGTCTGAGTTTCATCTTAGGAAAGAGCCTGATGAAATGATCTTTAAGATTCCTTCCAGCTCTGAAATCCTGACTCCTACAGCTTCCCTCACAATTCTGTTGCCCACTGTGTGATCCAATGCCAGTGAAGGTTGAGAGGCCTGAAGGAAACCCCAGGGAGATCCCTAGGTGCCTCGATGCCACAGAAGGCCTTGGTTACTCTCCAGGCCTGGCCCAACTCTGCCCTTGGACTTCAGGCCTCCTGGGACAGGGACCTCAACAGGGAACCTCCTCTATTGCCAAGTTTTCCCATGACAGGCTCAGAACACCGGCTGGACCGGTCCTGGCGTCTCCACTGGGGCCCAATTTGGCTTCTTCAAGAAGGGACTTCGGAGCCTTCCTCCCCCTGTGGAGCAATCAATCAGGCAAACTCCAGTCTCTCCCTTTGGCTAAAGATCTGAGCCCTGGGCAAAGCCTCAGCGATGTATGAAGAAAGTGGTCAGACTCCACTCAACACCTCATGTTCTATTTGTTCTCAAGCACACACAAACACCTTCTTTACTTAAAAGTGTTTAACATTCAGCAATACATTTTACATTAGACAGACACATCTTATCAGAACAGAAGAACTAGCACAAAGACAGGAGGGGCCACCTCCATCCATATCTGTCTTTTCTTTTTTTAATGCAACTCCGTCATCCCCTTCTCTCTCTCTCTCTCTCTCTCTCTCTCTCTCTCTCTCTCTCTCCTCTCTCTCTCTCTCTGCTCCTTGCTAACTCTGCATCTCTGTATATAATTGAGTTAAATGGTTTTGATATCCTAGCATCTTCACCCCACACACCCTCTTCTTCTTCTTCTTTTTTTTTTTTTTTTTTTTTTTTTGTTAATGAAATGTGTGAACAGTTTGTTCCCAGCTAAAAACAAGCCCTGATGGGTTTCATACCTTTCTGTGTAGGAGGGAGAGGTAGGTTCTGAGCAAGGCACTGGCTGGCAGTGGGGGAGGCCACTGGTGGGAGGTGAGGTGGGGAGAAAGAAGGAGAAGGGAAAGATCCGTACAAAACATCACGTGTGATCTGTCCCTCTTTTGCTCTCCCCATGCACAAACCCTGCTGGGGTCCCTGTGATTGGCACATGGGCACAGGGACTTGGGAAGGCTCCATCCTTTGGGAAGTGAGTCAATACATCCATGGGTCAGGAGAAAGGGACTAATGCTTGGAATGGCCGTAATGGGAGGTAGAATCCTCCTAAGAGTTTATTCCATCTCCAGGGAGAAAAGAAGGCAAGGTATTGATAAGAAAATCACTACTTCCTGGCTTGAGGATGCCAACAGCACACACGTATCTGCCTGCATTTGTGCACATATGTGTGTATGTGTACCACCCTTCTGTGTCCTTGAAAACAGGTATTGGGACCCTGGGGAGAGGTGATGGACAGGAGACAGTTAGCTGTGTGATACAATTATGGCAGCTAACATTTATTCCATACTGCCTAGGAACCAGGAGTTTTAAGGACAGTGCTCACTTATAAAAATGTGTACTGTCTTTCTCCCACATTGTATGTGAGGAAACTGAGGCTTAGAGAGGTTGAGTCACTTGCCCAAAGTCACACATCCTTCAAGTAAGTAGTGAATCCATTATATGAGCCCAGCCAGTTGGCCCCAGAGGCTACAAGCTTGACCCGTCTACTCTACAGCAAAGAGCCTGGAAGCAGAAGGCCTCTTTTATCCATCAGTTGTGTGACCTTGGGTTGGTCACTCACCTCTCTGAGCTTCCATATCCTACAGGGTTATAAGGAGACTCGAATACAGAGCTGCATGTCAATGAGCTTTGCAAACTTTGAAGTGATGTTGAGAAACTCGCAGATGACTGAACTCGGCTCTCCTCTCCCTGTTCCAAAGAGACTAGCAGATCACTTTACACCCAGTAGATTTTGTGCTCTTAGCCTTTTCAACTTAGAGGTGTGCAGTCCGGTTTACCACTGACCTAGAGAAAGGATGCAGGCCGGGACGTCCTGGGACCAACTGTGCTCTGCCCTCTGTGCCATTTTCCTCATTGCTCAGTTGTTGGCACTCCCTCATTTCAGACGTCATCCCTCATCCCATCACATTTTATGACACTGCAGGTGTCTTTATAAGCTGCCTCTAATTCCTATTGGAGCAGGGTAAGATACAAATTAGTCAAACAAATAAATAGCAGTGGTTGTTCAATAAAAACTTCCTGGTTGATGGAATGAAGGAATGACTAAGGGTGAATGAATGAATGGATGAATGAGTGAAACTGGCAAGGAAAGGGGTAAGCCCTCTGCGGAGGAGCAGAGGGACATTGGCAGGGTGTGAAGTGGGACAGATCTGGGTCTGATTTCTCTTTCAGCTGTTTAATAACAATGTGATCTTGGACAAGTCACCTAGTCTCTTTGGGCCTCAGTTTCCTCATCAGTAGAATGGGAGCCGAGAGATAGCAGGCTCAGGACAGTTCTCTTGCTTCCTTCCTCCCTCCAGCCAGCCTCTGGCCCTCACAGTTTTTCCTGAAAAAGTCATGTACTTGTCTCTGTCACCTCCAGACTTGGGGACATGGAACATAGTCTCTCCTGGCTTGGCTGGGAGCGAGGGGTAGTTTCACCTACCAACTTTCCCTCCCTTGGAAGAATCCTTTTCCAGCCTTTATGCATGGGCTGGAGGGGTTGTCAGGTCCAGGTGCAGGATGTCCAGGTAGAGCAGGAGCCAGCACCTCTCAGTAGAATGTAGGAGTTCTTTTCACCTATTGTCCTCAAGAATTTGGCTTCAACTGAAATTCAGAGACATACAGAAAAGCCTCATGTGCCTGTCTCATGGATGGGCCATGGGAGAGGTGGCATCTGGAAGAAGGATGGGCAGGAACTCTTCGAGGTGAGGTAGGGGAAGAAGCACAGAGGCACAGTCAGGCACCGGGGAATGAGTGGCTCATGGGAGGGCGTCTTCGGGTTCAAGTTCATGGCTGGAGCAGGTGGGAAGGAGGGAAGGCAGCAGTGATGAAGAGGTCTCTGGACAGGTCTGGACAGGCAGCGAAGGGCAGACGGGATGGCCTCATTCACTTCCCCAAGGAAGATGAGCTGCATCTCGCATGTTTCTGAATACAACGCTGCTGCCATTCGAGGAGGACAATTCCTTGTCCTCCTGGGCCATCCTGTACACAGCAGGTTGCTGAGGAGGACCCCTGGCACCCAGGCATCTTTGTGACAACCATAAACACCCCCAGCTTCCTAAAGAGGGTAGGGTCTCACTGTCATTGAGAACCACTCTGTAGGTGGTAAGAGTATACTAAAGAATGAAGCAGGAGTGACAAGATCAAATGTGTGTTTTTGAAAGTTCACTGTGGTGCCCAAGCAGAGATGTGCAGAGACAGACTGGGACAGGGAAGCCAGTTAAGAGCTTAAATAACTCTATCAATTTGTGGTGGCATTAATGGAAGAGACTCCCGGGGGCTGGAGGATTTGATGTGGGTGTTTGTGATTCTGCCCTGTGCTTTAGGAGGGACTCCCAAGGAGACAGTGAATAAAAAAGTCCAAGGATTAATTTATTAAATTAATTAAAGAAACAGTATCCACTAACGCCATTCTCATGTGGGTTTTGTTTCCTTTTTAAATGGAGAGAGGGGAGGATGCTGGAATTGGGAAAGAGGGGCAGGGTAGCCACGAAGGAGAATGCAGTCTCCAAGCAGCCATCTTGGCTCTGAAAATTAAAAATGGAAATTCAATAAAACCCTGGAGTGTCAAGAGACTGTTTTTCCAACTTGAAATCCTGCAGCTTGTCCAGAGGGGCCTGCCTTGGAATAGCCTGCAAAAGGGAAGCCTTTCCCAGTTGCATAGGACTTCACTGCCCTGTGGTCAAGCCAGGGGACCTTCAAGGAGGGGGCAGCCTATGTCCCTAAAGCACATAGGAATGTTCATGAATGCACATAAGAATCACCCAGGGTGCTTGTTAAAATGCAGATTTTTTGAGTCTGTGGGCCCAGGAGGGGCTGGAGATTCTGCATTTCTAAAGCGGGTTCGGGTGATGCTGATGCTGCTGGCCCAAGGGCCACACTAGGTGAGTGGCAAGCCCAAAGCCTTGTTGGACCCTGCCAGGTCCATGTGTTCACAAAGGGGTTTGCTGGGAGCCAGCAGAGCTTGGAAGGCATGGGTGGGAGAGAGAAGGGTGGGTTTGCAGATGCATGTTTTGTGTCCCTGGGACCCAGACATCTGGTGGATATTTAGACTGGAAAATGCAAGATGAGAATCCAGGGTCCGAATGAGGGAGGATGAGGGAATGTGGGGAGCAGAGGCCCCTCTTCAGTGCTCAGCTCTGGGACAGTTCCCCTTCCCCATGCCCTTTGAGTAACTTGCCACCCTCGGGCTTCACCTCGTCGGGCTCTGTGCTTCAAGAGCTGGCCAGATCTTCCCCTGGGTTGTCACCGCAGCCATCTCTGCTGCCCTCACTGCTGCAGGTCCAGCCCCTTTGTAGGGGAGGGGACCACAAAGGACCCTGTCTGGTGGGGGTGCGAGCCTGCTGGACCCGTCAGAGCCTCCCAAGGTACCCTGTTTGATCTTTCCTTGGCAAAGTGGAAGGATTTGGGAAGCCTGGCCCTGGGGATGCTGTCCTTACAAGCCCTGGTGACCTGGTGACCCCACTGTGGAATGGGAGCAGACAACCACCATGGCAGCCTGGCCAGCGCAGGCCACAGGGATGATGGGAAGGCTGCTCTGCTGGCTGCCTTATGGACTCCAGTCAGAGTCAGTTCTCCCCCGTAGAGGTCCCTCCCAGCCCTGGACCTGGAGCCCTGGACTTTGGAGTGCTTTCCAGATCCCTGAGAAGCTCTCACAGCTGGCATGCCCCACTCTGGGAAGACCCCTACACTTTGTGCTCCATGGCCTAGCTAGGATCTGAGGGGACCTTGTGCAGGGCAGTGGGACTCCCTGTGCCATGTTGCTCAGGCTTGAGGGGGCTCTGCACCCACAGAAGGGTCAGGGGCCACAGCAGGACCACCAGGCTTGGGGGCTGGAAGTCATGGGTTCTGCTTCCTACTCCCAGTGTGGACTGGGACAAGTCACTTGGGTTTTCCTGGCTTGGGGGTCCCATTTGCATAATGGAAAAGAAAATCTTTGCATTTTTTACATTACATTTTAGCTCAGGAGGACAGCAAGAGAAAGAAACCTGGATGGCAGAGCTAGGCCGGAACTCTAGAGATCTCATGGTCAGGCCCTCTCTTCAGCTTAGAGAAGGCATTACCTTCATTGATGGATAAGCAACTGAGGGAAGCCCCGAGAGATGATGAAAGGTGCTGAGAATGGAAGGAAATGGGAATCCAAACAGCTAGGACTCAGGCCAGACAAAGACCTAGCGAAGTCCATGGCATCGTAGGACATGACTCAAGAGTCTTGCTGCTCCCTGGACGTCTGTATCATGGAGAGTAGGGTCTCATATCTGACATCTGAATTCTTTGTCATCATTGTGGAGGGACTGCTCTTCCTGGTGGGCACATGATGGACATTCTAACAGGAAAAGTTTACTAAGCTTAGTTTTCCCCCTTTGAAGAATGAGCTGAAACAAATCGGCCTGCTGGGTTTGTAGGCTGCTGCTATTGTTCTGGCCTCCCCAGGAATCCAGGAGAACTCAGGCAGGCTTTTTGTGGATTACATTAGAATAGGCTTTGAGCCCAGACAGCAGGGAAGGTGAAGGTGAGGTAGAGCAGTGGCCCAGGGCCCCCAGGAGGAGAGCCAGAAACTATCCTAGAAAGGGTGGAGCAGCTGGCAGCTTTAGGAATATGAGCAGGCTATGCTGGGGTACAGGGTATGGCCAAGGTCATCAGAGAAGTTACTGCTCACCAAGGGCTGGAAAAAATCACCCATCACCCAGCAATCATAGCCAGGTTTCAAAATAGCCATTGGTGGAGTCTCCTTTGAATGCAACCCAGTCTGCCAGGCCTTCTGAGTGCCTCTCCTCCTGGAAGTTCCCCTGACCCTCTCTGGGGAGGAAGGGCTGCTGACTGCGCTCCCGCAGCTCCAACCACTGCACCTGCTGCCCGGTTGGTTCGTGAATCCTGGTGTTTGCTAGGTCTCTTCCTGGGCCTCTGGGGCAGAGAGGCTCTGTGGTTAGCCACAAGCCTGCTTGCTGTGGGGGACCTAAGTCCACCTTCAGCTCTCCCTCTGCTCCGTGCCTAACACGCATCGCCCCAGACTGGCCAGACCCAAAGTCAGCCTCTGGAGTGGCAGTGAGCCCTGGCCTCTGCTCTGGCCCAGGCAGACCCGAAGTGGCCTTCCATTCAGCAGAAGGCAGTGGGGCCACTGAGCCTGGAAGGAGCCCCTCCCCATATGTGTCCCATCACTTTGGCTGCAGATGTTCTCCGCTTGAACCTGCCTCTGGCACTCATTTGCAGACAATCCAGTAGCATTTCTGCTCTCTCACTCTCTAGTATTGAAAACTCATTACAATCCTATTCAAAACCCTCTCTTGGCGGTCACCCCATTCCGAGTAGAAGCCAAAGTCCTCGCCTACAAGGCCCTGCTCAGCCTGGCCCTACGCCCTACTCCTCTTTGTCCTCATCTCCTGCCACTTCTCCCCATCTGCCTTCTGGTGCATGCCATTTGTCCTGAAACATGCCAACCTGTGCTGGCCCCTAGCCTCGGAACTTGCTGTCCCCCGTTCTGCTTCCTGGAGTGTTCTTCCACTAGGTACCCATGTGACACACTCACTCACTACCTTCAGGACTCTCAGGAATGTCACCTTTTCAGAAATGCTTTCCCTGACCCTCTCTCAAATACAGCTGCCCCCCAACTTTCCCTGCTCAACACCCCCACCGTGGTACTTAACTACTTAACACCATTTGACCTACAAGGTATTTTCTTGTTTGTTTAGTTTACCACTCCATTGTAAACTCCAAGAGGGCAAAGATTTTGTCCATTTTATTCTTTGCCATATCCTCAGGGCCTGAAACAGTTTCTGCACATAGTAGATGCTCAGTAAATATTTGTTCACGAATGTAAATCAAAACTGCAAACCCTCATCTATCGAGGCTTCTCCTCCCCCGCACCCACCCCACCCTGCAGCCTGGGGCTCACTTAGGCTGGGTAACCCCGCAAGGAGAAAAAAGTGGGGGGATCTCTCCCGGCTTCACCATTCCCCAGCTGACTCCAGGCTGGGAGGAGGGATGAGAGGAAGAGGGTAAAAGGGTCATTGTACTTAGCAGCTGCAGCTGGTAGAGCGAGCGTGTCAGCCGCCCTCTTTCTCACAGAAGATACTGTGAGTTATTTGGAGGCAGCTCTCTGGGCCTTTAACACTGCACTGTTCCCCATGCAGGCAATGACCTTTATGGTGGGTCTCCGGAGTCCGCCTTAGCTCTGTTCTAGGACACACTGCATGGCCTCTTTCATCGGCAGGCAGTCCTGGGAGTGGAGTCTGAGACAGCTCTGTCAGAGGTGCGGTGCAGCACAGGGTGAAGATCAGGACTCTGGAGCAAGGCTGCCTGGAGTCATGTCCCTCCTCGAATGCTTAGTAGCTCAGCAGCCTTGGGCAAGTCCCTTCAACTGTCTGTGCCTCGGTTACCTTAGCTGTAAAATGGGGTTAATAAACATGTTTGGTTAGCATATCACGTGTGCTCCAAACAGAGCTGGTGTGCAGGAAGTGCTCAGTAAAAGCCGTGGTTATTGTCCCTTCTGCCCTGCACGGTGTCTACCTGCCCCTTGGTAGGGAGAAGCCCCCCATGGTCCTGCAGCCCTCCAGAACGTTCTCTGCTCCCTCTTCCCACAAGCCAGGGTCCTCACCAGCCCCTGCCCTGCAGCCGCAGAACCTAAGCCTCATTCCTCTGCCCCAGGATTTCTCAGCACCCTCCCCTCTCCCTGTCCCCTGCTCCCTCCCTGGCTTTCCTGGGCTCACAGGACCACAGATAGGACCCATTTTTCAGACACACACAGGGAACCCACAGAATGCCCCAGTCTGTTAAAAAAGAACCTCATTCCACCGCTTCATTCGATGCCTATTCTATGTCTTTTACCCAGACTGGAGCTGTGATGGGCTCAGGGGCTTGGGACCAGCCGCCCACCCCACCCCTTGGCAAGCCCTTCTCAGAAGTCTAGCACCTCTTCTTAGAATGTAGAGGTCCTTGTCGCCTATGATTCTCAGCTTTAGGCTCCTGAAGAAATTCTGAGACCATGAGAAATGCCCTGTTTTACATGCCATCATCACAAATTGAGGATATCAGAGACGAAAGGAGACTTGGAGCTTCAAGCTTAAGATTTGGACTTATTCAAACCTTTGTGGGAGATGTGAAGAAACTGCCACCCAGCAAGATGAAATGATTGAGCCAAGTCCCTCACTGGTCAGGGGTCTCCGGGCCTCCTGGCTCCCCTCCCAGTGCTCTCCACCCGGCCTCTCCTGTCCCTGTGGGACTCTCCTTCAGTTAGCCTTCTCGTGGCTCGCCCACACCCCTCCGCAATGAGCATCCTGGTGGGTTTACTGACAGCAGCCTGGGCGGCACTCCCAGCCCACCCACAAGCCTGTTTCCCAGAGGCATAACCCTGGGCCCGCTGGGAGCCCACAGCTCCCAGTGCCGACCCCTCAGGTAGCGGAGTGCGGCCCTGCCACCTGGCCCTGTGAAGTGAAGCTCCCACCCACGCTGCTTGCTGGGAAAGACATCTGCTGAGCAGCTGCTGGTCCATCCAGACAGCTCTAGGCCCTCCCTGGCCACCTGTGATGGAGGCTGATTGGGCTGGAGGTGTGACAGCTTCTGAGGGCTTAGGAAGGACTGGTCCCAGGAGCACCCCGTCTGTGCAGTTGTGGCAATGGAACCCCCTGGACCCTTTGGGGAAAGGAGGGCTGGCGAGGCAGGTTTGGGGCCTGCTATGTTTACAAGGGAAAGGCGACTGGAGGAGAAACCAGATAGCTCCCAGACCTCACTCTCGTGCCCCACAGGTGTCCAGAGCCACTTGCATTGAAGTACAGTTAAGATGTTGAATGGCAGAAGAATCTTCCTAGCCCTGGTCCAAACGCTTTCCTTACCCCTTTTGTAAAGATAAAGGAGAGGTCTGGAATGTGTCAGAACCATGTCTAATATCTCTGCCTCATTCCCTGCCTTTGAATTGTAAAAACTCTGCTATCTGATGCTGTGGCTTTCTTCTTCCTTCCTCTCTTATGATTGCTTTTTTTGTAATCAAAACTAGCGATTATTTTTTTCTGCCAATTTGTGATAATATTGCCAGTCCTTTCATTGGCTCTCTGCTCTATTTTACTGTTTCAATCATGATAAACTTTTTATGAGAGAATCTGGTGGGTTTGGAACCCATTAGCAGAACTGCAGCTCGAAAGCACTATTTCCTCCTCTACTTCCCAGCTCCCCTTCACATCCCCAGCCCCCAATTCATAAAAAGCTAGCCCTGGAGTGGGGACCACTCAGTATGGAGAGAGAATCCTAATCAGGAGTGGGAGCCGTTCGATGCAGTTTGCATTTCACCAGGAGGAATTATTGATAAGACCGAGGCTGAAGTGGCCAGCTGAGAGTCTGCGGGTTACTTTCAGAGCTGCTGGTGGATGAGAGATGAGAGCAGGTGTCAATAGCCGGCCTTTATGCCAACGAGAAATGGTGCCTGAGATGCTTCAGTTTTGGCCTCTGCTGGGGGAGCAAAGGGGGACGTGCACTTAGAAAACCAACCACACAGCTAGGCCTGTCCTTACAGTGATTTCAGGTTTCTTCTCACATGCCCAATTGTCAACTGGGACCCATGTCTGAAGGAAAGGAAGCCCCCCAGACTGAGGTGGGAGTATTGCTTGAGACCAGAAGTTTAAGATCAACCTGGGAAACAGGGTGAGACCCTGTCTCAAAAAAAAAAAAAAAAAAAATCAGCCAGGTGTAGGAAGGAGCACACGCCTGTAGTCCCAGCTACTCAGGAAGCTGAGACGGGAAGATCACTTGAGCCTAGGAGTTTGAGGCTGCAGTGAGCCATGATCACACCACAGCATTCCAACCTGAGCAACAGAGCGAGATCCTGGCTGGCAGGCTGGGAAGCATAACCCTGATATTTTGTGGTATGTTTGAAATGTTCCAAGTCATGTTATTGTCTGTGTGTTTTTAAAACAACACATTAATGAAACAGACTATCCCTGAGTAGAGTTACAAACGCTACACACACTGTTCTAAGTCCTTCACATGTGTTAACTCATACATCCTCATGGCAAGCTTGTGAAGGAGTTGCTGTTACTATCTTCTTTTTACAAATGGGAAACAGAATGGGTGATAACTTGCCCAAGGTCACACAGCTAGGCAGCAGCACAGCCAGGATTTGAGCCCAGGGAGCTGCCTCTGGCATCTGCTCTCTTAAGCACGCCACTCTCTGCCTGATAAGATACTTTACCTTTCACAAACCTGTACCCCACCCAGATCATCCCATGTGGTTCTTAGGATCCCTATAGGACAAGCATCCAGGGCAGATTTGCCCCATTCTACAAATGCAGAAATACAGACTCAGAGAGGTCATCTGATTTGCCCAAAGTCACCCAGCTGGTAGCAGCAGAGAGAATCTGAACACACAGCAGAGATTTAAAGGGCCATCTCTCTGAGGGCTTTGTGAGGATATTCTTCTGCTTGGACCACTCGGCCCTCCCCAATGGAATGGCCTCTCTTCGAGTCCATACAGAAGAAAGGGGTGCTTGGCCGGGTGCCTCATGGAAGATTGGGATCCTGAATCTGCAGCGGGATATCTGGGCGGGGTACCTTGCGGGGATACTTACTACCTTGACAAATATCCCATTAATATCCAGTGAGAGGCCTTGGCACCTGGTATGCATGACCCAAATCATGAGGATGTGGTACCCATGCCATTTTGGATGACCCCATCCACTGAGAGGATCATAGCAGTTCCTTCTGGCCCATCAGAAATGCTTCTACCTAGAACTCCCTTACCTTGTTGTAGAACGTGGGTACTGCTTCGGCTTCCCCCCTTCAAAGAACCCAAAACTTCCTGCCTTCAGTAGTGACTCCACCCCAGTATCCACCTAGGATCCCCCAGTTTGGAGACAGGCCTGGCTAGAAAACCAGAAAGAAGCACCAGCTATGTCCCAGGTGCTATCCACAGCACCTGCCAGGCACACCCCTAGGGCTCAGGTCATGAGGAAATGGGACAGAACCAGCATTCCTATGAGTGCATGTCACACTCATATATACAGCCGAGAGGACCTAAACTAGTACTGGCAACGTAAATCGCTTTGGATGTAAGTGCCGCACTTGCTTCCTCCAGTGGAGAATCTACCGAAGGCATGCAAGGTGGGGGGATGGAGGGAAACCCACCACATGAATGAGCCTCGAGGAAAGGTGGATGTCTGAGGAAAGGATGTGGGACATGCGCTTCTAATTGAATCCATTTCTTAGCACCATCTTACAGGGCCAGCTCCAGCCTGCACGTGTGCACAGAAATAAGGAGGTAAATAAATGGAAACGCTGAGTTCCAGGGCAGCCTAAAAGGTTGGGAAATGAATCAATGTTCTCCCCAGGCAGCTGTCCGGAATGAAGTGTAATAGTTAATAAAGGCTGATTGTGCACACGCACAGCTGGGACCAACCAACAGCGTAAGCCCAGGCCTGGGAGCCTCATCCTCTTCCTGAGCCACCCCCACCTCCCCAACCCAGTGGTGATCACAGGCTGATTAAATCAGACTTCTAGGCATCAGGTCCAATTAGACAGGGAGCAGGAGGTTTGGGCATTACCTGTGGCTGCACAGGACATGTCACGTAATCCTTAATCTTTCTGATTTGCCTCCCTGGGCATTGGGGAGTTTGGAGGGGGGCAGAGGATGGGAAAATGGGGATGGGGCCAGACTCTTGAGGAAAGCAGAGCATCAGACCATCTGCACTTGGGATAGGCCCCCGTGAAAAGCACTCTCTCGAGCATGATGGGAAGAAACGAGCAGCAGACAGGATTCCCTGCCTGGGGAGTTGACTGGGTTCTGTTTGACTCCTCTTCTGGTTGGAGAAGTCCACACAGGAGCTGGCTCAGGAAGGTGCGTAACGTAAACAGAAACACCAGCACAGATCTTAGAAAAGCAGAGGATAATTCAGAAATCATTGATATTTGGCTTTGGAATGCATTGATTTTCCTCCCAGAAGATTTACCTACCTAATTCCACTTGGCTTAAGCAAGTAATAAAAACGTGTTTGCCTTTCTTGATCACAGTTAGACTGGCAGCAAGGGCCAAGGGTGTCATGCTGACTGGCTGAAGGAAGGTACTCTGGGTTTACAGCTTGTCCACAGAGAGCCACAAAAACAGGTGATGAAAACCGATTGCCCAAGGAGATGAGCAAGCCCAGGGGAGCACAGATGTCTTAGAGCCCAGATCCAGGCAGGTGGTCTGGGGAGGCTTCCTGGAGGAGTTTCCACTTGAGTTTGGGAACAAGTGCAGAAATGTATTAATACAGCATACCCAAAGGTTTTTCTTCCTCCACTTCCTACTTCCAGACATAGGTAAATCAATTGGCATTTATCTCCTTACTTGGCATAAAAGGCACTTATCCTGCACGAACTGTTGTTAAGTGTGTTGTATGATACCCTGAGTCTTTGAATCAGTTCAACAAGTATGTTGGGCTCATGGTGATACCCAGTTTAAGCACTAAAGGAAAGGAGTCAAACAGAACCCAGAATGATAATGACATGTATTGAATAAGAAAATGGGACACGTTGGACAAACAGCAGGACGCGTACACCATGTGTGTTGCCCACTCGTGGGCTCACCCTGGATGCCCATGGGCTTATTGTGAAGTTGCTGTGATTGCGTCTCTGGGAACTGTTCCATGTACAGGTACTCATGTTGAATTCCTGAGTGATGGCAAATCCTTATCCTTGGAGCACTTTTCCTTTCGACTTTGCCAGAAGAAAGGCACTGATCTATAAAGCCAGCAGCATCTTTGTGAATCTTTGCTAATGGGAAGGCCATGTGATTGGGGAGCAGGGGGAAATGGCCAGCTAAAGGTCTAGTGAGTGCCCCTAAAGAAAAAGCCACTAGCAAAGCACTGATGATGTCAAATACCAACCCCAAATTATACAACAGGGACTGCCTGCCCCTCTGTTCAAGGGCACTGGGCTGAGAGGCAGGAGGCCTGAGTGTAATCCTTGCTTCCACAGTAACCTGCTGGCTCCCTTGGAAGAATCCAACCTCCTGAGCTCTGGTTTCCTCGTCTCCAAATTGAGGGGGTCAGCCTGGATGAGGCCCAAGGTTTCTTTTACCCTAAACACCTGCAATGACATCAGATAAAGTCTCCTTCTCCCCTGCCCACTCTGCCTTTCTAATACTGTGGCCATGCGGTTTCCATTTTTATTTGCTTCCATGTTCCAGGATCTGAGCATTGCTTTTGACTGACTGTAGGTGTAATAGAATTTGTACCTTCTCAAAATTTAATTACTAGCAGTAAATGATCAATCAATCCATTGATTAACTACTTATTGATTCCCCCTGATGTGACTCTGAGACAGTTAGGCTGCATTTGGAACACAATCCTTTGGTAATTGGCTTATACTGCCGGGCAAACAGCCTCTGTTAAAAGGCATTTGGGTCTTGGCAAATGGCTTTTTATCTAAGTATTTATTTCTCAGATCCTAGACTGCTGTTGGGAGACATTTTATGTGTGTGCTGGGTTTAGCAGGTAAGCCCCGAGATGTAAACATGGACTCCACGTGGCCACTGAAGTCCATGGAAGAGACCGAGGCCTTTTAACTGAGGGTACCAGGATAAGTCATCTCACCTGAGTGTGGCCTCTGCAACCTGCTCTATGAAGCGAGGGTTTGGGGCTCCATGATCTCTAAGAGCTCAGATTCCTTAACTCTGATTCTAACTGTCCATTTCGCAAACAGTCTAGCTTAAAGAGGCAGGACATTTGCATATCAAACACTGCTGCAGGCGCAGGTTGCCCAGGCTGTGTCCCTCTCCAGGAGCTGTGGACTGGGCTGGTGCTTTGAAGTGTTAACGTCAAGTGCATTCCTTATGCCAGGCACAGGCCAGAGGGAATAGGCCTCCTGGTTTCCGAATGTGCACCTCTTTCAACGTGCAGCCAGCTCTCAGTTATCCATGCGGATAGGTGCGTGGAGAAAGGAATTCCAGTCCGACTTCCTCTGTCACCCAGGCCCTCTGGGCGCCTTCCCTTCTGTCGAGTTATTACGTGCCCAGGAACACAAATTCATTTCACTGTCCACATCAGCAAAATAACCCTCGGGGACAGGTTCGCTCCCGCCTTCCCCATGCCTTTGCCCAAAGTCTTAATGGATTCTCTAGTCAAGGGTGTTCTAGAAACCGGACTACAATAGAAGTAAGGATGAAACATTACCCAAGCACAGAGGCACAGCCCTTTCATTCTGTCCTGGGGAGTGGCCAGATGCCTCCAGGAGGAGTTATGCCACTTAGTGGACAATCACAGTGGCCTCTGACGATAGCTTCAGTTGACCCTTCCCATCAGCCCTCACGCAGCACCTGGAACCTCCTTGTGCAGTTTGAATCTGAGTCTGTCATTCCCTTGTTTCAAAACCTTCGAAGGGTCCCCATTCTCCCGAATCAAGTCTGGCCTCCCCATTATGATATACCTGGTCCACCCTGGTCCAACCTAACTTGCTGCTCACCTCCTGCCTGCTTGCCTGTCTGCCTTGCACATAATAGGTATTTGGTATTTACTGGAGTGAATCAATGAATGAGTGGGTTTGGTTCTGAATGATAAAGAGAAGTTGAGGTATATACAGTGTACTTAAAATTAGGAGGAAGAGCCAAGCATCACAGTGCTTAACCTCTTTCCTTTCCTTACTTAAAGGCACACAAAGGTCACCGAAAACTTAGGAGCCAGAAAGTTTCCTTCCTTTAAAAAGGGTCTAGAATCACAGGCTTGGCCAGGCCATCAGCTCTTGCTTGACATTTTCATGGGCCTCTGAGGCCCCTGTGGTTTGTTCCTTGCCACTCTTTGAGCCCATCTCATGCCACAGGCCCGCTTGCTCATTGAGTTATAGCCACATGAATCTCAGTTTCTCAGACAAACCAGGGTGTTCCATCCGCCCCTGCCCCAGGGCCTTTGCACATGTTCCTTCAGCTGGAAAACCCTTCCCCCATGCTTCACACTTGGCTCCATCTCATCCTTCAGGTCAGTGTGAATGTCATGTTTCTCAGGAAATGTCTCTTTCCTGACCTACCTAAAGCACCCCTTGTCCATTTCACTTTCTTCCTGGTTTCTACCCAAACACTCCCATCTTTGTTGTTTTTAATCTGGTCTTCCTCACTACATTGTCAGCCCCATCAGCACTGGGGCCGTGTCTGTCTTGTTCACTTGTGTATGCCCAGGGCCCAGCACAGAGCTTGGCTCTAAGAAGGTCCGCTAGCTGGTTGTTGAATGGATGAAGGATCTGGCATGGGAGGCTTGGGCTGGAGAAAGTCGTGCTGCCGTCTCTCACCACTCACCCAGCTCAGGCAGATGGGGACCTCGAAGGTCTCCCAAGGCAAGGTGCCACCACAAGCAACGTGAGGCAGAGCTTTCTCAGAGCCAGCCTGAGGGCCCGTCCCCCAGACCATCTGCCCACCCTGGTGCCTGCCTGTGCCAGCGCTGCCAGGCCCATTGAAGCTGCCCCTCAATGGAGGACTTGTCTTTGAGGGCTGCACTCCCCAGCAGGAAGCCCTTTGGCTTTCTCCTTTTATAGGGAATTTTTGCTGCTGGATTGGCTGTAATTGTCGGATTTACATTTGGTACACCTGCAGCAAGAGGCCCTGGGGGCACCTAGGCATTTGGAAATCAATAGGAATAAACAAACAAATATATTCATAGGAGTGGGATCTGAAGAGGAGAGGTGGCTGGAAAGGGAGGGAGAAAACAAATCCAATTGCCAGGCTTACCAGTCTACAGCAGAAGACCCGTTTCCCCCACCACTGCCGCCCCCCAGACCGACTCCAAGCTCCCTGCCAGAGTACCCGCCTTCTATCACTACAGTGAAACTGAGACTGTAATTTGGGTGCTAGCCTGAATGGGTTCATTTCTTTTTATTAACTCCAGCATCAGGGTTTTAGGCAAGTTGGCTATTGTTCACACCTCACTCCTCTTCTCTCTACTCCCCACGCTTTGAAGCAGCAGGAACAGCCGGAAGGAGATGGCATTGAGCAGCAGAAGTGGCTGGTGTGAGACCTGGTTGCTTTGCAGTCAGATGGAAGCTAGAACCTGAGCACTGGTAGGAGGGTCGGGGAGGGCAAGCTCTCTCTGCCTGGAACCCAGTGCCATTCAGGGACTGGCACAGGTGCCTGCCTGGGCTCACTTGCCAGCATCCCGCAATTAGAGAGGGACCTGGCCAGCCTCCCAGGTACCCGCTGGGCTATAGCATAATGAGGCACAAAAACAACCAATGGGCACACTGTGCTTTGCAGATTACAAGGTGCCTTTACATATCCTCATGCCGAAGCCAGTTTTTGCTGAGAGCTTACACCAGACTCCCGAGACACTGAGCAGCTGGCTGGGGGCTGCTCTGGAATGAAGATCCCATGGGATCTGTAGACTGCAAAGCACCCTGCAGAGAGATAGGAGGCATGACATCACTATCTAGGGCAGATATCCTGTGGCCTTAGCCAACCTCTCGAGTCTCAGTTTCCTCATCTGGATCGTAAGCTCCGATGAGGACAGAGACCACATCTGTCTTATTCCTCACTATATTCCTGCTGCCTTAGCTGGCATATAGTAGACATTTCAAAATCTTTTTAAAAGAGTGAATCAATGAAAAATGAAAGAAAATGGGAATAAGAGTATCCACCTCCCAGGGTTGTTGTAGGAACAAAGGAGACCGTGTGTATAAAACCCTCAGTGCATAATAATGTGAATTGTGTTTAGCTGTTATATTGTTCTCAGAGTCAGGTCAACTTGCTTGCTCCGACATCGGGCACCTAATGAGCAGTAGTAGATCATCTGGCACTAGATTCCATACCCTCCCTTCTTCTCCACTGCAAGAATTACAAACACAAATCTGCCTTCACTGTGTTCGGATACCGGGTGGCTCGTGGGACAGGAAGAAGTACTGGACACTGAATGGGAAGCAGCATTTCCTCTTGGGAGTAAGGATGCTGCCAAGCCTCCGATCACCTTTTAGGTGTTATAATCAACAATCAACTCTGAAGGTTGGATTCTGTGTCAGGTCAGGAGGTGGCTTTTGAGGCACTTAAAGCAGAGGAGAAAGTCAGGCTGAGGGGCTAGTGGGAAACTGAGTCCTGGATGCAAAGAGGAAGGAAGAGTTGGGAAGAAACAAAGAGGAGTTAACTACCTGGAAACAGTCTCAGTGTCTGGGCTGGCTCTTCAGTGCCCAAGGAGATGAGCAACACCCCCACCCCCGGCCACCCCAGAAAGCCAGCCCATTTGAGACTGAGGGGCTAGTCAGACCCCAGGCAGAACCATTACCAACGCTGACTTACTTTTTTATTTTATGAGACGGAGTCTCTGTCGCCCAGGCTGGAGTGCAGTGGCGCCATCTTGGCTCACTACAGCCTCTGCCTCCCGGGTTCAAGCAATTCTCGTGCCTCAACCTCCCGAGTAGCTGGGATTACAGGCGTGCACAAATACGCCCAGCTAATTTTTGTATTTTTAGTAGAGACAGGGTTTTGCCAAGTTGGCCAGGCTGGTCTCGAACTCCTGACCTCAAGTGATCCACCCACCTCGGCATCCCGAGGTGCTGGAATTACAGGCATGAGCCATCATGCCCGGCCACCAACATTGACTTTGTCAGGAGAGCAGGCTCCTTGTCCCACCTGCCCTGCCAGCCATCTCGGGAAAGCTGGGTGTTGCTCCTTGGACACCCAGCTGCTGTCCAGACTCCTGGATGAACCAACCACCCAGACCAGGCCACTAATACCTGCTGACTGCCCACCTGACAGCCCCACCCCCAAAAATGCATGATGGTGAATACATGGATTTGGACAGTAATTACCTGCATTATGGAGAACTCACCACGCATCTGCTAGGCATTCCAGATCCATCACTGCATTTCATCCTTCCAGCCACCCTGAGAGAGGCAGAGGCATTGAAATCACCACTTTACAGAAGAAGAGATTGAGGCTTATAGCCCTCCGACCTAGCCACGTCTAAAACCAAGCCTGAATTTGCGACCTTCCTTTAGACAATGCACTCCTGCCGGGGCCGGCCCTTCAGAGGGGTCTTTTGCCTGTGGCTCAGGTCTCATACTCCCCACCACCTGAGGCTGAGGCAGTTCTGCAGAACTGGGGGTGGGACACAGGCCCAGTGAGGGAGGGATAGGAGTGGGAAGTTGGGATAGGACCCAGAGAGAGAGGCCCGGCAGCAGCTTTGTCCTCAGGGGCATCTGGCAGCAGCTGAAGGGCCAGGTCAGGGAACAGGCAGAAAGTCAAACCGGGGATAAGACAAAAACAAAGGGCTGAAGTCCTAGTGGGTACTCTGTTATAATGTAGGCGTCTGACTATTGGATGGAGGTAGGAGCACTAACATTGATTACACACCTTCTAACATGCACTATGGAAAATGCTAGCCACTGGGTGGGTTCTTTACATGTGTCGTCTTGTTTGATCCCCAGCATGCTTACAGCAGGTATTAACACTCCCAATTTACAGATGTGGAAATTGATGCCGAACAGACTGGCTCAAGGGCCTATAGGTAGGAAGCACCAGAGGCTGGATGTGACCTCAGGGCCTTCTGAGGTCCACGCCCCTCTCACCATACTACTCTGCTTCCTGGGGCCCAGGGAGGCCAACAAGCAGCCCCTCGGAGCATTACAGGGGTCTCAGCAGCAGCCCTGAGCTCTGACCACAGTGATGGAGGAGAACCAGCCACTGACCAACCGGGCAAAAGTCCTTCCTCAATCTTCACGCAGGCAATAGAGTGTCCTGGACTGTTTGGTGGTGTGTGTACCTTTGCAAGAGTCTCTGACTTCCCAGAGCAATGGATTCCTCATCTGGGAAATGAGGAGGTTGGGCTGACTATAGATTCCTGTTTCTTTCGTTTTCTGACTCTTGACCAACCTATACGTCAGCATGTCTTAGGGCTGTGTGGCATTGCCTCACACCTTAGTAGCCCTCTGTCCTGGGCAGGGACTGAGGCGGTTGAGATTATGGGCTCAGGTGCCATGCTGCCTGGTGTGAACCCCAGTTCCACACAGGTTGGCTGTGTGACGGTGGGCGAGTTAGTATCTCTGGGCCCAGTCTCCTCATCTGTAAAATAGGGACAATGACAATACCTGGCTACAGAGATAGATTTTCCAGGAAGCCACCGCAGCTTAAGCTTCAGAGCCCCTTATTTGCACAGACCCAATCCGAGGCCCTGTTTTATCAGTAGACTGCCAAAATCATATATGCTTCACACCCAAAAACCCGGAGCCACTCCTGCCTGCCTGAGCGTTCCTGAGTACACACTCGGCTCTTAGACCACGGTCCGCTCACTCTGCCCGCAGGAAGGGTTAGCTGTGCTTGTGGCTGTCATTGCTGCTGTTCCATTGAGGTAGCCTCATTTTACAGAAGGGAAACCAAATCTTAGAAATGTTTTTTGACTTTTCTGTAATTGCCTAGCTAGTAAGAGCTGACTCCCAGTCCCCTTGGGGACACCAGAGAAGAAAATGAACTGGCCCGGGGCTTCAAGGGGCTGATTGTGCGGTCGGGGAGACTGGGCCCACGTGAACAAGGCATCACAACTGTGAAAAGCCATAGGTCAGAGGCCAGCCTGGGAGCAGCCCAAGGGCTCAGGGAGGGTCATGAGGGCAGGCGTTGTCAGCGCAGACTTCAGCAGGAAATAGGACTTCCACTGAGATGGGCAGGGCTTGGCCTGGCTACCAACAAGCATGGCAGAGTGAGAGAAAAAAGAAGGAAAGGCAGAAAGGGTGCTGGGCCTGGGGGTGCCCGGAACAGCAAGCAGATCACAGTGTCTGTTGATGGACGTGGTTCTGAAGGTGCCCAGCAGACACCTTCAGATGGGTCCTAGCTGTGAAAGGGACAAGGTAGCTGCTTGTTCAGCTAAGGCAAAGCCAGGAGGAGTAGGGGTGCGGAACTCCGCCATCATGGGTCTGTGGGTGCATTCTTTTAAAGACAGCTAGAGGCTCTGAGAATGCTAGGCCTCCCTTAGTGCACCATGTATTGTCATTAGTTTGTAAACCAGGCCATCAGGAAACAGTTCCGCAAAAATCCATGAATACAATAAAAATCCATGAGCTCCCTTTGTGGAGTATCCATTATGGGGTAGACATTGTCCTAAGTGCCCCCTGCCCTTTTCTAAATTGAGGTGAAATTCACATACAGTGCTAGGTACTTCTCATATACAAACGGAACACCTCAAAACAGCAATGTAAGGTAGGAGCTGTCATCCCTATTTTTGCAGAAAGAGGAACTGAGCCTCCTTGAGATGATGTGGCTTGATCTCTATCACATGGCAGGGAGGCGTCAGAGGGGTCCTGGGAGGTAGATCTGAGTGGATTCAAAGTCCCTACTCTCTCTACCCCACTGCAATTCATAAATGTACTTATTTATATAAATTGTTGACTAAAAAATACCTGCTCAGAAAGCCTGTCAGCAGCCACCGCCCCTTAGAGTGTCATTGTTGTAGATTTGGCTACTCGCCTACCACGGCCCCTCGCTGCTTTAGGCCTCCGGTTCTCTGCAAGTCTGGCTGAATGTGGGCCCCTGAGCTGTTTGCCTGAACGCTGCCACCATTCCTTTCTGGACCCCAAATCCTGATCCCTTCCCCTGGCCTCTTCTCCCAGCATCCTGGAACTACGCCCTCTCTCTTCCCAGGTCCGGCCCCTCCTCCCAGCTGCTGGGAGCCACAGCATTTTCTGGGGTGCACTGTTGTGTATCAAATGTTTGGTGATGGCGCTGAGCAATACAGCCTCGCAGCCGGCCTTGCTGTACTTGTTACAGCTCAGTGGAAACACCGGTGCTCTTTGGAAGAGCAGGGGAGGAATAAATGTTTCAGTCCCGCTATAAATAATGTAGCGGGGAAAGATGTTGTGTAAGTGGTGCTCTGGGTTTTGCCAGGAGGTATGTTTTCCTTCCTTCTTTTTTTTCTTTTGCCTTCCTCCCCCAGCCCCCCTGTACTCAGTCCTATACAGAATGCCTCCCACCAGGGAGCAGAGGGAAACAGCTCTGCTCCGAGGGAAGGAGAAGATTAAACTGTTGAAACTAAACAAATCAATCCCTGTAGAGAAAGGGCAGGGGGAGGGGAAGTTTCTGGCCTGGCCGGGCACTTGGCGGCGATGTGGGCATAGTGAGAGAGAGCCTCCTGGAAGACGCTGGGTTCACCGCTTCCAGTGGTGGTGGGAGAGGGGCAGGAAGTACCATGGAGATCCTCCTGTATCTCCATGGTACTTCCTGCCATGGATTCTAGCCCTTCCACTTTCTCAGTCCAGCACGTGGAAGAGCTCCCAGAGGGATGCAGGCTGGCTTCTGCTTACAGGACTGGTGCCACTGGTGGGGGATGGCCTCAGGGTCCTGGGAGCCAGGCTGGAAAATCAAAGGTAGAGGAGGCAGTAGCAGAGCGCAATTTTGGGGAAAGTGGGAGCAAAGACTGAACCCAGGTAGGAGGGCCAGGTGGGAGCCATGACAGCAAAGTAAGCCGTGAGATCAGAAGCATCGTGGGAGGTGGGCAGGCTCTCAGGGCTGATTCTGTGATATAGCAAGGATCTCGAAGGCTGGCTTTTCAGTAGCATGAAATGCCATGGGTCCGAGAATGGGTCTCATGCTGAAAGATGCCTTCGCCTTCTTCCTGCTGCTCTGGGCCTCACTGTCGCCTGGGGTTCAGCCAGAATCCAATGCAGGCCTTCCCCATCTCCGGGGGCAAGTGGATGTGGTAAGGCAAAGGCAGTGACCACTCTGGTGGGGCTTATATCCGGGAACCAGAAGAACCCGCGATTTTTTCTGAGTCTACATTTCTTTAAATGCTGCCTGGCAATCACATGCTTAGGAATCATCTGGGGAGCTTGTTAAAAATTGCAGGTTTCTTGTCCCCATTCCAGGCCTACTGAATTCAAATTTTGAGTGGGGCCCAAGAATCTGCATTTTAAGTAAGCACATTGGGTGACTCTAATTTGCAAGAATTTTGTTAACCCCTATTTGAGAGCTGCATTCCCTATCTTTGGTTTGAAAGGATTTGCTGGAGAAAGTCTCTACACCTACCTGAAAACCAATTTCCTTGTGTAGTTGAATACCATCCATTTCACAATCTAGAAACATCGATTAAGCACCTACTATGTGCAGGGTGTTGTGCTAGGCTGTTGCCTAGAGCCAAAGACACAGCCTTAGGATGGAAGGGACCTCAGAGAGCATCTGCCACCCAGTGAGACAGCCTTTTCTCTGGCATCCTTGACGAGTGGTCATCCATGAACTCACGACTCTATGAGACAGCCAAGTCTGCAGTTGGCTGGATTGCAGGTCCTGATTCTGCCTCTGGGCACTTGGGCCAAGTGTGCTCCCTCTCATACATGACAGCCCTTCACATTTCGAAGCCGTCTGTCATGCTCCCTTGAAATCTCTTTTCCAGACTGAAAACTACCAGTTCCATGAAAGGGTAGTTTGCCTAGACTTCTCAGCTTCCTCCTCACCTGCTTCAGCCTTCTCTTCTCTGAATACTTGGGTTAGTGACCATCCTTTTTTTAAAAAAACATGGCACTTGACCCTGGGGTGTGACCAACAGCCCAGGGTCTGTGACAAACCCTTTCTTCCCTTTTTCTGTATACAGACCAGCCTTTGCCCTGGGAAGCTGCCTTTAGAGGAGAGAGGCTGGCTCCTCCAGGACATTTGGTGGCAGAAGCACTTCTGAGAAAGGCAAGAAACAAGTTGCATCCAGGCCACTCCAAGCCCTCCATGGTCCTTAATGCTGAAGTCTCGCTGACCTAGAGTTTGGGTACTGGTGTCTGGCCTTCAAGGAACTGTTTGCTGGGCAACAGCAAACAGGCAGGCCCCAACCCTAGACTGTGCTAGAAGGTGCCAACTCTGCCTTCCATCTAGCCATTCTTTTTCATAGGCCCAGTCCCTGTGACTCCATCCTCAGCTCTTCTCCTCCATCCAGGCAGCACCAGGAAAAAGCTGCTCATTAGCAAGGAAAGAAAATGAGAGAGAGAGGTACCTTTTGATGGGGACAAGCCACCAAGGGGACTGTGCCCTGAGTCATGCTTTGTCACACTGGCCTTAGGGAGGGATGCAAGAGAGGAGACCTAGGAGGACCAGGTGGCGGACGAGGAAAATGATTTAAGCAGTGGCATTTGGGACTGATTGGAGGGGAGAGAGTCTGGGGCTGGGGAGTCTTCATTATAATAATTGTATCCTTCCCCTCTAGTTACGACCTTGCAAATGTAACTTGATGTTTGTAATGAGCCATAATTAGACAATCACCAAAAGTTACAGTGAGTAAAGTGAATGCAAAACCCAGCCAGTGATGGCACACTGTGTATTCACTATTCGATGCACCTGTTATATTCCCATTTTCCTCCTCCCTTGCGGCAGAAGCCCCAGGGAAGGCCTTGCATTGTCATGGCTACCTCCTAGGCTGCTCTGTTGTTTCTTGGCTGAGGTCTGTAGTCCTCTGAGGTGCCTCTGTCTGGTTACCAGGCCTTGAGTTTCTTCCTGCTGTTTGGGGGAATCATCTTCCAAATTTGAGTCCCTGGATCATCAACCTGGAGAAGGCTGAGCCCAACCCTAGGATTCTGGGTTTTCCAAGAAAAGAGTCCTTGGACCAGGCCATTGCAGAACCCCTCATCCTGGGAACAGTGGCCTAGGCATTTTTGTCACCATTTCTAAGAAAGCAAAGGACTGGTGCTCAGGATCGCATAGCTAGGAAGTGAGCAATAATGAAACAAACTTACCTCTTCTGCACTATTTGTCTACCAGTAGAAGCACAATCCCCAACTCAAAGGAACTCTTAATGATGGGATTTTAGGCATCCGCGGTGTCTATAGTGTCGTGGGAAGATATTGAGGGGCAGAAGGTCTTTCTCAAATTCAGAACACAAAATCATCTGTAGATGCAGCTCACCCTATGCCTGAGCTAAGCTAGAGGACACCCATTCCTGCATGGATGTTCCATGCAAATGAGCTCCCCTAGTAGAATTTTGCATTGGTAACATATATAGGGCGCCTGTTAATGCTAATAATGGTGAATGGTGCCCTGACCCCTCTCGGCAGCTGGGCCCCAGCTCCCAGGATGGAGGGACTTAGGTTGTTTACAACATTTACATTTTAATTAAAATCCTTTTTGGACTCTCCAGAGTTTCCATGAATCTATTAGCCTCGGCTACAGCCTCCCCTCTTATGGCAAAGTCATTTTGGAGGATGAGATCTATGCGAAGACTCTGCCGTTGCTGCCTACCAAATGAGTCCTCATGGAGAACCGGAGAGCAGGGAAGGAACTCAGAGATTACAGAATCCAACCTGTCATTTTTCAGATGAGGAACCTGGGGCCCAGATGGGGAAAGCCTTTTGTCCAAAGGCATATGGACTATGGCAGAACCAAGCCCTCAGTTTAGGTCTGGCTCCTCAATGGTGCTTTCAGCATTAGACGCAATACCAGCACCTTTCCAAAAGGGAGGAACTAGGAAGGGGCAGGCTTTGGTGGTTTTCTTCTCCCCACCTGGAGCTCTGCATTCTGAGCTTGTTCTATGGGACTCAGGCCCTACGAGGGGACTGGGAAGTAGGAGACCCTGCTTATGTATTGGGGCTGCTTCCTACAGCCTGTGTTGGGGAGAAGAAACAGGAGAGAGAGGAAGAAACAGAAAGGATGATATGAAAAGAGAGAAGTGGCTCTGGGTAAGCTTAGGATAAAAGTGTGAGGCAGCGGCCGGGTGTAGTGGCTCACGCCTATAATCCCAGCACTTTGGGAGGCTGAGGCGGGCCAATCACTTGAGATCAGGAGTTCAAGACCAGCCTGGCCAACGTGGTAAAACTCCATCTCTACTAAAAATACAAAAAAAAAAAAAAAGTTAGCTAGGCCTGGTAGCACATGCCTGTAGTCCCAGCTACTTCGGAGGCTGAGGTAGGAGAATCGCATGAACCGGGGAGACGGAGGTTGCAGTGAGCCGAGTTTGTGCCACCGCACTCCAGCCTGGACGACAGAGCGAGACTCCATCTCAAAAGAAAAAAAAAATGTGTGAGGCAGAAGACATGTCCCGGGCAAGTCAGGGAGCTTAGACGCTGACACTGGCCCAGAGCAGTCAATCCTGAATCGTCCCACAGAGCCAAGCCCAGTGGCTTCCTCCACCTCCCTGAGAGGTGCTAACTCATTGCACAAACTCTTGCCCTTTGGACCTCAATATGACCCGTGTTTAAACAATAAACATGTCTTGGCAAGGTCTAGATCAGCCAAGCTGTTTTGAAAGATAGTCTCACTTCACTAAAGAGGCAGAGAATACAATTGCTGTCCTGACTTTACTGTTAACTATACGTCCTTGATCAGGGCACTTAACCTCTTTTGGCCCCAGTTTCCAGTTGTTAAACAAGAACATTGCTAGTGGCTTCATCGTCTGTGGTCAGATTTATATTAGCTATATGTGAAAATATTCCATCAACTAAAAACCCCTATAATAATATCTAAGCTCTCAGCGTGATTATCACAGCCAAGGAGCTTCTTCGGTTCCACTTACTACTGGGCGCAAGGGGAAAGTAAACTCAGCACAAAAGAAACACACTCTTCCAAAAACCAGCCCCTTCCTACTACAGAACTATGCTGAACTTGGCTTACCTTAAATCCCATTCTTGCTCCCAGGAACTCTGAAATAGCAGCAGTGCTTACCCAGAGCTGGAAGGCAGACTACCTAGGAGCCAGGAAGGAATCGTGGGCCAGAGGAGAGGGAGGCATCTCTGTTTCAAGTCCGATAATAATAGGCTGGTGCATCTGGAAGTCAGAACTACACCCAGACTGAGGGTAGGCACAGGCAGGCTGACTAGGAGCTAAGGTGCAATCTTCACCGCGTGACCTAGGGGCACCCAGTTAACCAACATTTGCTCAAGCAACACAAGTGAGGAGTATCTGGATGCTGGGATGCTGGGGAAAGGTGTGGTTTGTTTCACTGACACTTTTGTTTATAGGGTTAGTTCATGGCTAAGTTTTTACCTAAGGAGAATCTTTGCCACTTGAAAATGTGCTTATCCTAATTCTGAGCTGTTAATTGCCTCTTGCTAATGCTTATATTACACTCTTCTGAGATGTTAAGCCTTTGTTGGTCTAGGTCAGCTGTTGACTTGGGCCTTTGGATGGAGTCCAGCCTCCCCTGAGCCATGGATCCACATCCTATGGCATAAACTACGCCTTCTTCTTAAACATAATGCCCTGACATGTCAGGCCTCAGTCAATCTCAGGTCTCTCTCTGAAGACACTGGCTTTAGTTCTTGCTCTGCTGGTAACTGGACTGTGACTTTGGGCAAGCCACAGCTTTCCAGGGCTTCAGTTTCCCAATCTATAAATTATGAAGGAGTTGAACTCCATCATCCCAAAGAAGTGGATCAGGAAAGTCTCCTCAATATCAGACCATGAGTTAGAAGGGGCAACCCGCAACTTGGGCCTAGCACCGGCAAACCGTCCGCGCTCAGATCATCGGCTACTGCACCTCTGATGAATGTGTAGCATGAGCTCCAGAGACTCTAGGGCTGCAGAAGGGACCCCGCAGTGGCTCCTGTTTATGCTTAAAAATGGGTCCTAAGGTACATCTAGTTCTAGATCCTTGAGGAATCGCCATACTGTTTTCCATAATGGTTGAACTAGTTTACAATCCCACCAACAGGGTATATACCCAAAGGATTATAAATTATGCTGCTATAAAGACACATGCACACGTATGTTTATTGCAGCACTATTCACAATAGCAAAGACTTGGAATCAACCCAAATGTCCATCAGTGACAGATTGGATTAAGAAAATGTGGCACATATACACCATGGAATACTATGCAGCCATAAAAAAGGATGAGTTTGAGTCCTTTGTAGGGACTTGGATGCAGCTGGAATCCATCATTCTTAGCAAACTATCACAAGAACAGAAAACCAAACACCGCATGTTCTCACTCATAGGTGGGAACTGAACAATGAGATCACTCGGACTCAGGAAGGGGAACATCACACACCGGGGCCTATCATGGGGAGGGGGGAGGGGGGAGGGATTGCATTGGGAGTTATACCTGATGTAAATGACGAGTTGATGGGTGCAGCACAGCAACATGGCACAAGTATACATATGTAACAAACCTGCACGTTATGCACATGTACCCTACAACTTAAAGTATAATAATAATAAATAAATTAAAAAAAAAAAAAAAAAAAAAAAAAAAATGGGTCCTAAAAGAGGCTGGCATTCCATCCAGGGCTTGTAAAGACAGCCTTGTGACTCCAGTCACCACGAAGCCTTTGTTGTCAATTAGCGGGCAGTTGCACGGTGGAAAGGCCATTGTTCTCAAGTAGTCATCTCATTTTGCCTTGGTGCCAGCTGGCATCCAGTGACCAAGCCCAGCTCCAGCGCCGTAAGGTGATGCTGGCAAGAAGCAGCAAGCAGTCTGTGCTCACTGTGCTGGGCCAGCGCACGCACCAGAGTCAATCCCTCCTTGACATTCCAGGAGCAGAACACCCTTTTCCAGCGGGCCATGGAGAGGCTCCTCTTCGTTGTGGAAGAAGAGCATAGTGGGCTATTCACTGATCACAGTTCAGAATCTCAGGGCTAAAGGGGGACCTTCAAAGGTCACTAATCCAAGTCTCTCTTAATGCTATAATAAAATCTCCCTCTGTAATCCAGTGTCCATCTCTAATGTGTGTCCTACCAGCTTCCAAAAGGGAGAATTTGGGCTGTTGATAGTTATAAATAAAGTCAGAAAAGCACATCTCCACATAGATGAAAGCATGGGGGTGGGGAGGACGTGGTTTGGCCAGGGGCCTAGGATTAGATGGTCACTGACATGGAGCATTAAATTCAACTCTGAGCTTTTTGGCAGCAAAAGCAAAAATGGAAATATGATTGTTACATGGGTGTCTGACAAAAGGACTTGTGGCAGGAGAGACATGCTTTTTCCCGATTCTGAATTTTGAAGCAAGCTACATTCATTTACTGGCCAGGGAAGGTGACCCTGGAGGCTGTGGATTTGTTTCTGTTTCCCTGTTCTTACTCTGATGCTCTTCTGTTCTGAGAATCTATGTCTTGTGGACTCAAGGCTCTCTCTGACTGGCTCATTTTTCTTCGTTTCTTTCTCAGGAGCCCATTGGGTTATGGTTTTGGCCTCAAGTCCCAGGGAGACAGGGCCCCTTTGGAAATTTCAAGGGCCTTTGAGAATCTGGAAGGAAGGCACTTGATGGGATGTGGATGTTGACGGACAGGGCAGAGGTGTCGCCTTCCAAGACTGGCTGCTGTCAGCCTGGGAGTGTGGCATCTCTGTCACCTGTGGAGCATCCTGCAGCCCACATAGACCACCTTAGAGCTGATGGGTTTTACCAGCCTCCAGTAACCAGTGTGAAGACCCCTTATATAACTCAACATATTAGGTCTTTATTTTTATTTCTCTTAGAGCAAAAGGTCCATTTCTAGTTTTCCATTTAAGTAGTCAATGGCCAACCCAGATGGCATAGCACTGCCACCTCTTAGTAAGCTTCCACTTCCTCAGGGGTGCCTGGGCACTTGAGGGCCACAGCCACCAAGTATGTGTCCCTACCTCCTGCAGGCCCTGGCCTGGGCAAGGACTGGACACTGTTGCTAAACCCTTCATGTGTGTTCTTCAGGGGTTGCACAGTGTGTTGATTAAGACCAAAGGTCTGGAGTCTATCTTCAAATCCCAGCACCCCTACTAACTCAGTTTTGTGTCCTGGTGCCAATTTCTTAACCCTACTAAGCCTCAACATTTTTCATCTATAAAAGAAAATTGTGGTAATGTCTATCTTACTAGGCAGTTGAGAAGACTAAATTTGGATGGATGGATGGATGGATGGATGGATGGATAGATGGATGGATAGATAGATAGATAGACAGATAGATAGATAGACGACTTAGGTAAATGTTTAGAACAGTCATCCTTCGTGTACAGTAAATGTTCTATAAGCCTTTCCATCATCACCCTTATCCTGAGAACCTTCCCATGGGTAGGTATTATTATCTCTATTTTACAGCTGATGAAACTGAGGCTCAGAGGAGCTCAGTTTCTAGTCAAAGGTGACAGCAGGGTTACCTGGTGGAGCCAGGATTTGGAGCTGGCTTGCCTGGCTCCAGATCCGGTGCTCTCCCCTGCCCTGTCACCCCCGCCCAAGATGGAGTCTTGCTCTGTCGCCCAGGCTGGAGTGCAGTGGCGCGATCTTGGCTCATTGCAAACTCTGCCTTCTGGGTTAAAGTAATTCTCCTGCCTCGGCTTCCCGAGTGGCTGAGATTACGGTGTATGCCACCACACCCAGCCAATTTTTGCATTTTTAGTAGACAGGATTTCGCCATGTTGGCCAGGCTAGTCTTGAATTCCTGATCTCATGATCTGCCCGCCTCGGCCTCCCAAAGTGCCAGTGCTCTCTTTACAACATCTTGCTGCTTTAAACACCAGTTCTGAAGAATATGAGCCTTCACCTCCCCTTGTCCCTCACTCTGCACACTCCCAGCTCAGCACTAGCGGTGCTTTCTGTGGCTTTCTGTAGAGTGGGTAAAAGGCAAGCCAGTTTTGGCAGGTGTGGCCAGGCTTCTCCAGCAACCAGGTTTGCCTTCTAGTCCGAGTCCTCAAATATGTCTCTTCTCCCCAGCATCTCCATCCTGAGATTAAACAAAATCCTCATGGCACCTGACATAAATGTGGTTTGGGGCTGGCCCCAACTTCCACGTACACTAGGGCAGTTGCCCTAGATTGCCCTTCCACAAAGCAATGGTTTTCAGGATGGCCGGGTGTCCCTGGGATTTCTGGCACTGGGGAGCTCCTAATGGAAAGCCTGAAGGGACTGAAATACGGATTGCACTTTTTCACTGACTACACCAGACAGGCCTCATTTTAAATCCTGTCTCTACTATTTACTAGCTGTGTGATCTTGGGCAAGACACTTAACCTCTCTGAGTCTCTGTTTCCTCATCTATCAATGAAGATGATACTATGAACCCTATAAGGCTGTTGTAAGTACCTGTAAAGTCTATGTCTGGTGCAAAGGAAGGTAGATGTTATTTATTATTGTTGCTTTTATTATGATGACCATTGTCATTATTACAGCCTGCTGCCTTAGAATTCAAAGCCCCAAAATAGCCAGCCCTCTTCTGCCTGCACATTGAGCCCTCCCCTGTCCTGAACTGGGGCACACCCAGACCCCTCTGCCTGCTGGTGTGGTTCCCCCTGCAGACAGCCCCCAGTATCAGGGCATGGAGATGGCAGCTGGGGCTGCAGACCTTAGTGTGAGCTGGCGCCATGCCCAGGGGCGGCTGCAAGGCTCACGCCATGGCTCAGCTTTGGGCTGTGCACTTAGGGTTTGGAGAGAGGGGATGTGCTGGCAGCTGCCACAACATCTGGACACCTGGCATCAGGGCTGGGAGACAAGCGTGGGCAGAGGGGTTTCTGTTTCAGGAGACTGTTGTGTCTGATTCTATATTTTACATCCTGGGGTAGAAATGAAGAGAAAGGCCATTGCAGGTGGCCCCACCAGGGTACCCAGAATAAAGCATTGCCTTTCCTACCCGCCGTTTCCTCCACCGGCTCAGTGCCCTCCACGCCGCAGATAAATGGTTCTCGATGGGGAGGACAGGGGCGGGTGTGCATGTGCCTGGGTGAGAACAAGGCCGTCCTAGCTGTGTTCTGGATTGATCTCTTAAGTCCCTTCCAATTTAACATTCTGCAGGACTCTGAGCCCATAACTCAAGGAAGCCGCAGCCTCCCAGAGCAGTGACATCTCGGCTGTAAATCTTGCCCATTTAAATAATGCCTCTGTTCCGATTCCATGTGCTCACGTACCTTCTGGCTCCTGGTTTCTGGCAGCGTTCCTCAGAGCCAGGAATTATTTGTGCCCCATCTCATGGATGGGCCAACAGGGGCTCAGACAAGTAAGTGACTTTTCCAGGGTCATAGAGCAGACCGATAGTGTACCCAGAATGTGAGTGCATAGCTCCCAATTCCAGAAATAGTCAGATGTTCTCTCTCTTCATTTTTTCTAACAGTTTAATTGAGATAGAATTCATATACTATACAATTCATCCATTTAAAAGGCACAGTTCGGTGATCTTTAGTATACTCACAGATACATGCAACCATCACTACAGTCAATATCAGAAAACCTTTCTCACCTCAGAAATAAACTCCCCACCTTCTGGCCAACATCCCCCTATTTCCCCACCCACCTCTGTCCCTAAGCGACCACCAATCTGTCTCTATAGATTTGCCCATTTTGGATATTTCATATCTGAATAGAAGGAAGAATAGAATAGAATGGAAATGTGGTCTTCCATGTCTGACTTCTTTCACTTAGCATAATGTTTTGAAGGCTTATCTATATCAGGACTTTTTTTTAAGAAACAAAGGTCTCATTCCCTCACCCAGGCTGGAGTGTAGTGGCATAATCATAGCTCACTGCAGCCTCAAACTCTTGGACTCAAGTGATCCTCCCACCTCAGCCTCCTGAATAGCCAGGACTATAGGCCCGAGCCACCGCACCTGGCTTTATCAGTACTTTATTCCTTCTTATGGCCAAATAATATTCCGGCTGTACCACATTCACCAGTTGATGGACATTTTGGTTGTTTCTACATTTTGCCTATGATGAATAATGCTGCTGTAAACATTCTTGTGCATGTTTTTGCTTGGATGTATATTTTCATTTCTCCTGGATATATGCCTAGGAGTGGAATGGCTGGGTCATATAGTGATTCCACGTTGAACCTTTTGAGGAGCTGCCAGACTGTTTTCCAAAGCAGCTGCACCGTTTTACACTCCCACCAGCAGGGGATGAGGGGTCCAGATTATCGACGTCCTGTCCCATATTGGTCCCCTCTTAAATTCTCACCTAGCTCATGGGCTAGCCCAGGGGCCTACAAGCAGGGGAGGATAAAGACAGACAGGGCTTAATGTAGGCCAAGTGATGAATGAGTTGGGGGAAGGGAGAATCCCTCTGGGACCACTGTCCCTAGCCTTCTGGGATGCCCCCAGGATTCCCCTCCAGGATACTCATCATGGTATCAAGCTTGACTAAAGATCAGTGCTGGCCTCCATAGGAGACCATCTGAAGTGTTGGAGCCAGAATACTGGATCCACTTCATGGCTGGGGAAAATCATGAGAAAGGGGACTGTGGTTCACGGTGACTAGGATTATAAACCTTATTTGTGAGCTGGCCATTTCCCCCACCCACACACACGCTGTCCTGGGACAAGCCTGGCTGAAGACTCTCCTTGTTGCTTTGGGTAACTCAAAACTGCTCGGCAAAGCCAGGGAATGTGCTGGTTGTCCTAAGTTGGGGAGGGGGCCTGTGGCACCAATTCCATTCACATCTTCTTTTGTCACCATTTGGATGCCAGGGTCATAGTTCATCTCCCAAAGTTAAGTAAGACTGGATCTTAGACCCTAAGAAAACCTGGGAATAGCATTGGAGAGAGAAGGCAAAGCTAACATTGGAGAGAGAAGGCAAAACCATCTCCTACTGAGAAAATGGAAAAAGAAGGAAAAGTCCCATGGAGGGAGAAGCTGGCCCCAAGCTTTCTGTGCCTGTGAAAGACCATGCCAAGCCAGGGAATGCCTTTTATGGGGCTGAGGGTGTGGCAATGGGGGGACACCTTGCCGCCCACAGCTCTAACCAATGCACGCACAGTTATCATTGTGACTGGGCACTTTATGACCGGTCCCAGTATTCCTTCTGCTCATCTGGATGCTTCGGGGACCCAGGCAAGAGTCTTGTGGCATTTTGAAGCTAAGCATCTCCAGGGTTCAGATTTCCATGGATCCACCATCTCTCCCCTACCTCTTCTTCCCAGCCTGGGTAAGACTAGAGCTGTGGCTACCTCAGGTGTGAGTATGTGACCTCTTAAATGGTGGCGTATTGCAGGTGGAGCAGGTCTTGCACCCATCTCTGCAGTCACAGATGGGGAGGTGACTGGGAAGGGTAAGTGACTTACCCGATTCAAGGGCATGGCAGTGGTGGGACAAGGGCTATGCCACCCTGTAGCCTTGGAAGAGTGGGCAGTATCACCTGCTCCATTTCCTAGTTCTTTCCCATGGAGATGACATACATGGCAGCATCACATGCATAGCCCAGGTGACCTCTCATCATGGAGAGGAAGAGCTGGGGACTAGAGTAGGCAACATGCTGGAGACTAGTTCTGCCAATGCCTTGTCTCCAGAAAAGGTAAGATATTGGGAAGTCTGAGAAGCAATTTTGAAGTTGGGGCTTCCCCTGCTAGGAGGCATCCAGGACAGCTGGATCTTGATGAGTCTAGTGTGGCCCAACGGTTTGCTGTCAGCTTTGTGGTCTCAGAACCCTGAGAAGGAAGATGATGCAAGAAGGAGGCACGGTCAAGAGCACCAGGCCTTGCTGGCTTAGAGGAAACACTGGCTCAGAAGCCAGAGGTGAGCCTGGGCTGCCCTAGGAGGCTGGACCAATGCCCATAATCAGTGAGAATAGCTGGTAGATGACCACTTGCAGAGTAGGCATTGTCATCCCCAGTGTCTCCCTGAGCCTATTTCTGCAGAGGCTTGGGGAGACATCAGGGATGGCATCTGTCTTGAAGGGATGCAGTGACTGTAAAACCAGATAATGTCAAAAAAGTACTTTGAAACTCTGAAGAACAACAAATTTGTAGGGGTGCAATCATTCTTACATTTGCTGGAGAGGTAGCCAGGGCTCAGGAGCTGAGCAGAGCCCATCAGTGCACTGTAGAGCCCAAGCTGTTGGAGTGCTTGGGCTGGGGCCACCGGACAAAGTGCTGCCACTGCAGCCCCTGCCAGGGTGGCACTTCCGTGGCCTTATCATCTGTTTCTGTTTCTTGTCCCACCCCTGGGCTGAGACCAGAGCTGCAGACGCTGGTCCAGCAGCCATGGACAGAGGCAGCAGCTGTTTCAGGCGGTAAGAGTAAAATGTGGGCCTTAGTCTGTGCCCACAAATCAAGCCGTGTCCATGTTCCCAATCATCACAGGCACAACCTCCAAGGTCCCACCCAGGGTTGCTTTCCAGGCTAGAAAGGCATGGAAGACACAATAGGGCACACAGGAGACATCCCTGTCCTCTCCCTGGAGGTTGCCCTGGGAACTCTTACTACCGGTACTCTCCCAGGTTGATCAACTGGCAGGGACCTCGGGCCTGTTTGGGCGATTCTGAACCCATTCAGGCCCAGGCACTGCAGGGTTCCCTTTGGGCTCAGCCCCAGATCTCACCACAGTGGAAAGCTGGGCAATTAGCTGCTGAGTCCTGAGCAGCCCTCAGCCACCACAATCATCTGAATCATCCTAGCAAGCCACCCACTGGGAACCCCAATCCCCACCACACACACACACACAAACACACACTGACACACACAAACACACACACTCACACATACACACGAACACACACACACAAACACATACACACACAAAAACACAAAAAACACACAAACACACACAAACACACACACAAAAACAAACACAAACATACAACACATACACAAACACACACACACTCACGTGCGCGCGCACACACAAACACACACACACTTTAAACAGAATGACTCAGATGGACTCCAAGGACAGCCTCGGATCACCAGCTCAGTACTGTGACCTTCCACCAAGTATGTGTTCAGACTGGCAGAGGCTCTGACAGCCTCTTTGCAGGAGGCTGCATGTGATCTCTTCTGACTTTCTACCTAATTGTCCTGAAAAAGAGCTGGAGAGGACAGTTTCTCAGAGAGCCACGGCTGCATCTCTTCGGGGCATTCATTCATTCATTTCTTCAACTAACATCTGTGGAGTATCTTCTGAATCCCGTAACTGGATCCTGGGAACATGCAGAAGAAACCCAGGCCCTATCCTCTTCAGCCTGAGGGTCTGCAAAGCCATTGACACGAGGCAATCCGTACGCAGAGCATCTCTAGCTGAGGTCCTGCCAAACCTGGCAGCACTTCAGAATCATGTGGGGAGTGGGCAGACACAGATTCCTGGGCTGCACTCCGGAGATCCAGACTGAGAAGGCGCCGGGCGGGGCCTGGGAACCTGTGTTTCTTGGAGGTTCCCAGATAATGCCAATGAGGAGCCGCATCTGGCAACCACAGCTCTGGTCCATTCCCTGGTTCCTAAAAAGAGGAAACTGAAACCCAGTTAGTGGCCCAGCCCGGCGCCAACTGCTGCTCAGTGCCCCAGAATGTCCTGCCAGCCAAAGGAAGGACAGATTGAGCCAAGCAAGGGGTTCCAATGAGGAAGGGTCGAGGCAGCACATCAAGAGGCAGCTCCTGGGGAGGCCATGGTTCCAACAAGCAGAGAGAGGAAGCACTCGGTGGGCTGGGACAGAGGCACGGAAGGAGCAAAAATCTCCCTGTGGGAACTGCTTAGGCCTGTTCAGAGAGAGGAAACCTACGGATAGGTCCAGAAAGGCAGGTTGAGAACAGATTTGGGACAAAGGAATTCCTGCATTATTCAGTAGCCATTGGGGAAAGTTTCTTAACCAGTGCTGTTTTAAGACAATCACTCTTACAATGAAGTGGGCCGTTAGTTTGCGGGAGTTCGGTAGGGACGAGCCCAGAGCAGGGAGATCAGGGAGGAAGAGCCAGCCAGGAGCAAGTCCACCTGTTTCCAGTGTGTGTGTTGGGGTCACAGTGGGGCCCAGAAGGAGAGGAGAGATGGAGAGTCAAGCCCTGGTGACCACGGGAAGCCACCAGGGAGATGGGTGAGTCAAAGATGTTAACATTTTCAACTTTGGCACCTGCAAGAACAGGCATATGGCTGGTGGAGAAGGGGAACTTACCAGGGCTGGAGAGACCAATTTTAAGGGAAAGACTTTCTCTTCGGGCCTGCAAAATTAGTGATACGTTGGTGGGGCACGGTGGCTTATGCCAGCACTCTGGGAGGCCGAGGCGGACAGATCACCTGAGGTCAGGAGTTCAAGACCAGTCTGGCCAACGTGGTGAAACCTCGTCTCTACTAAAAATGCAAAAATTAGCCCCGTGTGGTGGTGCATGCCTGTAATCCCAGCTACTGGGGAGGCTGAGGCAGGAGACGTGCTTTAATCCTGGGAGGCAGAGGTTGCAGTGAGCCAAGATGATGTCATTGCACTCAAGCCTGGGTGACAAGAGCGAAACTCTGTCTAAAAACATATATATATATATGTGTGTATATATATATATATGTGTGTGTATATATATATGTGTGTGTGTATATATATATGTGTGTGTGTGTGTGTGTGTGTATATATATATATATAAAAGGGGGGGGGAGAGAGAGAGATAAGTAAAGCACTCAGAGCAATCGTGGTCAGAGTAGATGCTCAAGATTTCGTTGTTATTTGCTGTTGTACAGACAGGTTAGGCCTGAGCTGGTGGGAATGTCACATTCCTCACCGTTGGTCTGATTCTCTGTGGCAGGCACTTGCCTTCCCAGGAAGCTCTAAGCATCTGGCTTTGCAGAGATTTTACCTCCTGTCTCTGGAGAAGGCGCCGCCTTGGAGTCTGGGCCACCTGGATTGCTAAAGCCGGGGGTTAGGTGCTGGAGAGGAGAATAAACATTTATGGAGCAGCTACCAGGAGGCAGAGTCTGTACCAGGTGTCTGGCTATGTGTTCTTTCTAACTCTGCACAACCAAGGGATGAGGTGTTACCGCTGTTCCCATCTTGCAGAGGAAGTGAATCACCTGAGTCACTCGGTGACCCCTGATGAAGGGGCTGAGACAGCCACACACACAGGTCTGTCCGACTCCAAAGCCTGTGCTTTTTCCCTTATAGGGCCCACTGCTTCCACGTTCCAGAATCCTTTCTCCTTTTCTTTGCTCACGTTTTATTTCCTCTGACACACAAGGAATTGAACTTGACTGCTGTGTGATCCAAGGGGGACAGAGGGGAACTGCATGGAAGCGGGTCCTGCGTTGCTTTCAGTCTCCTTCATAAAGGGCTTTGGCACTCAGGAAATGGTTGCAACTCAACCTTGAGCCTGCCTCTGCTGGGGAGACCCAGGAGCACTCTGGACACCACCCTCACCCTTTCCCCTGGGTTTCCAGAGTGGAAGTAATTCACCCCACGGACACACAGCTGGGCAGAAAAACCAGGCCTGCTTTCCAGGTCACTGAGGCCCCCCTCTGAGATGGGGGAATGAGTGCGTAAAGACGGGCACAGATGGTGCCGGCAGAGAAAGGGAGATCAAGGGGATTTGGTACGGGGCGGTGCTGGTCACTTGTGGGTGTGGCTGGGCAGAGCCCCCATGCAGGGCTGGCTGGCATGACCACCCACCAGGGCTGCTTCTGAGCTGGGTGCCTATCGTGGGACACTGCTCTGAGTTTGCTCCTTTACTGATGGACCAGAAGCCCCATCGTGCCGGCAGGATGTGACATGGCCACAAGGGCACAGGGTCACCTGTGCTGCTGGGGGTTGGCAGGGGGGTACAGAGGGGAGGAGGTCTGAGAAAAGGCCAAGGCAAGAAAGGTTCCCTGGGGACAAGTCTCCTTGCTCCCTGTCCTTCTCTCTCCTGAACTCCCTCTTGGTCTTTCTCGCTCTGACTCCACTGTATCTTCTCTTTGTGTTGTTCCCTTTAGCTATCCTGTTTCCCTTTTGCTTTCTGCTAATCAGAGTGTGTCTCCCTTCTCATCCCCCTTCCCTTTCTTCATTTGTCTCCTGCCTCCTTTCACCCCTACTCCCCGAGTCTTCTCTCCCCAGCCCTTTGCTTTCGTGTAAGTTTCTTCCTCATTATCAGGCTTCAGCCTGGAGTGGCACCAGTTTGCTTGTTCTTTATGCCCCTTGACCTGTGGCTCACACCTAGGTCTCGGAGCCTTAGCTGCCCTCTGACTCTGAGAAACACGTTCCTGAGAAGGGCTGGCTAAGTGATGACCTGAGCAGCTGGCTGTCCCTGTGGCCCAGCCCTTGCCATCACTCATGCTTGCTGGGAGTGGACTCCTGCACAGACCCCAACACTGCCCACCTGGTTCATTAGCCTGACTCAATTCAAGGGTTTGCTAAGCACTACTAGATGCCCAGCTTTTCCTGGGGGAGCAGTGTAAGGGCAAGGGGACTAGAAAGGCTCCGTGCACCTTCTTTCCTATCTCTGTCTTTGCTGAGAGGTTACTTGGACTCTTGCCTCTTGCCTCTTGCCTCTCCACCTCCAGCTCTGGTGAGCAGGCTCAGGAGTACGTGTAGGAAAGGGAGATGGGAGTTATAAGCCCACCTGTGTCCTTAGCAAGCTGTATCATCTTTCTGGACATCATTTTGCTTTCAAACATGAGAGGACTGGACAAGATCTCTTCTAGGGACCTGTGCAGCCACAAAAAAATGCTGAGTAGTGGCTACTTGCTGAGATCAAACGCACGTCACAGTCAGCCTGGGATCTGAAATTTGATCATTTGTGATTCATTCCTTTGGTTCCTCCATGTTTTTTATTTTGTTTTGTTTTGTTTTATTTTCTCTAGGAGACCTCTTTTGAACTCAGCTATTCTTGGGACATTAATACCAGTGGCCTGCTGGCAAAGGTTTAACAGCCAGCTCTCAGGGAGGTGGGGAAAGCCCTGATTGATTGGTAGTGTTTGCAGACTGATTTCCATGGTGTAAGTACCTACCATGGCCAATTGCAAGCGACCATGATGTCACTCATCATGGGATTGGGAAGAAGTGCACAGTTGGCTGTCTGAGCTGGTCTGAGCGACTCCCACACACTCATTAATCTGTTAACACCTTGGCAGGTGCACATAGTAGGTGCTAAGTAAAAGCTAAGAGGTAAGAAACAGCCGACAGTATCAGAAGACAGAAATGTCCTTGGAGGTGAAGTTGGTAAGGGGAAGGAAGCGAGGGACTCTGAGTAGGACTTGGGGGGATCCCAGCAGAGACCCCTTCTAAGATTAGACTTCCCACCCATGCCTCCCGGCCCATCAGGCACTTCTGTCCTCATCAAACATTCTGGGTGAGGGTTCCCTCTCAAAGCTTGACAGAAAATCTTTCCCTGGGATTCCACACCTCTCCAGGGAGACCCGGGACTCTGTAGCCGCCTCCCTCCCTTCCCATCTGGCCAGGCCATGGCTGCAGACTATATTTTTGCAATAAAAAAAATTCAGGACCTGTGGGTCTGACAGAGGACTTTTTTTCTGACTTTGAATGTATTTAAATGAAGTCTTTCAAGGTCTAAAAATTAAATCCTGGTTATACATTTAATGAAATGCCTTTATTGAAAAGAATAAAATTATTTTACATTTGAAAAGAGCTGTAAAAATTCAGCTAACCATATCGCAGCTAATACCACATTTGAAAATAGAAACCACTCAAGTTATTAGGATTTGTTAATACTGGGTATTGGGTACACAGATGTTGGGTATATAAATCTTTATGCTGGTCTGTACATCTGAAATATTTCATAATAAAGAAAAAATGTCCCACGAAATCAGGAAGCTGGGCTCCCATGGTTCCAGTCCCAACCTTCCCTGGAATTTCTCTCCTCACCCCTTTAAATTCCAGGGAGGAGAGAAAATCAACCTCAGTCGTCCTGGATCCTGAGATAAAGGGATGCTGAGGAGACGCTGGGGTGGAGACCCCAGGAAGTCCCCTTTTTCTCTCTGGAGCTCGTTCTTATCCATCAAACTGGGAGGTAGTTTCCAGGGCTCCTGAGATCCTTTGGGGCTGCGACCATCTGCAAACATCCTTGCCTGGGCCAGGGAAGCCCTGCAGGCCTCATGGAAAACGTTTTCCTTCCATGCTCAGACCTGAACCACCACTGTGGGGGCTCTCTCAAGCCGTGTCCCTGCATGCGAAGCCGAGGCTTTACTGAGTGAGCCTAGTCATCCCACCTCGGGGAGCATAGGCCCCACACGGGGGGTTCCCGGGCCCTGTCTGTGACTCTGAGGCGACCTGTGGGGTCCGGGACAGAGCGTGAGTGTGCTTTCTCTTCCCTGAGCTGTTTGAAGTGGGGTCAGCGTGGGTGAGGTGCAGGGCCTGACCCGGCAGGTTCGGTCCTTGGCCAGCCAGCCCTGCTGAGATCCCTTGACCACACCAACCATAGTCCCTGGTAGCTATTTGAGAGTGGAGTCTACCGCACAGGGGCTGGGGGTGCCCCTTCAGCTCCGCCTGGTGCAGAGGAACATTTCCAGAGGGGGTCCCCCGCCCTGGAGGTTGAGAGGGAGGCTGCACTGCTGAGCGGACTCCGTGGCTCCCCCTCGGCATCTCCCTGACAGCTACAAATAGGCTCTTGAACGTATTTAATAAACCCTGGGAAGGCGTCGTGGCCGCCTCGCCTCTGCTGGGCAAAGTGATGGATGTCGTCTGTAGGAGGGAGGAAAGACAACTTTCTAAATGGGCTCAATTCAGGGCAGGAGAGCAGTGTGGAGGGTGCGTTTTGGGTGCCAGCTCACATGCGTGGATGTGCACGGGCACACTCGCATCTTTTGGGGCCTGGAGGTAGGTCGGACACGTTGCCCACCTTGGCTCTCAGGAAAAGTGAGCACAGCTCGGAAAACCAGGTGCCATGCCCAGAAATCCCCTTTGCACTCCTGCCTTTAAAATGAGGGCTGGAGTCGGTGACCTCTTGCACTTTGGGATTCTAAAATACCCGTTGGTTTCCTTGGAGGAGGCTTTGGATCTTGTTTCTGGAGCCTTTTGAGACTTGATGGGGGTGATTGTGAAGTGGGTTTCTCTGGGGAGAGAGGAAGCGCCCGAGTCAAGGGGCAGGCCGACCGGGCGGCCCTGAGCCCAGGACTTCATCATGGGCCCCTTCCTGCAAGGAGTCTGCCCCAGAGAGAAGGTGGGCTCTTGGGATAGGAACTGGGGAAGGCAGGCAGGTGACCTGCCAGCCTCTTCCCTGACAGTAGTTTTATGACCTGAGGGGGCCTCTCCATGTCCCCCACCTCAAACGGGCTTGGGCCGAACATTCCAGCTCTGCCACCTACCACCTTCTGTCTGAGAACAGGTTGTGGTCTTCTCTCAACTCTCCTTCTTCCCCTGTGGAATGCAAGTAATGTTTGGCCAGCTCACCCCAGAGGGTGACAGGGGTCATGTGAGAGGATGTGTCTGGTGGTGGTGACGGCAGTGTAAGTGCCAGTGGGAGGGATGGTGCCTGGGTGACCACCCAAGCGTTGTTTCTGGGGAGTGGGGGCACCCCCCACTCCTCCTGTGCAGGAGGTGAGGGTCTGGGCAGGTGTGTGAGGCTCAGAGTGGACCACCCCACTCACCTCAACTGGGTAGGATCCGTCTTTCAAAAACAATGTGGTGGCTCGCCTTCGATGAGCTGGGGAAATAAATGAAAGACATTCAGAAAAAACTCTCCCCCTCCAGAAAATTAAAATAAAAGGTAAATTTGCAGAATCCTTTGAAGGGGCAGCCTCGCAGCGAGGGGTTGCATTTTCCTCCTCTATGCTAACCTCTGAGGGGAGGGAGATGGGACAAAAGACATACGAATATTTACAGGGGAATAGTATGTCCTCCACCCTGCACACACACAAACACACAATCAGACATGCACACACACTTTGGTTTTCTTCAGTTCTCCATCCCAGTCCTGACATCCATGAATTGAGTTGAACCCTTTCAGAAGCTATTTATATTTTCTGCTTGTCCCACCTCCTTGAGGTTAGATAGTCCATAAGTTTACAAGCTTCTGTGTGAAGTTGCACTTCTTTCTCTGGATCTTAAACTAGCCCCATAAAAGCTTCAAAGAGAACTACATGGAAACAAGGAGACATAAAGAGAACACAGGTAGATAAATTCAGACTCGGAACTAGGTAACAAGTACACCAGAGGCAAAGTCTGAAATCCCTGCAGGCAGAGGGTTAAAGGTTTCAGTGGGGATTTCAGTACAGGCAAATCAAAGGAGTTTTGCCTTTCTGGTGAGGAAGGTTGAGGATAACTGTCCTGGTGTCTCTTCCTTTTACTCCCTGAGGGCTTCCTGGGGGAGGCAATTATCTCCCAAGCTACCTGAACATAAGACAGCTTTGGCAATGTGGGCCAGGAAGGGTGCCCTGGACAAAGGGTTGGAGGTGGAAAGGGGATGAAGGAATCCAAGAGTGAGATGGGAATCACCATGGTTGTTTCTCAGCCCCGCCAGTCTGACATCTTCATCTGAGCCGGGATCATGACAATCCACTGGCCCAAGGAGCAGCCAGGAGCCGCAGATCCCACTCTGGGCCACTGCAGCCGTGGGCAGGGATAGAAGGGCTCCCTCAGGCACCCCTGCCCATCCACAGGGACACAACCCCACTATGTCTCACCATGCTCCTTCCAGCCCCTCGCCAGGCCACCTGGTGGCTTTGCTGGTCTAGTGTCCTACTGAGCATGTTGGCAGTGGGGCCTGACCGTTCCCCTTATTTGCCCTCCAGACTGTGCCAAGGTAACCTGTGGGTGTCAGACTTATACACAGACCCATCTAGAAGGGCAAAATTTTGCACATAGGACCAGAGCTCAAGCAAGAAAAAAAAAAAGAGGAGGGCAGGTGTGAGATAGGAAGAAGAGTGGTGCAGAGCCTCAGAGGGGCACTGTAGGTATGAAAGCACTCCTTGCAGGGGTTGGCACTATGGTGTCCAAAAGTGGGCTAGAGACTCAGATACCACAGGAGCCTAAGTCATGCCGTCTATTCTTTAGGCTTTATGATCCAGTGTGGTTGGGATTAGGGATTACAAACTAGAAATAATTCAAGGGCAATGGTAAGGGCAGGTGGTGAGGTAGAGATGACTGCCGTCGATGTTCAGAGAAGGAAGCTGTCACCAGGGGCTGTTGGAGTGGGGAGAGGCAGGGTGGGGTAGCAAGAGACTGCTGACTTGGTGGCAGAAGACATAGCCTGGGATCCCAGCCCAACCACTTGCCAGGTGTGTACCATGAGGTCCCTGAGTCTCAGTTTCCCTCGTGGGTAAGACAGACACAATAGTACCTCTTCTCGGCACCGCAAAGGGTCTGGCTGGGAATGATATGCAGTAGGTGCACCATAGACGCGTGTTTCCTCCCTTCATTCCATGAGGGAGGCAGGCCCTGAGATGGGACCTAGAATAGGGCATAGAGCCAGTCACAGGCCTCAGGTCCTCCGCATCACAGGGCAGGAATTGGAGTTGGTGGGGGTGCAGCTGTGAGTGCTCCCCAGCCTGAGTCTGTCTCCCTCTTCTGAGTCAGGGCCCCCTTGTATTGGAGGTTAAGAAGGTTCTGATCTATCGCTCCGCAGGCCATACTGCCCGAGTCCCTCCATCCCCTTCCCAGATAATTAAAAAGCCTCCACAGTCAGTACCCACTGGCCAGGTCACATGGGAGGGCTGCTACAGTCACATGGCAGCTCTGTGTGCAGGCAGCGTGTGCGTCTGTTCGATGGGGCTGGGGGTGAGACACTAGGGAAGTCATTATATCCTCATCTTGGATGCAGGCAACTAACCATAAGAGACATCCTCGCACTAATGTGATCGCAGAGGATGTTGAAATCAGACTTGAAAGATAAAGAGCTAAGACTGGGGTTGCCCCCTCCCCAGCAGTGCCTGTAGCCTTGTGAGTGATGAGGCTCCATCGTTAAGGGTGGGGAGAAGGTGGCACCCAGCCATCTGCATCATGAGTGATCCCTCTCCAGGACCCTGGGGTCAACTAGTCCCCAGTCCTGGCATCCGATCAGACCCAGCGTACTTGGCCGGATGGCTGGGGAATTGAGATGCGGCCTACCCCTGTTGGAAACAGGCAAACTTGTCCTGCCAGATGGAGTGGTTCTTAGCCTGATTTGCTGCAAAATGCAATACGTGTATTCCCCTCTATCGAAATAAAATAGTACAGGCAGAATAAGCTTTTTTCAAGAGTTATGGCTATGTGCCTGGCCTTTGTATTATTTTGGTAGAACACAGACATATGTGCTCATGGACATATATGTTCACACACGCACACCTACACACACACAGCAGGAAACAAATCTCATCTCAGTTCTGTGACATGACACATCTTAGTGAGTTGCAAGTCTGTGCCCCACACTGTGGCAGGGGAAACTGAGGATGGAGAAAGAACCTTAAACACAACCAGACCCTACAAAGGAAAAGCCTGGAGAGTGACCCGTGTGTGGAGGCCAGTGAGGGGCTGGGATCAACACGGGGAAGAGGTGTGTGCAAGCACCACGTGAAAGAAAATGGTGATTTGGGCCATGGTGGTGGGGACAAGAAGGAATGAGCTTAAAGACATGTTTTGAAGAAAGCATCAATGGGATTTTCTGACAATTTACATGGGGCTGTGAGAGAGAGGAGTCAGGGATGACGCTCAAGTTTTTGGCCTGAGCAACTGGACAGTGGATGACTGAACCAGAACCCGGAGGCTGGCTTTCAGTCCTGACTATGACACTTGCCCTTGTATGATGTAGCACAAGTCATCCGAATAAACTGTACTCCATCTCTAAAGTAAGAGCAACAATCTCCCCACTCCTACCTTCCCTAGATTTTCCTAGGGTGAAAGTGGGTCACATAGGTCAGGGTGTCAGGTCCTCCCAGCACACCATGAGGATGACCACAGAGCAGCGGCTCAGCGATGGAACGGGCTGCCTCGGCAGGCACAGAGCCCTTGGTCTATGAGAGGGCTGTGGGGCGGGTTTGCCAGGTGGGAGTGGCAAGTGGGACTAGGAAGAAAGGAGGAAGGAGAAAGGAGAGTGATGCTTCCACAGCCCAAGCACTGAGACCTGAGCTGGGACTTCGCTGTGTATTTGGGAACTGTCACTGCAGAACAAGACAGGGCTCCTGCATCTGAGGAAGCTTCAGATGCAGCCCCCAAGCTGCAGAGGACCATTCCACGAGCCCACCCACCCACCCAAGTCACAACACCCACACAAGTCTGCTCACTTCTCCTCCATGAGAGAACATTCCTGGGGAGCTGAAAAGTCCTTCCTGTGGGGATGGATGGCAACACAGAAACATAAAAGCCAGGCATCGGCGTCATGGGGAGGAAGAGCAGATGGGTGGTAAGCCCTACAGGAAGGGGGCGGGAGGCATGGTGTGGGCAGGGCAGGGAGGCCACCAGCGTTCCTGGGGCCTCTGCAGCCACTACCAGTTCTCTCACACTGGGCAGCAGCGTGGGCCCAGCCAAAGTCCCTGAATCCACTCTGCTGCCCACACAAGCCTATGGCAGAATGGCAACAGAGACAAGCCTACCGTCTGCATCCTCCTTCCCTCCTCCCCTCGATTCCTCTTCACTTCAGGGGTGGGGGACCCCTTCAGGATATCCCCCCACCCTCAAGGCTTCCTTCAATCCACCCAGCCCCAAAATTAGGAAAGCAAAGCCAAAGACTTTTAGATCTCTTTTCATCCAGCCTCCCACCCATCCAGCCTCCCACCCATCCAGCCTCCTACTATCCAGCCTCCCAACCAGCCTCCCACCCATCCAGCCTCCCACCCATCCAGCCTCCTACCTATCCAGCCTCCTACCTATCCAGCCTCCCACCATCCAGCCTCCCACCATCCAGCCTCCCATCCAGCCTCCCACCCATCCAGCCTCCCACCCATCCAGCTTCCCACCCATCCAGCTTCCCACGCATCCAGCCTCCCACCCAGCCTCCCACCCATCCAGCCTCCCACCCATCCAGCTTCCCACCCATCCAGCTTCCCACCCATCCAGCCTCCCACCCATCCAGCCTCCCATCCAGCCTCCCACCCAGCCTCCCACCCATCCAGCCTCCTATCCAGCCTCCCACCCATCCAGCCTCCTATCCAGCCTCCCATCCATCCAGCCTCCTACCCATCCAGCCTCCCACCCATCCAGTCTCCCACCCATCCAGTCTCCCACCCATCCAGTCTCCCACCCATCCAGTCTCCCACCCATCCAGTCTCCCACCCATCCAGCCTCCCATCCATCCAGCCTCCCATCCATCCAGCCTCCCATCCATCCAGCCTCCTATCCATCCAGCCTCCTACCTATCCAGCCTCCCAGCCATCCAGCCTCCCACCCATCCAGCCTCCCACCCATCCAGCCTCCCACCCATCCAGCCTCCCACCCATCCAGCCTCCCACCCATCCAGCCTCTCTCCCATCCAGCCTCTCTCCCATCCAGTCTCCCACCCATCCAGTCTCCCACCCATCCAGTCTCTCTCCCATCCAGGGGCCCCTAGGCAGCCTTTCTCCAAGTATATCCAGCTTTGTTTGCACACTTGGGATGACAAGAGTCTCACCATTATGGCAAGCATCTCTTTTCATTTCCTCGGACCCTGGCTCATAAAACACGCCTGCCACACCCACCAGGACAGCTATAATTAAAGACAGATAACTCGCAACTCTCATTCACTGCTGGTGGGAATATAAAATGGGGCAGCCACTTTAGAAAACAGCATATAGCAGTTCCTCAAAAGGTTGAACGCAGAATTACCAGCAATTTCACGTCTAGGTGTCTACTCAAGAAAAAGGAAAACATACATCCACACAAAAACTTATGCAGGATGTTCACAGCAGCATTATTCTTTATAACCAAAAAGCAGAAACAACACAAATGTCCATTAATGAACAAAATAAATGGATAATGTCGTATATCCAGACAGTGGAATATTATTTGTCCGTGAAAAGGAATGAAGTACAGATTCATGTTGTGGCATGGATGTGCCTTGAAAATATTAGTAAGGGAAAGAAGCCAGTCAAAAAGACTACATATTGTATGATGCCCTTTATATAAAGTATCCAGAATTGGTAAATCCACTGAGACAGAAAATAGATTAGTGCTGGGGGAATGGGGTAGGCTGTTGGAGTGATAGCTAAAGGGTGTGGGATTTCTTTGGGGGATGATGAAAACTGTTTTAAAATTGACTGTGGTGATGGCTGCACAACTTTGTGAATATACTACAAACCACTGAATTGTACATTTTGTGTGGGTGAATTGTATGTTATGTGAATTTTATCTCAACAGAGCAGTTGCAAACACACACACACACACACACACACACACACACACACACTTGCTATCTTGTGTGGAACTAGGATGACCAGCTGTCCTAGTTTGCTAAGACTAAGGGGTTTCCCAGGGTATGGGACTTTCAGTGCTGAAACAGAGACAGTCCTGAGAAACTGGGATGGGTGGTCAAACTCTGTGGAACCCAAATCTGCCTCTTCATAATGTTTACTGACTGGTTTGAGGTCTCCCCCTGGAGCCACCCAGAATACATCCAGGCCCTACCCCTGCCCCAGGACAGCACAGCTTGAAGAAAGCCACAGGGAAAAGCCTAAACCACCTCCACAGAGCTATTGTCCTCCATCCCTCACTGTGTCCCTGCATATGTGAGGAGTGGGGTCCCCTCACCATTCTGGGGGCCTCTACAAAATGGGCTGTGCTTTGTAGGTGGGTGTTTGAAGGAGGGACCTGAAACAGAATCCGGCACCCAGTGGTATTTATCGATGCAAGGGGAGCAGGGCCATTACCCTTTGAATGGAGATTATTTCTCCATTAATGCAACCACAGTGCATTGGCTCTTGGGGGAAGCTATATCTTGACAGTAGTCCTAGTAAGACCTCTAAATTGTTTGTATGTGGACTTCTCATTTCTTTTGCCACTTTTCCCTACTGATTTTGATCTGGTTCTATTTCATTTTATCTCTGATTCATTCATTTCTTTTAAAACTATTTATTGACGGCTGGGCACAGTGGCTCATGCCTGTAATCTCAGAACTTTGGGAGGCCGAGGTGGGCAGATCACAAGGTCAGGAGTTTGAGATCAGCCTGACCAACATGGTGAAACCCCGTCTCTACTAAAATACAAAAAAATAGCTGGGCATGGTGGCAGGTGCCTGTAATCCCAGCTACTCAGGAGGCTGAGGCAGGAGAATCGCTTGAACCCTGGAGGCAGAGGTTGCAGTGAGCCGAGATTGCACCACTGCACTCCAGCCTGGGCGACAGAGCAAGACTCCATCTCGGGGAAAAAAAAAAAAAAAAATTATTGAGCACCTACTATGTGCAGTAACACTGGGGATACCACCATGGACAGGGCCTGGTCTCTGCTCTTAAGAAACTCATAGCCTCACTGAGGATTCTAGACCCTTACACAGGTAATTAGGATGCTCTGAGAGAGATGCTGGAATTGCAGTGAGCATAGGGAACAGCCTTCAACCCCAGTCTTGGGTGTCGGGGAAGGCTTCTCAGAGGCAAGGGCCCAAGGACTGATGGATGAGCAGGCAAAGTGAGGAGGAATGTAGGACTGGAAAGGGGGCTCCTGCTCAGAGAACAGCATGTGCAAAGGCCAGGAGTAAGAGAAAGCATGACCCCACCAGCTGTGACACAGCCAATGGACAAACCAGCATGGAGTAAGGTGTTCACGAACAGGGTGTATTTTATCTGGAGCTTCTGGAAGTAGTTCCTCTATCTTGTCTACTAAATAATAATAATAATAACAATAATAGCTCCCATGTATTTACTGACTACTGCTGAGGCACTGCACCAGACTCTCTTCATGTATAAATTCTAAACCTTACAATAACCCTACAAAGTAGATATAAAATTCATAATTTACAAAGTAGGAAATGGAAGCTCAGAAAAATTGCTTAGGGTTGCACAGTTAGTAATTGGTGAAACTGAGTTTTAAGCCCAGGACCTGATTCTAAAGCCAGGTCTCTTGCCAGCCGTGCTTTGAGTTAAGGGGTTGGGGGTTTCAATGAGGCAGGGGGAAGTGTGGCTCCCTGCTCCCTCCCTCCCCTTCCCCGTCTCCTTCATGGAGCGAGGCAGGTGGTGCCTGTGGGGCATGGGCCTCCCATTCTGGCCTGCCTAGGATACAGCCCACAGGAAGCCATTTACTTAGCTGGAGTGGAGGGGCAAGTGTAGAGATAATTTCTAAAGAGTATACGTCTTGTTCATGTGTTCATACATGCTGAGTTACTGGGCCCCAGGTGCTGGGTTTTGCTAATCCCAATACATTGGGAATTGTTTAATAGGATTTTTTCCTTTTAATTAAAATATGATAATGAAACTTGCTGCTTCACTCTTAAAAAGGAATGCTTGAAATACTCACCTATTCCCCAAATGTTCTGGCCAGGAGAAATATGGATGTAATTCAATGCAATGTAGCCATCATGCAGATGAAAGCCTCGGTTTTTCCTCATTCAGATAAGAACTCCCATCATTTATCTTATGAACCTTCCCTATTTCTAACCCCCTCTTGCCGGCCAGGGCAAGATGCCTGGCTTCAAGGAGCAGAGCAGGATGGTTGGGGGAGCAGTTGTGATCCGGGCACATGCAGAAGGGAAATTACTAAGACCTCTGCCTCTGAACACAGCTCAGTTGCATGCTGTTTGTAGGAATAGGGTAGGGGTGAAAGAAATAAAGGACTGAAGGGTGTGGGAATGGGACTCACCCCTGGACAAGTCCTTTAAATGACCTGGACCTCAAAGACTCTCCCTGAACCCCTGCTGTAGATGTCCACGATTATAACCTGATTTTGACTTACGCAATGTTTCCCACCCAGCCTTATGGCTTTGCTACATCACCACCTCCTCCTTTGCATGCCATCAAGGGTGATGTCCTCTTTTCCCTCATTTCTTCTCCTTTCTCATAAACTCTGCCCTTCTTTTTGCCTTCTCCTTCTTCAACTTTGATCGATCTACTTTGCCCTTTCTCTTTTCCTTCCATCTCTTCTGTTTTGATCCCTCTGATCTCCCCTTTTCCTTTCTCTTCTTCATTTCCTTTTTCTTCTCTCCCCTCCTCAACGAAAATTGAGCCTCGTCCCCTCCTTCCCTGAGCCCCTGGTGCATCCTGGGAAATGGAGAATTCACCAGTGAGTCACAGAATTAAACACACACACGTGCGCGCGCACACACACACACACACACACAAGGATGCTCTGCATTTAAAGCCATAAAACTCAACCACTGGCACCACATCCCTTGGATATCCGGGACTCTGGGCGCTGTGCAAAGACAACCCACAGCTCACTAAATTCCTGACCAGCCAGGGATGAAATGGTAAAACTGAATTTGCCCGGAAAGAATGGCCAAGTAGAGCTGGGGCTTTCTGTCTCCCTCCCTCCCCATCCGCTCCTCCTCCCGCTTCTGTGCATCAAACCGAATGATTTTGTGCCGCTGCAGAACATCAAAGAGCAGGAGAATTGCTTAAGAAGAAAATATTGGGGTTATGCATTTGAGAGCAGCCTGTGCTTCCAGCCACCTCAGGGGCTGCGCATCCATGTTTAATCAGCCCCCAAAAGGGCGACATGCTGACTGTGGTGCGGCCTGTCGTGGGCTTGGTGGGCAGCCAGTGTGGTGGTGCCAGCTGAGGGAGAAGAGTGCTTATGGCGTGGCCACACTCGCACCCTGTGCCTCGCCACAGCACCGCGCCAGAGACAAGGTCTGATGTGAAGGCCCATTTATTGCCAGAGACCTTGGCTCTTGAAAGGCACCAGACTTCAGCTCCTTCTGGCACCAGGAAAAGAAAGGCTGAAGTCCTGAAACGAGATTAAGCTCAGGATGTCCAGGCTCCAACCTGCGACCCCCACCACGACTGCAGCCTCGAGGGGCAGGAGGCCGCCTTGCAGCTGGGGGCCTAGATGGACAGTCGTGTTGGCACTGCTGGAGGGGATGGGAGGAGCTGGCAGGAGGGAAGAGGATTTGCAAGTGGATGTGGCTTTGGGAGCCTGTGGATCAGCTACTGTCACCAGAGTATTAAGGCGAAATCACTAACGCAAATTCCAGGCAGCACAGACTCAGGCTTACTCCAGGGCCCTGAGCAACTGGAATTAAATCCCCAGGCCCACATCTTACAGCACGTGTTACCTTTGCCTGGCCCCCTAAAGCTTCATCTAGGAGCTGGAAGGGCCTTCGGCAGGGCTGTCTTGCCAAGTCAGACAGAAACGGAGACACAGTCATAGTTTGATGCCACCATATGAAATGGAGGCTGGAAAGGGTATATCATTGTGACTAGAGGTCACACAGCTGGTGACAGTGACAACCAGCCCAGAACTCAAGTCTTCCTGATGCCCACTGGCCCTCTTTCTGCTCAGAGCAGGATAACCTTTGAGGTATCCAAGGTTCCAGCCCACAAGAAGCACAGCTCTCGTCCACACTCGCCTACACCTCCAGGAAGCCGCATGAGGGAGCTGAATCATCTCTCTCCCTGTCCTCGATGCTCCGTGACAGTCCGGTCCCCCTCTGCCCTGGGTCAAGAGCCTCCGGATACTTGCCGCTTGCCTGCTAGTATTTCCTCAAGGCAAGAGTAAAACTGGATTCATCATTGTGTCCCCCACAATCTCCAGCACGGTGCAGGGCATGTGATAGGTTATTAATACACAGTTGTTGAAATTGAACTTGAATCTGGCCCCTCAGGCATGCACATGGTACCATTCAGAGAATGGGGTCCCATTCAGTGACCGCATATGCCCTGCCCTCCCCTTGCAGACCCCACTTAGCAGACATCGAAGTCTGGAGGACACGAAGGGCCGTTAATCAACCAGGTAGGGCTGCACCTCTACCTCAACCTCCAAGAGGATGACATTCTGCCTGCCGTGCTGCATTTCGAACAGGCAAGTGTCTTCCCCCCGCCCTTCAATCCCAAAGAGGGATTTGCACTTTGATTATTTTTGAAAACAGGTTTGTGAAAAATTTGATTTGAGAAAACATTCTTCTCCCACATGCTAAAGGATTGAGGGTCTGTAATCCCTCTCAAATCGCCCAGACGAGGTTGGTACTGCAATGTCAGTATCAGAGCTAACAAAGGGGATTAGCAAGGAAAATTCTGCGTGAAAACCTGCCACGCGCTGAAGGCTTTCAGTGTAAAGCAGATAAGATAGGTACAGCCAAGCCATTTTTAACCCAGTTTTCAGAGCACTCAGAGCCCTCTTTCTGTGTCGACAGGGAACGAAGGCTGGATTTAGCCGTGTCTGTCCCCTCCCTACCCCTCCGGCTCTCGCAGTTGGGAGGAGGAATCTCTTTCACTGAAGCGTGTTCAGACCCAGGCTGGCCAAGGTGTGGCCAGGCAGGACGGCCTGACTTCTCAGGCAAAGGTCGCCCAGGTTCCCACAGGCCACAGAGAGAGACACACTGTCCCCAGACAACCACCCTTCTCAGTGGAGTTGTCACCCCCAAATTCCAGATGACAGAGAAAGAGACCTGGCTTTGTGCTATCTTTCCTGACCAGAAGGCTGAAGGGCAGGTGACTGTGTCCCGGGGTTGGAAGGACACTTGGAGCCTGCCTGGCCCATCCTCTCCCGAGCGGCTGTATGACCTAATGGTTGGGAACCCCAGCTTTGAACTTACTACTCACTATTTGTGTAAACTTAGGCTTAAGGTAATTCCTGGAAGCCTCAGTTTCCTTTTCTTAAATAATGTCCTCCCCTTAGTTTTACTGAGAGAATTAAATGATACATATAGGGCCCTTTTCATGATGCCTGGTGCATAATAAATGGTAGTTACTATTATGAATTAATAGTATTACTATTAGATACAGAGAAATCAAAGCCCTTCCAGGGAAACTGACCCACATGAACCTGAACTTTTTGAATAAGGAAAATTCTTGCATTCACTCCCCTCAACAAAACCCCATTTCAGACCTGACCATATATCAGGGCCATGCCATAAAACTCAAAGCAAGTCCACTACAGCTCCTACTTACAAGCACTTGTGTTTTTGACCAGATTGGCTGGTGGCATCTTGGCTCCCAGGACCAATCGCTTTTATGGCCTGCTGCACCCTAGGATGGGGGGGCCAGGCTGGTGGGAGGGGCAGGAAACTCATCATATGAGCAAAGTTTAAACAAGAAGGCTTCAAGAAAGCCTCGTGGTTCCTGTCTTCAGGTGCCTCCAGGCTTAGGGGAAAGCTGAACTAGTGTCAAGGTGAGGGTCAGAGGGAGCTGATTCTTGTCCACCAAAACCAGCAGCAAGAGTGGCCTGAAAATGAACTGGCCTCTCTCGAGAAGTGGTGAGCTTCCTGGCCGCAGGAGCATCCGAGACAGCATGTGGCTATCCTCTGATAAGGAGGCTTTAGAAGACATTTCCTTATGAGGAAAAGGCTACAAGTTTACTGCTGATGTTTCTTCTAACTCTAATAGTCTGTGATGACCTGGGACCAGTGACTGAGAAAAGCTTCCGGTCGTGTCTGCTGAGCAGGGATAGGACTGCCGGCATCAGACGGAGTTCCTAACCATTAGGTTATATGACCACTGGGGAGAGGGCTGGGCCAGATGGGCTGTACATGTCCTTCCAAACCTGGGCTGCAACATTCTTATTTGCAAGAGAGAGGCTTTGCTGCTCCTCTAAGACCTCCTCCTTCTCTGGCCTGGTAGGGGCCTGTGACTCACCAGGGACCTCCTGTCTGTAGACCTTCTGTCCTTAGCTTAGGGGCCTTCTCCTCAAAGACAGGCACCAGGTCACCGGCCTCTGTCACTCCAGAGCATAGCTCAGGGCCTGGCCCAGGAAGAAGCCTCGAAAGTAGGAGTGGCTGGATGGTTAGATGAGTGGATGATTGATTGAAGGAGTAATGGGACATGGATACACATGCACACAGGCACAATCACACGTGTGTGCACATGCACACACTCACAGAAATATCTGCCTGTTCCCTATGTCTGATACTCTAATGCATTCTGTTATTCTCTCCCTTTGGGCTTCTTTCAAAATGTAACTGTCCCTGAAGACACTGGCCTTTAGGTGGAGCTGAACCAATTCTTCTGATCTCCCCTGAGAGCCAGGCCCCAGAAAGTTCTAGGATCCCATGAAGGGGGACACTAAGAAGACTGTTTAGGGTGTGCCAGGTGAACATTGGCTGGGGCCTGCAGCCCACAGCTCTCCTCTCGGGCTTCCTGGGGAATAGTGGATGTAGCCCAGAACCCTGATGGGCCTCCCTCTCTCCCTCTGCCCGGGTCCAACAGGCCCTGTGTCTGTGGGAGAGCCTGTCTGGAGTGCTAGAAAAACTCTCATGGTATCTGCTGAGCAGGGACAGTACCACCAGCAGTAAGCAGCAGCAGGAGGCCCCCAGGGAGCTCAGATTTGGGGCTCCCCCAGACTCTTGTGTCCTCAGGCTATAGGACTATGAGTCCAGAGGAGCTATTTCTCCAGAGGCCCCTTCCTGTTTCCTGAGGGTCACTTTCTTCCCTTTCATCCAGCCCTCCCCCAACCTTTGTCGCTGCCGTTCTCCCTCCTATAAAATACTAGAATTTCATGTTTATGTTTATTGAGTGCCCACTATGTGCCAGGCAACATTCTGAGCACTTATGTGTCCAACTCATTTCATCTTCACAACCCTTTGACCTAAATGCTGCGATCCCAGTTTTACAGATGAGGAAACGAAGGCACAGAGTTCACGTGACCTGCTGAGGTCACACATTTAGGAAGAGTGTCGGAGCCAGGCTTTGAACCCAGGCACTCTTCCTCCCGCTGGACTCTTGCCACCACCTAAAATGGTCCAATGGGGATGCTTTTCAGGAAAGGCTCATTCCCACTCCTGGACCTGGAGTCACTCTAGCTTTTGGCTTCCTGTTTTCAGACACTGGCCCTGCCTTCTACCACCCTATGCCTTTTTTTTGGGGGGGGGGGCCACTTTATGCCTCAGTTTCCATATCTGTAAGGCGGGACTACACCTGTTCCGACTTCACAGGGCCACAGTGATCCTCAAGGCCGTGGGGCCATAGAGCTCCAGCAAGACCTGGTGGAGTACGTGCTTGGTACAAGGCAGGGGCAATAGAGACACAGGCCCGCCATGTCCTCCATCAGCAAGGTGGGCTGTCTCCCTCCGCTGCCTCTCTCCCCTGCCTTGCCCTGGAAAGGCAGAGCTCACTGCCAGGTTTGGGAGTGGAGATCTGTGTGTCTGCAAGGCCACTGAGCTAAGCAGATGTGTGTTGTGTTTGTTGGGTCCACTAGCAGCAAGTAGGCATGTGACGTGCATTCGACGCCTGTTCAAGCAGTGCATTCGGGCCCACTTGTGTCTGTCTTGCTGCCTCTTCCCGCCTCCCCACTCCTCCTCCAGCAGGTGAGGGAACTGTAAGGAAGAAGAAGGGGCACTGGAATGGGAGATGTCATTCCTGTGCCCTACGGGGGACAGGAGGGCAGGAGGGGTGACATCTCGTGCTTTCTCCATGGGAACCCTGCGTGTCTGTCTGCAGTCTGCTGCTCCCTTGCCTCACTATGCTCTCTCTCAGGTTCCTGTGGGGCTTCAAGAGGCAATCTTCTCCCCCCCACCCTCTTTTTTGGAGACAGGGTCACCCAGGCTAGAGTGCAGTGGCACAATCCTAGTTCACAGTAACCCTGAACTCCAGGGCTCAAGCAGTCTCAATCCTGAACCTCCTACCTCAGTCTCCTGAATAGCTGGCGCTACAGGCGTATGCCACCATGCCCGGCTAATTTTATTTTTATTTCTTTTAGTGATGGGATCTTGATCTATTGCCCAGTCTGGTCTCAAACCCCTGGCCTTACACACTCCTTCCACCTTGGCCTCTTAAAGCTCTGGGATTACAGGAGTGAGCCACTGTGCCTTCTCCCCGCTCTCTTTTTTCAGTGTCTTTCTCTCTCCCTTCCTCCCTCCCACCTTTTCCAAGCCTTCTCTGAGTATCCCTGTTTCTGTCTGTCTCTCCTGTTGTGTGGGTCTACCACTTGCAGTTTCTGTTGCTCTCTCTGCCCGGCTGTCTTAGTAGTCATTTCTTGTCACCCCTGCCCAGTCTGCCCAGGCCCCCTTGTCTGCTGCTTCCTGGGGTGGGAGAGCACTGTCTTTTGTCCCCAGGGCTTCCCATGTGCACCCATCCCCCAGCACTCTGAGCCCTGCAGCACTCAGCCTGGGCAGCCATCAGCTTCTGTGGCCTCCCAGCTTGGGGAGCAGCAACTTGGAGCTTTCCTGTCTCCAGGAGGTAATGGGGGACACTCAGGTCTCAGCACCAGGGATGCCACCTTGCCAAAGCCAAATCTCACACCCCACATGTGCCTCCCCACCTCAGCCTCCAGACAGTGACATATCATAGAGAGCGTAGCCAGGTCTCTTTTCTGTTGAGCAGATTTGTGCTTGAAGTAGAGCTTCTTCATGTTTTTTTTTTTTTAATCCCTGGGTGTTTTAAGCTCATTAGCACTGATCAGTCTGCCATTTCTAACTTCCACCTGAGTTTAGGAAGTTCATGTTCCACTTGGGTGAGCCGTGCTCAGGGCCTGCTAGCTCTGATGCCCATCCTGACCACTGCATCCCTGACTTCCCACCAGAGAGTCTGCGCCAGGATGGGTAGATTCTGTCTAGCCAGAAGCCGGCTGGGGTGGGATGAGCCCTGAACTAGGAGCCAGGCAGCCTAGAGTCTAGGTCTGGCTCTGTGACCTTGGACAAGATGCTTTATCTCTCTGGGCTTCACTGCCTTCACCTAAAAATGGGCTGATTGGGCCGGCTGGTTTCTAAAAGAAACAACTCCTGCTTCTGGGTGGATGGTTCTGGATGAGAATGTAGGAGGACATAAGTCCACGTATAACTGCCCCTTCCCAAGGAAGTGTCCATCCCAGAGGACTGTGCCCCAGGAATACCCTTCACAGTGCAAGTCAGAGTGACTGCCATTTAAGAATAAACAAGGGCTATGGGACCAGATAGTGCAAGTCCAAGGAGGAGATGCTTCACGGCATGGAGATGGATCTCAGAGGATGAATAGGAATTCTGCACGAGGAGCCAGAAAATTGGAATTGACTAGGCTGGAAGTCACTTTTGAGCTTCTAGATTTGGGGTTTGGTAAAGGATTTTACATTTTGCACATGACTGAAACTGGTGCTTCTCCCTGTACAAGGAGGCCGGGCAGGGTAGGTGGAGCAGCCTGGGGCCTCAGGTTCCTGCTATTCCCTCCTCAGCCCACAGGTCATGAGGATCGGCCGCTCCCCACCCTGGGAAATGCTGCCTGAACAGGGGCTGCCCTGGTTGTGTTGCAGGGAGCAAGTGGGAGGATTCACTCCATCCTTGCCTCAGTTCCATAAGCTGGTGTGCTGGCTGGGAAACCCTCGGATGGGGGCAACAGATCCGATTCTAGTTCCCTCTTCACGTTGACCCAGCAGCATCACCTTGAGCACCTCAGCCTCTCATCTTTGAAGTTGGAATAATGACATGCTGATGTGCCCCTTACAGAAATACTGAAGGTTCAAATGCAATGTGTGATGAAAGGGCTTTACGCAATATAAACCCTTTAAAATGTACAGGTGTTACTGAGAAGTGCTCAGGATCGTGATGGGCTCTGTGGGAAATACAGGGAAATGGAGGGTACACAGGGGCCCACGGTCCCCATGGGGAAGAAGGGTCATCTTGATTAGAGCTCCAGGGATTTGGAAAACACTCATGAAGTCTGAGGGGCACGTGAGGAGCCTAATGGCTGATAAACTTTGGGAGGCCGAGGCAGGCAGATCACGAGGTCAGGAGATCGAGACCATCCTGGCTGACACAGTGAAACCCCATCTCTACTAAAAATACAAAAAAATAGCCAGGTGTGGTGGCGGGTGCCTGTAGTTCCAGCTACTGGGGAGGCTGAGGCAGGAGAATGGCGTGAACCTGGGAGGCGGAGCTTACAGTGAGCCGAGATTGCGCCCACTGTACTCCAGCCTGGGCGACAGAGCGAGACCCCGTCTCAAAAAAAAAAAAAAAAAAAAATAGACGCTTGTGGGCAGCAGGGCCTGAGGGGCCCCACTTTGAGCTAGTCGCCCATCCCAGTTCAGCCACATTGAGCCTCAGTCTCCCCAACTCCAAAATGAAGGTGTTGGAACCGCCTTCAAAACTTCTGCGAGATCATATATACAAAGTGCCTGGCACAGGAGTTCCCGAAGCTCCCTCCTGGACCCTGTGAGGATGAGCTCAGTTATGGAGCTGCTAGCTGAGCCAAGCCACGGGCAGCGGACGGGCTTTACATAGAGAGCAGGGGCCCTGCCCAGGCACTGGGCAGTAGGGAATAGTGGGCTGTGGCAGCTCAGAGGCGGGCACAAGTGTGGTGATGTGGGGCTGTGAGCAGTGCGACTGGTCTCCTCTCCCGGCATTGTACTCAGACTGGTGAACACATAGAGGCCTTCAGTCAAAGCGCTGGAAATCGGCACCAGCCCCTGTGCCCAAGACCCACGGGAAACAGGGCAGGGCGAATACAAACCCACCTCAGATGGTGGTGAGGAAGGAGCTTTTGAAGGAGAATAACATCTAGCAGGGAGAAGAAGGGGCGGAGTGACTTGTAACCTCTAACAGTGTCTTAGCAGACCTGGGGCAGAAGGGAAAATCTCCCGCCATCTCTGTTCTGATGGGCAGGACGACGGGATAAGCACTGTCACATTCGCAAGAGGAGAAAAAGAATAAATTTTGTTTCTCTAGTAATATGTGGCCAGCTTAAAAAAGAGTTAGAAAATTAATTATCTGCTGTAATTAGTCTAATGACCTACACCATTCGAGGTTATTTACCACAGAAATAAAACTTCCCGCCATAAATGTCAGCTAAGCTTCCTGAATGTAAAATCTCGCAGGCACCACTGCGAGTTCTCCACTGCCTGGAGAACTCAGGCCTGGCTGATTTCTTTTGCAAGTTTCCGCCCTCTCTCTTCCTTCCTGGAGGATCGGGGTGCTGGTGGTCGGCAAGTGGCAGGCACCGTGGAGCATAGGATGAGATTTGCCCTGCTCTGCACCTGCCGCTCACGGCTAGGCCCGCTGAGTCTCGTCCCAGGTGGGCACAATGTCAGGGTGGTCCCCAGGGCCAGTAGTCCAGGGTTGCGGGGTGGACCAAGGTGTAGGGCTCTGGAGACATAGGGACAGTGGGTGCCTGCAATGATGATGAGAAAATCAGCGCCTCCTGCATAGAGAGCGCTTGTTTGGGTACAGCTTGAGAATTCGCCACATGCTTTGACATGCTGTGCCCGTTCTGTGAGAAGGCAGGCAGCATGACCAGCACCCCTTATGGATAAGGAAACGCAGGCCCAGGGAGGAGACATGACTGCCCCAGTGAGGCAAATAGCCTGGGCTCTTTAACTACCTGATAATGGCCCCCTCATCTCACCTTGCCCCACTATCAGATCAAGAAAGTATAAATCTTTGGATTAAGAGGAGTGTAGCACCCCTGAAAGCAATCAGACAGCCGCAGGAAATGCCCACATTTGCCACTCAGGGCCCTGGCAACATGGCATGGGGTCCTTTCTGCTTCAGGAGTAGCTCTCTAGACAAGCCCTTTACTTTGTGTAGCATCCCCAGGGGACCAAGGCTGAGCAGGGGCAGGCGGTAACTTGGGCTGATTCTTTGACCAGGTCTCATGCCAGAAGAGGGGGGTCTCAGCAAGAGTGGGCTGTGCTAAACACCACCCACCAGGCATCTTTAATCTCTGGCCTGGAGCTCTGGTATGGGGGTCTTCAGAATCCCTGAACCCAGAGCTCAGCTCCAGATAATGGGGCAATGTCACAGAGGCCTGTGGGAAACCCAGCTGCCCAGGCACTAGCCTCAAAGTGTCCGCAGAGCCTACCTGGAGACAATTGCCTGCTCCACCGTTGTCCGGGCCATGCCCACAGGCATGCGACCAGTGCTTCTGTCATGGGTTTTAGGGGAAAATGGGCCTCATAGACTGCCGCAGGCCCAGGATTAATAGCGTTTCTCAAAGGGGACATTGATGGCATTTGGAGCTGCACTGTTCTTCCTTGGGCAGGATTGCCCCACACATTACAGGCTATTTCGTGTCCCTGGACCCTGCCCACTAAATGCCAGTAGCACCCACGGGCATTGTTAGTAAGAAAATGCCTGACACGTTTTCCAACAGCATTTTGGGGCAGTGCAAAGTCTGATACAGAGATCCACCATGGACGCCTGCAGGAGGCATCTTCATTTTTGACAGTCAAGGCCAGCCCTACCCCAAGCTGTGTCAAGTATGAAGAGCACCCCCTCTGCCCCGGATGCTAGGGCTGACCTGCTGAACAGATGTCCTTGACCGGGTTGGGTCACACCGCTGGGACCTGGTTTCCTCCTTTTATCAAATGAGGGGGTCCCTCTAGCTTGAATATGTTCTCACTTCTCCCCTGCGTCAGGTTGTCAACATGGCTCAGTGTTCTCTTCCCTGCTCATCAGTCATTTATAGCTTAGCATGAATGTGAGTCACCCTCCTTCTCCTCCCAAGGGCATTGCTGTTTTAAGCCTTATCTCTCATTGTGGAATAAAGAGCTTTGTCCCAGTGAAGGAGCTGCAGGTGTTAGGCGGTAGGTGGGAGAGGTTTTCAAAGCCAGAGGGTTACTTTCCCCAGACCTGAAATCCCTTTACTCAGTGGTTGTGCTCAACTGGACTCCTCCACCCAGCAATCCGTGAGGCCCCCACAGAGAATACACGTGTCTGGGGTGGGAGAGGTAGCGACTAGGGGTGAAGCCGAACTCCTCCTCTGTGGGAGTCCCAGACCAGTGATTCCCAGGCCTGACCACACATTAGAATCACCTGTGGGTCTTTTAAGCCATCCAAAGCCCCGGTCACACTCCAGACCAATTAAATTACAGTATGTTGGGGGAGACCAGGCATGGGTGGGTTTTGAAGCTCCTTGGGTGATTCCAATGTGCACACGAGTTCAGACATCACCAGTCTAGACCCAAAAGCCACCCCTGCCTCCCCAACTCTTGTTCTGTCTCTCCTCTGCCAAGCCACAAATTAATCCGTGCCCCTGCCAGAGAAATCTTTGCTAGATGGCTTCTCTCTTCCCGACAGGCCGGCTCCTGAAGCAGATTCTAGCTGAGGGTTGCATTTGACCCCCGGGGCTTACCAGGTCTCTCCGTGTGTGTGAGGAAGGAGCTTTTGAAGGAGAATAACATCTAGGAGGGAGAAGAGTGCTCCTGGGGCCAGGCTTAGGGGTGAACAAGTTAAAGGGCCAGGTGATGACTTCCAGGCTCTTATCTGGGGCCACCAGTGCGCATGTGAGTGCCTATCATGATAAAGGACTATCTCACCCATACTCAAGTCATTAAAAAAAGGCCAAAACACAAAACCCAAAAGGGCCAAATCAAAGTGCACCTGATGCTTTGAACTTGTAATGCACTGACTTTCCAACCCTCTCCCCCTCAAAGCTTGTTTACAGACAGGTTTTGAACTCCCAAGTCCCCTTCTATTTGCAGATTAACAGTGCCTTGCCTTTCCATTCACTACTCTATCAAGAGCCACAAGGTCAGGAATGGCTCCGGTCATTCGTAGGGGCCTAAAGAATAAACACCTCCTGTTGCAGGCCTCACTGAGGCGGCCCCTCCTGGCTCTGCTCCCCGTCCTTCCCCCCGATCTCTGTGAACGCCTATGATGCTGTCATTCCGATTCAGCTGGTTTCAATCAAGTTGAAGCTGGTGGGTGGCTTTGCAAGTTGGCTAGACTTATTTTAATTTGAAACCAACAAATGGTAAAAAGAAAGTTAATCATTTAGTGAAGGTAACCTGTTCTATTTTTCCACTGCTCCTCCCGCACAGAGAGCTCTCCCTCCCACCTGTCCTTTATAGTACCTGGGTGCCCACCATTATTCTCTTTGCAGTAAAGCCTTGACAGCTCCTGTGAAATTGTAACTATGTTTTTATGCAGGGGAACAGCAAGCCATTATCCTCCAATAGTGTCTTAACACATGCTATTCAGATGAGTCAGCATTCTGTGATGGAGGTACCTAACTGGTCTCAGTGTCAGGAGACCTGGGTTCAAGTCCCAGGTGTGTGATCTTGGGCCACCTCATCTGTTGGGAGATTAGGTTAACAATAGTATCTAAAATTTATTGAACATTTGCCATATAGCAGGGGCCAGACTAAGTCTTTTAGAGGCATTGATTAATTTAATCTTTACAACCATATAATGAGGTGTAGGTATTAATATTATCCCCACTTGAGAGCTTTAGAGGTGAGGAAACTGGCTCTCAGTATATTTCCCTTTCCCAAGGTTCCACAACTGGTGAGTGACAGAGCTAAGACTATCTAACCCTAAATCCCATGCTAAGGGGCCTTCCGCTGCAAGTTTAGCATGTTAGACCAGGAGCGGTGGCTCACACCTGTAATCCCAGCAATTTGGGAGGCCGAGGAGGATGGATCACTTGAGGTCAGGAGTTTGAGACCCGCCTGGCCAACATGGCAAAACCCCGTCTCTATTAAAAATACAAAAATTAGCTGGGTGTCATGGCACACCCCTGTAACCCCAGCTACTCAGGAGGCTGAGACAGGAGAATCACTTGAACCTAAGAGGCAGAGGTTGCAGTGAACTGAGGTCACACCACTGCACTCCAGCCTGGGTGACAGAACAAGACTCTGTCTCAAAAAAAAAAAAAACGAGTTGTTTAGCGTGTTAGACACAGATGCCCTTAAACATGGCAGGAGATTTTAATTGATGCCAGTTCATATGAAGCCAGGGTTCTCATGTCTCATAGAGGAGAGGAGAGGTAGGCATAGGACTTTGAGATATTACATAACCTGCCTGAGACTGTACAGTTAGTAAATGGTAGAAGCAAGATTTGGGCTGAGACCTGCCTAGTGTAAGGTCAGCACTCATAATGGCTACCCTAGCCTGCCCAGTAGAAGACCATTTATATGTGTGCACCTTGTAGCATTTAATACATAGTATGGACTCAGTAAACATAATTATTTATATATAATCTGTATTACTTACTGAATCTGTTATCCATAGGATCCTTTAGAAGTACAGCATGAGAAATGTCCACAAGCTGGGTGCCTTGAGGGTGGGGGAGAACCAGAAGCACCAAAATGTAGGTAGTTGAGATGAACTTGAACTTGACCTGCTTCACAGTTTTGCTAAAGGGTCTGGGTCTTTGGCTCCCATCATCCCCAGTGGATCAGGGCTCTGGTCCTTCAGAACTGAATATGCCAGAAGAAATCAGACATAAAGTAGAAAAACTGCCCCCTTCCTCCAGGACTCTGCAGTGGAGTGGGAGCCCCAGAATGCATGTGTGAAGGACGGTCCATGTGAGCCTGTGGAGAACAGTCAGGCTCATTGGTGAGGTTGGTGTTTTCAGAGGCCCATGTGCAAGATCCACACATGGGCTGTTAGCTTTACAGGCTCACCACCATTGTCAGCCAGCTCCAGCCTAACTCCATGCCATCAATCACAGGCGGAAGCAAGGGAGGGCAACTTGGTACAACCTGCCCTGCTCCTGGAAGACAAATAAAAATTTACATCTTACAGATGGCAGTTTCTCAGCTTCTTCATCTTATACCACAGTGAGTGTGTGTCTCCATGGTGAAGCAGGGTATGGTACAGAGCCACCTCATTTGTGTCTGCAGAGCTTCCAGGCCACTAGCCCTTTGGGATGGACAAAGCTAAATATGGATCTGCTGGAAAAAAGTAATCTGGTATTAATATCATCAGTCCTCTTCTCCTTTTAAAGGGGTCCTCATTTTGGCAAACATCTGAGCCTGGACTAGACAAATGGTCTCTCATTCCACCATTTGTTCATCCAGCAAACATGGACTGAGGGTCATCTAAGTTTCAGGCCTTGTAGTGTGCTTGCTATAGTAATAAGTAAATATTGAAATCATATTTCAATTTATAGAAAACTTTTTATGAAACACATCTTTTCATTGCTCCTCATGGTAGCCTCTTGACAATCCCACTTTTCAATCAGAAAACTGAGGCCCAAGGAGTCTACATACCGTACCCACAACCCTAGCTAATACGTGGCAGATTCTTCCACACATTATCTCGTTTCACCTTTAAAATAGTCCTGTGAGGTAAATATTGTCTCCTGCTTATAGATAAGTTCATGAGGTTTTGTGATGTTGTACAATTTGCATAAAACAACACAGTCAATTCATGACAGAACCCAGCTTCTAATTCCATAGCTAAGTTCTTTTCCCCAAAAAAGATGCATACCCATATTCTTGGAATGTTAGAGTCCAGTTGAATAACAAGATGCAAATACATTAACGTTTTTTTAAAGAAAATGGACCTGCTTTTCCTTTTCCTGAGACTCAGAATCCTCTGGCTTCCCTCTTAAAGCACCACTCATCCTTCCTGCCTTCCCCTTTGGTTAAAATGTTCCACGTCTAATAGAGCTGATCTGGTGCACCAGACTTCACAGATAGGTGTCACCACTGAGCCACCTGAAAATTACTTAACTCTAGGGTTTCAGACATCAGCAAATAAATTTATTTCTAGCAGTGTATAAATTAAGCATCCACTTACCATGTTTACTTAGAATTGAGTTTTCTGTAGGGTCTCAAATGTGTTCATAAGTGCTAAAGGACAATGAATAAAAAGAACAATAAAACTTGTTAAAAGATTTTAAATAACATGCCTGAGAATGCACAGCTAGTAAGTGGTAGAAGGCTGCTTTCAACAAAGACTTCTAAATGGAGGCAAATTTGGAACTGGGCTTTGAATGAAGTACAGCTATTTCCCATATTCAGCTTAATCATCCCAGATGCCATGTCCATAGACAGTAAACTATTTAGCTGAAATGAAGATACTCTTGAAACCTGGGAGATTTTTGTATCTCTGCTCAAAGCTAAAGTTTGGACTTTAACTGGACTATCGTGTATTAAGTACCTACTATGTATGCCTGGTACTACATGAAGCACTTTTACATGCATTACCTTCCTAAATTCTCACAATTTTTCTACACAGTAGTTATTATTGTACTCATTTTGCACCTGTGGAAACTGAGACCCAGAGAGGTTTAGTAACTTGCCCAAGGTTACACAGCTAATAAGTGATGAAATGGAATTGGAATTCATCTGTCTGACTCCAAGTCCACTCTTTCTAGCATTTCACGCAGACTCTTCATCCTGTGTGTTTGATCTCCACTTGTCCCTGTGGGGTGGGCATCCCATGCTGCCTGTTCAGGCCTAAAATGGGTTTATAGGAGCAAGGATGTTTTCTCTGCGACATGCAGGAGGAAAGGACGTCCACGGGAGAAGGTGCAGCAAAGTAGGGGGCCCCAGTCCAAACGGGTGGCAAACAGACAAGCCTGTCTGAGCAATGGCTTGGAAATCTCCCCTCTGGAGTTAATTTCAGTCACAGTGTCCTTCCTATTAAGTGGAGCAGTTGGTTGGCTGTAGGTGTCAGAATGGCCTTATAAAACTGGAATCCAATCTAATCTCAGGGGAGGGGTGGAGGAGAAAGAAAGAAAGGAGAGGGAAGGAGGGGGAGAAAGAGAGAGCTGGCAGTGTTTACAGGTACTGGTGGGGTAAAGAGAACAATTTGTTAGCTCTCCACTGTTGGTGGCTGATGAAATTCAGACCTGGTTCTGTTTTGTATGGGGAAGCTGGATCGTGGCCGGCTGGAGGTGCTTCCTCATCTAATTTAAGAGGTTTAGCCAGGGCTTTATCTGCCATTCTGGAAAAGGTGGCACTGTTTAGGAATCGTTCACATGTGGGACCTCAAAGTCACTGGGCTGTAATCTACCAGGCTGCTTTTACTCAGCAATGTTTATTGTCTCCAGTGTACCAAGCATCGTGCTAAAGATGTTTCACCAAATTTACTCTTTTTTCTCACCAATTTATGGGATTGAAATTATTATTCCCACTTAAGCTCAATAAAGCTTCCTGGGGTCTCAAAGCTAATACATAGAAGAGTCAGAATTTGAATTTAGGTATTTTGCTCCCAAGTCCACATGATTTCCCTGCATCGTGCCTCTTAGTGACCTGCCATAAGAATTTGCTGTGGAAAGGGGCCATAAACAAGGTGCCCTGTGACCTGCTATAAATGTGTGAAGGCATAGAATGATGTATCTATAATCTACTACTCCACCAACTAAAAAAGATAAGATGAAACAAGAAAAACCTCACTTTCCCAAAATGTAACCATTTTTTTTTTCAAATCTTCATTTATACCCCTTTAAGTGTACCAACACGAACATTTTGGAATCAAAATATCCATAATTCACTTTTAAGTTCTTTAGCTGAAAAGGGAACTACAGATTTGCAAAGAGTACAAAAAGAGATTAAACATATTTTCCATTTTCCTCCACATCTTAATATTTCTGAACTATTTCTCCACTCTGTGGTCTATAGGGTTACCAAGTGTAGACTCTCCAGCCTGGGAGGATCTTGTTCACCAGCACCTTTCCAGGGATGTGGGCCCTGAGGGCAAACCTCCTGAGGCCAGGCCCTCCTGACCCAGGGGCAGTCCCTGAAGAAGGCTGGTCTTGGGTGCCCATCGGGTGCCCCAGGCCAATAGCCACGCCTCTGCTGCACCATGACGGCATCGAGGCCTGGCCTTGATGTAGCAGCAAGGCTGTTTCCTAGCGACCAGGTTGGATAGAGAAAGCCTGAGACCAGCCACCAGGGGCTGGAGTAGAGTCACTGAGCACTGGGCCGACTTGGCAGTCCTTGCAGGAAGCATATGGGACTGAACAGATGGGCTGGGCACAGGCGCCCCGAGCTAGAACCATAAAGGCAAAAGTGGAGCTGGGGAGGGAACAGAGAGAAAGGCAAGGAAGCCAGGTCAGGAATCGGCTCACTGAGCTGGGCTGGGGCTGGGTGCGTTGGGGAAGGCTTGATCCTAGGATCGTGCAGACAAAGGAGCTCGCCTTCTGCAGTATTCAGCAGTCCTGTCTGGAAGGTCCCTGTCTCCTGAGGACACCCCCAGTGAGCGGTAGTGGCACTTAAGGCTGTCCTAGGGGGCACTGAGTGACAAGCATGCAAGTGATGATCTTAGGCCGCTTAACACAGCCTCCATAGCAAGAGATCCCATTCCTCAACCCTGTGCTCTCCTTGGCCCACTGAAATGCCCCCCTCTCTCCCTGCTCCTTGTTTCCCCAGCTCAAATAGAAGCATCTATTTTCCTGCAAAGACTGATTTTTTTAAAAACCAAACCTAAGGGAACTGTAAAGAGATGATGAAAGTCACATGGACACTTTAGGGACATTTTGTTGTAGGGCTAGAATTTTTTTGCAGCACTATTCAGATGGATGGGTTTCTGAAGCTGGCTTGGAATGGTAGAAAAGGTTATAGGAAGTGGGCATTGTCAGCTGCGGAAGAGAAGACTCAGGGTGGCTGGGGAGACTCTGAGTCATAGGCAGGTGTTGAAAACTGAAGAGCTGTTATGTGAAAGAAGGAATTCACTTATTCTCCAAAGGGTAGAACCAGCAGGTGGAAGTTCCAGGGAGTTCAATTTAAGCTCTATTATATGGAAGACTTTTCTTATAATTAAAGCTATCTTAAAATGGAATGGATGCCTTTAGATGGTAGCGAGCTCCCCATCAATGGAGGTGTTCCAGCAAAGACTCAACAACCATCTGGCAGAATGTTGGAGAAGCCATTCAACCACTGAATGAGGTTAGGCCCTTTCCAACCCTGCATGTCTATAACTTTATGAAAGGAGCTGTATTGAATAGCTTAAAAATTTCATTCAAGTAACTCTGAATTTCATGTCCCTAGGCAATTGTCCTTTTTGAATGAGAAATCCTGAAATAGGTATTGTTGAGATCAAAGGTAGCATAGCTGAGAGAGAGAGAGAGAGAGAGAAACGTTATTATAGATCTAGTTTATTATGAGTCTCTGCCAAGTGCTCAGGTGGCGTTGTCCTGCATGGTTACCTGGGCACGGACAGACAGTGTGTCCTTCAACAAGTTGTGGCAGGACCTGGCCCTGCCGACCCCTCCTCCTACCTGGTGGTGGGTGGGGAGGGGAGGCACAGAGTGTAGTGAAGTGTGACATGAGGCATTTCTTTTCTAGCTCCACCATCCTGTGGCCTGGAAACAAGGACTCGTTCTGGGTCACGGTGCTTCAAGGAGTGCTGCAGCGAGTGTGTGTGTGTGTGTGTGCGTGTACCCGTGTGTTGTCTTGCGGCAGTGCGTTGTGGGTTGTTGTTCTTTTCCTAAATGGCTTAATGCGCCAATGTTTGTGGAGCATCCTTGGAATCAAAGTGTCTTTGGCGTAATTATTGTTAATTGCGCAGACTATTCTATAAACTCATCCAATTAAGAGAAAGTTATTAACTTTATAAAATATCGCAGGCATCCCACAGTGCCGTGTGTAGATGGAATAACACTTTGAGAGGCCGAGTCAGCGTGAAATATCATGCAAATGAGGAGACTTATTTACCTCTTTTTAAAAATACCACAACATGCACACTGAGTGGGGCTGGGTTTTCTCTCAGTTAGCCAGAAACTCCTGGGCCAGTGGCCGAGCCTGGAGGGCTTCCCAGCCCGGCCCAGCTTCCCTCAGAATGGGCCCAGAAGTGCCTCTAGTTGAGTCATCCCAGGAGCTCAGAAGGTGTCCCCAGTTCCTTAGGACAGTCTGAAACACCAGCTTTCCAACCCCTTACCAGCTGTGTGACTTTTCAGTGTCTACCTAACCTCTCTGGGCCTCCATTTTCTTCTCTGCAAATCAGAATATTGACCTCCTACTGTTGTGAGGATTCAATGAACTGATACACAGAAAACACTGGGAACAGTGTCTGATGTGTAGTGATAGTCAACAAATTTTGGTGAATGATATCTTTATTATTGCAAGACTCTTGACTATAACTCAGTGAAAATGTCAGTATTTCCCCTGAAGTTTCCTCTTATCTGTTACAAGTCTGTAAGAAATTAGAACGTTCCATAACACAAGTCATGACAATATTACTATTTTAAAATCAATCATGGTTGGGCCATAATTTCCTAAGAAAACATTTTTAATGTTTACTTTAATAAATGTTTTAATATACATGTCAAAGGACACAGATCATTTAGAGCTTATTGACTTTTCATAAAGTAAACATATCAGTATAATTGTCACTTAGCTCAAGAAATAGAATATCACCAGTACCCCAGGAGTCCCCTTGTGTTCCCCTTGCAGTCACTAACTCCCTCCTCCCCAACCAAAAAAAGCACAAAATCTAATTATGCAAAGTATACTTTTTTGGGAGTCTGGCTTCTTTTGCTCAACCTTATGTTCGTGAGATTCATTCATGGGAGATTCATTCATTCAAAACTGGAACGAACTCAAGTGTCCACCAGCAAAAGAACATACTATGCTATATTCATGTGATGAAATACTATACAACAATGGAAAGGAACAATCTGTATACATCAGCAGCAGTACAGTTTTCCCACTGAGAGCTTGAGGACTGTTTGTCAGGGCTTAGACCAGAGATTACCATAATTCTTGAACCACAAACTATGGCCACCTCCTAATCCCCTGTGTCCAGCTCTAGCAGTGGGATCATTTTCTCCAGCTCTGACTCTCATAAGTGGTCCACAGCCCAATCCGATAAGACAATAAGAAGTGCATTTGAGTGGAAACCTTGGGAGGTAGCGAGAACCCCATCATTGGAGGCATCACTAGTAGACACTGGAATCCTGCCTACAAAGAAGACTCAGGCATCAAATGACCAATTGGACTGATGATGACCCCAAGATCTTTTCTTTCTTTGTGACTCTGTCAATTATAGGATTACTGTGTTTGATACCCTGAGTGGCTGCAGCCACAAAGCTTGGCAGTGGGACAATTTCAGAGCTGCCTACTTTAGAAGAACAATGTTGATTGTGAGCTGGCTGCCGATCCCAGCTCTGTCCAAGCAAGTACAAGATTTCTAGCAAGAAGACTCATGTCCCTGTTCTGCTGGGGCTCCCTGCACTACTCCCATCCCTGGTCACAGAAGTGACACTCACCAAGTGAACACTCTCCAAAGACCCAAAGGTCACTGATGGGAACCCTAGCCAACAACTACTTGCTAACCTGGCCCAGTCACATGTGGGAAAGTGCATTTGTGAGAATTTCCTTCCCAGGGTAGCGGTGATTTTTTTTTTTTTTGGGGGGGGGGGGGTGCCTACCCAAAGCATCTGCTTGGGCTAAATTAGTTCCACTCTCCAGATGCACTTCCTTCTACAACCTGATACAACCGGCCATGTTGTTTCACTGGGAATCAGGAACAACTGGTGACCACCAACACCTGAGGGGTGAGAGACCTGCCCGTACCTCTCCCTAAAACTGCCCCTGTAGACCGACAGGCTAAGGTCATTGGGACTCCCTCCCTGTACTTGCTCCCTATAGTCACGTCTGCTTGCATGAAATCTTCCCCAACTTGAAGAAAAGAAACTGGCTCTGGTCAGAAGTTCATGCAGTGAGGGTCACAAGTTGGATTTGCAGCCAAAAGCTAGTTCCTCTGGCAGGCCCAGCATCCAGGACCTCAGGATGTGATAGAGGCTCAGGAGTGTGAAAGAAGACAGCTCAGGCCAACCGCTCTTCCCCAGGTAGGAGGGCACACAAGGAGTGTTTTCTTTTATTTTCAACATTATCGTCACCTTCATTTTCTCATTTCACCATCACAGCAGCCAGTGAGTAGGGTACTATTATCTTCATTCTCCAGATGGGAAAACTGAGCCACCAGGGACTCAAGTGTCCCTCCCAGGGTCAACAACTCTTCAATTCCAAGTCTATTGTTTTTAGAAGGACATGTGGTTCAGAATCAGCCTGAGATGGACTATTCCGCTGTTAAGATTCTTTACCAGCTTTTATTCCGTGCAAAATTATCTGGTGCCAAAGTGTGCCCTCTGATTACCTATTGGCATCAGAGGTCCCTGCCCTGCCCTGGGCTTGTCTCTAGCCTAACTCAGCCTCAGGTCGGGCTGCCTGCAGGGGCAGTGCTGGCCACACTGTGAGGGGACAGATGCTGGATCTTGCATAGTGACCATGACTTCTCCTCCCTCCATTCAATAAATGAGCTACATTGTTGCAGGTCAACTTCCCTAAATGTCAAGACCCTGCTCCAGGCTTCCCACTGAAGCAAGGAAGTCAGATTGGGTTGGGTACTGTGAGGACTGGACCATTCCAAATCAACTGCTGATTGGCCACATGACCTTGGGCAAGCCATTTAACCACTTTGAGCCTTGGTTTCTTAAGTCCCACAGGGGACCATGGCGGATAATGATCCTTGCCATATCTTCTTTGTAAGGTTGTTTTAAAGAATCAACAACAGGGATTCAAGGAGGAAGAACACGAGCAGGTGGAGGAAGAGAAAAGAGAATCAACAGAGACAACTGAAAGCTTCTTGATTAGATAATGTGGCTTTATGTTAGAATCACCACCTGGGAGCTTTTAAAAATCCAAATGGCCACACCGCACCTCAGTACAGTGAAATGAGAATCCAGGCAGTCAGAGGGTTCCACTGGGCAGCCAAGCTAAGAACCAGTGGTGAACAGCACTCTACCAACATAGGGCTGTTGCACGATTGTCATTTCATCTACTGATTCACTCCTGAGGACACTGGGCTGGTGGACACTGGGGATAGAGATGTGAGCAGACGCAAAGCCCGTGTTCTCAAGGAGCTTAGTTGATGGGGAAGACAGGCGTGAATGCAGAACTGTAAACTGAGAGCCTGCTCTGAAGGAAAGAAATGCAGGGAGAGAGAGAAGGGAGGTGCATATATATCTGTCTCCAGGACAGCTTAGTGGCTTTTCTTCTCTGTAGCCTCTTCCCTCCCACCTTTCCAGGAAAGGAAAAGTAACTATAAATATTTAAAAGTAGCCCCTCCTTCACCCAGAGAGCCCCTAAACTTCCCCACACCCCTGCCCCACCCCAGCAGCCAGATCAGGATACAGCTGCTAGGTTTCAGTGGCCCTCCTTCCAGATCCCCACATTTAGGCAAGGGGAGGGGTGGCCGGGAGGCTGCTTGCAGCCTAGACCTCTGAGCTCTGCAGGGGTCAGCTCCCACACCCCCAACCCTGCATACCCTCCCCTGGCTCTGGCAGGAGGTAGCTGGGAAGAGCAGCCTCAGTCTCCAACCCCCTGGGGCCAGTTATATTTGGATGTTAAAAGTAATGACACATCTCCTCAAAGTCCTGCCTCCCGCCTGCCTAACGTGGTAAAGTCTCCTGGCAGGGAGGGGGCTGGCTTATATTTAGGTCTGGCATTCCCTGGTAGGCATCCTGTTCTGAAATGGAAATTCTTTTAATAGCTAGCCAGCCCCGAGTATTTAATGAGCTGGTGGTGACTTTTTGATTTCTTGTTCTTGGTAGAGGACTGTGAGCAGCTTCAGCTAATTAGGGGTCTCCTCTCACAAAGTGTACTGTTTTTTGAGCATGGGGAAGAGGAGAATGCACCCTATCATTCCTCAAGGCCCCCCTTCACCTTTCCCCTTTAAGCTTCTGCCTTACCTTTCTTGTCAGAATTCACCTCTTCCAGGGAGTCTTCCCAGATTTATCCAACCTGCTTCCTACTGTGTCTTTACTATTTCTCCAAAAGCACCCTTGTGTCTTTTTCTGGGGTGCCTGGTGTGTCCCCAGCAACATCAGCAGTCCTGCAAGAACACTTGTCTCCTGTTTGGAGTCACAGAACGCTAGGTCTGAGTTGACCATGGTGGGGGACAGGAGTCAAGGATCCCTTTAAGAATCTGATGTTAAGGAGGTGGGGTGAGGGGAGCATGGACCCTCCACCCAGGAAAAAATATACATACACACAAAATTGGAAGACAATTTCAGAGGCACACGGACCCTCAGAAGTCCGTCCATGGACCCTAGGTTATCCAGTCTAACCCCCGTGGCTTTCAGGTGCAGTATCAGTGGCCCAGTCAGGGATGGAAAGTGACTTGCCCAAGGTCACAAAACCAGTGAGTGGCAGAACTGGAACTCAAACCCTGGCCTGCTCTCTGACTCCCTCAACCCACCCAGGTGTCTTCCATCAGCACCATCTCTTCATAGGCTCCTCAGCCACCATCTGGGCCACCAAGCCACAGGGTCCAGGGCAGGGTGCTCTGCACCTAAAGGATGCTCACCCCTTGACGATGACCATCCCACAAGGACAGATAGGCTGGTTTGGCCCTGGGCACACCAGGCTTCTGCAGATGCAAGGGTGTGGAAGGAAAGGGGCAGGGCTCACTGACTGGGGAGGGCTGCTCAGCGTGGCGCTGGCAGTGGGATGCAGGGATATCACCGGCCCACTTGCTCCTGAGCACTTCCGTATAACCAGTATTGATCTCTTTATTGCCTCCTGGAAGGGCAGCTTCATTTGTCAAGCAAAACTACCTTTGTATCTGCAACACAGGAATTGATCCACAGCAGGGACTAGTGGTGTGTTAGGGGTGGGGGTAGGGGGAGGCAGGAGAAGGAAGCAGGCTGGGGAATAGATTGATAGCATGATGCTGATGTGGAAAATGAAAATGGAAACCTTCCAGACTGATGGGAAACATCTGACTTGTCTGATGACATTGCCTGGGTTCTGGGATGGGAATAATGCAGTCTGAAGGTTGGCAGGCTACAGGGAGGCGGTGGGGAGGAAAGAGGCTCTCTCAGCTTTGCCTGCCCAGTGGAGCTCTTTCTGGAAAGCATCTCTAAAAGTCTAAGAAGCCAAGTGGACCTTTTTAACTTGAGCATCATTTGGTTTGATTTTATTCAGAGTTTATTGAACGCTTACTGTATACAGAGCACTGTTCTCAGGGCTGAGGGGCATACAGAGATGAACAATGTTGGCTTCCTGCTCTCCAACACATCACATCCCGTGTGTGCGTGCGTGTGTGTGTGTGCGCGCGTGTGTGTGTCCGTGTGTGTGTGTGTGTGTCTGTGTATGTGTGTATGTTGCGGGGATGGCAGGACAGAAAAATCCATAGATAACTCTGATATTCAGCCAAGGAAAGGACTCTCTGGAGATACAGCCTATGGGACAGTGAACAAGGTTAAATTCGACTTGGAGAGCTGGATAGTTTCTTAGAAAAGATACAATGTATCTTAAAGGAAGACTAGGACATCATCAGGCAAGGTAAGGAGGCAAAGGGCACTGAAGGTAAGGGAATGACTTAAAAGGCCTAGAGGAATTTCTCCAGTAGTGTAAAGTGATTTGACAACCACTGGATGTGCAGAGAGAAGAGAAAGGAGTTTAAGAGAAGAGTTGGGTTTCCTGCTAAGGTACTAGAAGGGCACTGATAGCATTCACCCAGATAATGAGCACAGGGCAAGAAGTTTGGAGGAGGAAAAGGGTGAGCTGGTTTTACTTTTGTTCAGTCATTCAGTAAAAATGTTGAGTGCCTTCTGTAGGCCAGATACTGCGACTTGCTCTTGGGAAGACCATAGTGATCAGAAACAGACACGGTTCTCATGTCTCATGCAGAACTCATGAGCATCATGGAGCTTAAGAGTCCAGTGGAGAGACAGATATTTATCAGATGACCCCACAAGCCACTGTAAAGATGCTCCTGTGCCAAGAATCATACTCACCATACTCCAAGACCTTGGTCAAGGGGCTGAGAGTAGCCTGGGAGTTCAGACATGGCTTTCCTTCCCCACAGTAGCTGCGCATGGGCTGGGATCTGCAGGATAAGCGGGAGAGAAGGGGGAGAAGAACATCCTGAGTAAGGGAATGGCCCATGCAAAGCCCGAGGCCAGCAAGTGAGGAGGGCGGAGAGAATGAGCTCCCTGAGGAGGCTGACAGGAGGTAGGCTGGGCCAGAACACACAGAGCTTTGTTGGCCATGCAGGGAGTTCTGTCTTTTCTAATTGTGCTGGCCGCAGTGTGGGAAGAAGCACCCTCCTGTGCTGCTGGTGGGGGTGTAAACAGGTCCATCCTTAGCAGAGGGAAAATTGGCAGGATATAGAAACGCTGGGAATGCACATACCCTTTGATTCAGCAATGCTACTTCTAGGAATTTACCCTACAGCGATGGAAGGGACCTCTTCATACATGTGTGAAGAAGCCTACATACACATTTGGGGGGGATTTGGTTTGGTTTGGGGATTTTGGCAGTGTTACTTGTAACAGCTGAAACCTAGAAGCAACTTAAATGCTCAGGAGTAGTTAAATAAATGAATATGACTGTGTGTAATTGAATACAGGGTAACCATTATAAAGGATAGGGTGGCTTTATGTGAACAAATGACAAATAACCTCCAAGATATTTTAAGTGGAAAAAGACAAGCAGAAAAGAGGGGATAAAAGTGCACGTGTCTGGCTATGGGAGGTCCATGCTGAAGATCCCACACCTCCATTACCTCTTCCTCCCCACCGTCTGTTCTCACAGCTCCATGAGCCCTTGCTACATTTGGTGGCAAGGGGAGGTTGCTCCTGGAGACTAACTAGGTTCCATTTGTAAAGAGATATCCTTGTCAAGGTCTCTGTTTGACTTAGCAACTCATTTGTCAGAAGACCAGGTAAGAGTCTGCACCCTTCCACCTGTTCATAGGACTGGAAGTGTGAGTGTCATGTGGAGTTGCAATGGGGCAGTGAGGGTAGTTTTGGAAGAATATGTGACCAGAAAATATAGTTGTAGCAGCAAAAGGGGGCGGGAGGAACTGGTCTCTGGAATTTCCCATGGACTCAACAGGAAAAGAGCAGAGCAGTCAAGAGTGTCTTGTTGGCATTAAGAATGTGCATAAACAATCTATTGGAAGCAGTCACAATTTCTCTCCCTTTGGTTGGGAACAGCTTGAAAGTCCAGATGCAGAGAGTACTGGTGCCTCCTCGAGGGGGCAGGTTGCTTTTTTGGGTTTGTTTGAGGGGAGGTGGGAATGGAAAGGTTGTCAGTTAAAGAGTGATCACTGGGATAGCCTCATCAGTCCTTGTGAAACATCCATGTAGGTTCTGAGGAGCACAGGGGCAAAGCCAGTTCTGCAGACCCTCTCAGTTTCGACCGTCATGGCCGTGGGAGAAGGCCAGAGTGCAAAGCCAGTCTTCCAGACTGTTCCACACTCCATTCACCACTTTATGCTATCAAACAAACACTGCATTTAAAGCTAAAAGGCAAAATACAAACCAAGAAAAAAATCATTTCAAACAAATATGACAGTGGATAAAAATAAAAATCCTTAAAATACAATGCTCTTCTAGATCATTAGGAAAATACTAACACCCCAAAACAAAAATGGGCAAGGAACATGACAGAGAATTCGCAGAACAAATAAAAAGAGTTGATAAGAACATGGAGAAAAAAACGTCAGCATGGTTGGGCATGGTGGCTCATGCCTGTAATCCCAGCACTTCAGGAGGCCGAGGCAAGAGGATTGTTTGACCCAGGAGCTCGAGACTAGCCTGGGCAACACAGGGAAACCTGGTCTCTACAGTTTTTTTTTTTTTTAATTAGCCAGGTCTGGTGGTGCATGCCTCTGGTCCCAACTACTTTGAAGGCTGAGAGGGGAGAATTGCATGAGCCCAGGAGGTCAAGTCTGCAGTGAGCTGTGATCACACCTCTGCACTCCAGCCTGGGTGACGAAGCAAGACCCTGTCTCAAAAAAAAAAAAAAAAAGAGAAAAGAAAATCAACGTCTCTGGTAATCAAAAATGCAAATTAAAGCAGGCTGCTATTTTTGCTCTTTCAATTTGGCACTATTTTGTTTGTTTGTTTTTGAGATAGGGTCTGGCTCTGTTGCCCAGGCTGGAGTGCAGTGGCACGATCTCGGCTCACTGCAACATCTGTCTCCCGGGTTCAAGGGATTGTCCTGCCTTAGCCTCCTGAGTAGCTGGGATTACAGGTGCCCATCACCACGCCCGGCCAATTTTTTATTTATTTATTTTTTTTTTTTTGTAGAGATGGGGTTTCATCGTGTTGGCCAGGCTGGTGTCGAACTCCTGACCTCAAGTGATCCACCCGCCTCAGCCTCCCAAGTGCTGGGATTATAAGCGTAAGCCACCACGCTCAGCCAATTTGGCAGATATTTTAAAATGCATAATGCTCAATGTCAGCAAAGGTGAGAAGGACACTTCAGTACACTGCTGGTGATAGTAAAGAGTGTACCTATTTATGTAAAAATAGTACCTATTTATGGTGATGTCTGTCAACAGAGTCTTAAGAACATTATTTCCTGTAGACCTGATAACTTTATTTCTATGAAGGTATCCTAAGAAAATAATCAGAAATACAGATGAAGACTTATGCTACTGAAAAAATCAGACATAGTCAAAATACTCAACAATGGGGAATTATTTAAATACATTTCAGTACATCCACACAATGGACTAGCTCGTGGGCATCCTACGTGCTGGTTTATGAAGAATGCTCAAAGATGTTAAAATGCTCTCATATAATGTTAAGTGAAGTTAGCAGGAAATATAACCATGTACGAGATAGTCTCAACCATATTAGATATGTGTGTGTTTATATATACACATATAAAAAGAGAAAATGGTATTAAGACACCAAAATGTTAATAGAGAGGGTTGGATTGTGGGTTTCAATTCTTTCTTTTATAATTTTCAATATGTTTCCATTTTTTAATAAGTATGCTTCATTTTTATCATCAGAAAAAATTATTCAATAAAAGTTACATCTATTTGCAAGGCTGTGTTCACCATATCAGATCATTAAGCACTGGCACCATCCTTCCATTGTGCGATTGTTCTATTCTGCAATTGTATTGCTGTTACACTTTACATTTGTTCGTCTCTGTACCCCCCCTAGATTTCCCCACTAAGTGCTATCATCCTGCTGTCTCCACAGTGCTTGGCCCAGTGTCCTTACACAGTGGGTCTCAAGACACATGTCATGGGTCAGAATTTACCCACTACAATGTAGATGAAATGTCTTTTAGCCCTCATTCCCTCTGGTGCAAGTGGAGAGAGGAGGTCTCAAGCTCGTCATGTAAAGAAAGACAGTTTAAACTGTCTTCCAGTTTAAACACTCTAGTGGGATTTCATGCATACGTGCTCTTGTGAGGTTCACGTTCTTTATTAAGATTCTTTTCCCTATTGACAAGGACCCTTGATTCTCCCTAACCAAAATGGCTACTGAGTGCAGGGAAACTCATCCATCCCCATGGCATTGAGAACAGACCCCTCTGGTTCCTATGCTGCCCTCCTGCTGTGGGGTCCTCCCTCACCGTCTGTACTAAGGTCTGGTGTGACTCAAAGTCTCAGCACAGATAAGATGTGGGCGTTGCTCCCTGGGAGCCAGGCCCTTCCACCTGCTGCTTAGGCACCTGCCTCAGCCTTCACTGGGGAGCTATGGATCCGCCTGCGACTGGCAACTCGTCTCTCCATGCCTCCACTTCCCTGCCTGCACCTCTGTAGCCAGTCCCTTCACCAAAGCTCTGCTTTTGAACCATCTGAGTTGAATTCTGTCCCCTGCTGGGCCCCTGGCTGATACAGCAGTGCATGGTAGTCTCTGCTGTGGATGGTGGCTCTCTGGTGGGTAGCATCTGTTGGGGGTGTCAGTGGCAGAAACCCAGGCCAGAACACTAGACCTACATGTAGTCCTTTTCTCTGAGACTGGCAAGCATGACCTCCGCTCTAGGTCAGTGAGCTGCTACCCCATTTGCATCTCTCCTCCCGCTTCCTGTCAGGCATGTCTGGCCCAATCTTCAAGGTAGATAGACTCAGCCACAGAGCATGAAGAGGCCGTGTTGGTGTCAGGAGATAAGGCCACAGGGACTTACCACCGCTGGGGTTGAGGACAGCCACATGCAGATCCCGGAAGAGAGTCAGTCCCCTGCCCTGCTGCCCTCCCCCAGCTGCTGTGCTCTTTACAAAGGAGGCCTTCTCTGCTGGGCATTTCACTAGTGCCCAGAACACTGTCTGGTCCCAGTAGATGGTGAGGCTCCTGAGGGCGGGGCTGTGATTTTGTCAGTTCCTCATTCTCACCGCTTAGCACTCCGCCTGGCTAAGCATTGGCTGACTCAACCAGTCAACACTCTCCCTTTTGTCTAGTTTCCTACCAAATGTCACCCTCCTTCTGTGGTCTACTGAACAGGCACCATCCACACAGAGCCCTTCCTGAATGAAGAAGGGCTGAAATTCCTGATTAGCGATTTTGAAGAAAACGGACATCAGAATCAGAATCCAAATTTGCCTCCTCAAGATGCAGGGATGGGCTAACTTTTGCAAGATTTGCAGTGCAATAGAGGTAATCAGGATCCTTAAAATCTCCTGTCCAAGAGAGAAGAGGGGGCCTCTGACTTACTGATCATCCATGGAACCAGAGCAGAGTCTGGGTGCAGGGGTGGAAGGATGGATGGAACCCATGTCAAATGAAGAATGCCCTTTTTGAAAAATGGATATATGTAAGAGAAGAGAGAATATTCTGGAGAGTTTTATAACTACCTCAAATACTTGAAGTGGCATTGGGTAAAAAACAGAGCGCCTTTATTTAAGGATGTAACTACAATCAGTGGGTGAAAGTGAAAGAAGTGGGGTTTAACTCATCAATCAAGGTTTTTGTTTGTTTTGTTTTTTTATTTTTTTTTTTATTATACTTTAAGTTCTAGGGTACATGTGCATAACGTGCAGGTTTGTTAGATATGTATACTTGTGCCATGTTGGTGTGCTGCACCCATCAACTCGTCAGCACCCATCAACTCGTCATTTACATCAGGTATAACTCCCAATGCAATCCCTCCTCCCTCCCCCCTCCCCATGATAGGCCCCGGTGTGTGATGTTCCCCTTCCTGAGTCCAAGTGATCTCACTGTTCAGTTCCCACCTATGAGTGAGAACATGCGGTGTTTGGTTTTCTGTTCTTGCGATAGTTTGCTGAGAATGATGGTTTCCAGCTGCATCCATGTCCCTACAAAGGACACAAACTCATCGTTTTTTATGGCTGCATAGTAGTCCATGGTGTATATGTGCCACATTTTCTTAATCCAGTCTGTCACTGATGGACATTTGGGTTGATTCCAAGTCTTTGCTATTGTGAATAGTGCCGCAATAAACATACGTGTGCATGTGTCTTTATAGCAGCATGACTTATAATCCTTTGGGGATATACCCAGTAATGGGATGGCTGGGTCATATGGTACTTCTAGTTCTAGATCCTTGAGGAATCGCCATACTGTTTTCCATAATAGTTGAACTAGTTTACAATCCCACCAACAGTGTAAAGGTGTTCCTATTTTTCCATATCCTCTCCAGTACCTGTTGTTTCCTGACTTTTTAATGATTACCATTCTAACTGGTGTGAGATGGTATCTCATTGTGGTTTTGATTTGCATTTCTCTGATGGCCAGTGATGATGAGCATTTTTTCATGTGTCTGTTAGCTGTATGAATGTCCTCTTTTGAGAAATGTCTATTCATATCCTTTGCCCACTTTTTGATGGGGTTGTTTGTTTTTTTTCTTGTAAATTTGTTTCAGTTCTTCATAGGTTCTGGGTATTAGCCCTTTGTCTGATGAGTAGATTGCAAAAATTTTCTCCCATTCTGTAGGTTGCCTGTTCACTCTGATGGTAGTTTCTTTTGCTGTGCAGAAGCTCTTTAGTTTAATTAGATCCCATTTGTCAATATTGGCTTTTGTTGCCGTTGCTTTTGGTGTTTTAGACATGAAGTCCTTGCCCATGCCTATGTCCTGAATGGTATTACCTAGGTTTTCTTCTAGGGTTTTTATGGTATTAGGTCTAACATTTAAGTCTCTAATCCATCTTGAATTAATTTTCATATAAAGAATAAGGAAAGGATCCAGTTTCAGCTTTCTACTTATGGCTAGCCAATTATCCCAGCGCCATTTATTAAATAGGGAATCCTTTCCCCGTTTCTTGTTTTTCTCAGGTTTATCAAAGATCAGATGGCTGTAGATGTGTGGTATTATTTCTGAGGACTCTGTTCTGTTCCATTGGTCTATATCTCTGTTTTGGTACCAGTACCATGCTGTTTTGGTTACTGTAGCCTTGTAGTATAGTTTGAAGTCAGTTAGCGTGATGCCTCCAGCTTTGTTCTTTTGACTTAGGATTGTCTTGGACATGCGGGCTCTTTTTTAGTTCCATATGAACTTTAAAGCAGTTTTTTCCAATTCTGTGAAGAAACTCATTGGTAGCTTGATGGGGATGGCATTGAATCTATAAATTACCTTGGGCAATATGGCCATTTTCACGATATTGATTCTTCCTATCCATGAGCATGGTATGTTCTTCCACTTGTTTATGTCCTCTTTTATTTCACTGAGCAGTGGTTTGTAGTTCTCCTTGAAGAGGTCCTTTACATCCCTTGTAAGTTGGATTCCTAGGTATTTTATTCTCTTTGAAGCAATTGTGAATGGAAGTTCATTCATGATTTGGCTCTCTGTTTGTCTGTTACTGGTGTATAAGAATGCTTGTGATTTTTGCACATTAATTTTGTATCCTGAGACTTTGCTGAAGTTTCTTATCAGCTTAAGGAGATTTTGGGCTGAGACGATGGGGTTTTTTAAATATACAATCATGTCATCTGCAAACAGGGACAATTTGACTTCTTCTTTTCCTAACTGAATACCCTTTCTTTCTTTCTCTTGCCTGATTGCCCTAGCCAGAACTTCCAACACTATGTTGAATAGGAGTGGTGAGAGAGGGCATCCCTGTCTTGTGCCAGTTTTCAAAGGGAATTGTTCCAGTTTTTGCAATCAAGGTGTTTTAACCCTCAGGGCTATTCACAAGGAGAGCAGGCAGTTTTCAGGGCTGTGCCCTCTCACCGCAGGGGAGTTTACACTGAGGCCGTGAGAACTTCTCCAAGGAAGAGAATGTATTCCTAATCCCTGATTTTCTGTCTGGTCCTAAGGGGGTTAAAAAATTACTTACAGGCCGGGCGCGGTGGCTCAAGCCTGTAATCCCAGCACTTTGGGAGGCCGAGACGGGCGGATCACGAGGTCAGGAGTTCGAGACCATCCTGGCTAACACGGTGAAACCCCATCTCTACTAAAAAATACAAAAAACTAGCCGGGCGAGGTGGTGGGCGCCTGTAGTCCCGGCTACTCGGGAGGCTGAGGCAGGAGAATGGCGTAAAAACCCGGGAGGCGGAGCTTGCAGTGAGCTGAGATCTGGCCACTGCACTCCACCCTGGGCGACATAGCGAGACTCCGTCTCAAAAAAAAAAAAAAAAAAAAAATTACAGAGAAATCTCAGGAGGGAAGGAAAGAACCCTGTACGACTGGGAGCCCCCAACTCATAGTTTACCTGAGAACTCAGCAGAGGAGTCACCACGGCTCTGCGGGGTCTCCTGGGACCACTGCAAGAATAATTTCCCACATACCCAAAAGTGGAGCTCAGCCCCCTGCCCCATGCCCCCCGTTGTTATACAGAATGGAAACCTGAGACTAGAGAGTGGAAAGGACAATAATGACACTGTTGCTGTGTTCTCAGCACTTCCAGGCCCTGGACTAGGTGATGTACACCCCATCTCCAACCCATCTAGGGGGTTAGGATTGGCCTCCACTGATAGATAAGGAAATTGAGGCTCAGGAAGATTAAGTGACTCTGCCCACCCACAGCCCCACACCCAAAATGGCACAGCTGGAAAGATCCCAAGCCAGGTTTCAAGTCCAGGTCGTTTGGCTCCAGCAAGTTCTCTACAACTCCCCTGGGGCAGGAGGTCTTCACCTAGACAGCGCAAACTCAAGTCAGAATCCCTTTCCTCACATTCTTGCCTCTTCCCTTTGTCCCAAACCTCCCTGTCACTGGTTCATCCACCCACCCCCACTCAGACACCTCTTCCTCCCATCACAGGCTCTCCCGACCTAAATGGAGAAATCTAGTCCAACAATGACAGACTCCACGTGCCCAGGACTAAAAGAAGCCAGGTGGCGGAGTAAATGAAAGTTGGCCGAAGGCCTTAGCTTAAGTGCTTTCCATTCGGCCTGTCTTTGCATTCTGGGCAGTGCTGGGTTTGTGTGTGACTCTGTGCATGGGGAGAGGGCTCTGTGCTTATGGCAAGGGCAGCTCCCAGAGCTTGGGGATAGAGGATTGATTTTAGGATGGGGAGGCTGGAGCTGAGCTCAGGAGGTGTGGGCATGGTCAACCCCATCTTTCCAGTCTCATCAGTGACTCTGGGAAATGTTTGTCGGACCAGCCCTGCCGTGGGGTGGGGGTAGTGGAGAGAATCAAGGAGAAGGGTGGTGCTGATCTAAAACCCGGCAGCAGCCAGGCATGGTGGCGTGCACCTGTAGTCTCAGCTACTCCAGAGGCTGAGGGGGGAGGATTGCTTGAGCCCAGGAGCTTGAGGCTGCAGTGAGCTATGATTGTGCCACTGCACTCCAGTCTGGGAGACAGAACCAGACCAGGGAGTAGGGAGAGGCAGAGTAGAAAAAAGAACGATACTCTTCTTTGGCTGTCATGGGCTCCATCAAGAAAAGCCCCCTGGTCAGGTTCCTCCCCAAACCCACAGCCAACAGACAGCCTGTGTGCCACAGGCCAGGCAGTGGCCATCCCCAGGGCACCTGCCTCACATCCCCATGGCAGGGAGCCCTGGATCCCAGACAGGTCCCGTTGCCAAGGAGCCACAGGCAGACAGACCGGCATGGGGGAGATCTGTTTCCATTTCCAGTCTCTGGCTCCCTCATCCCCGGCTCCTGGGACAATCAAGCCACTTGGCTTCCCGTCTCATCTGCCACTGGAGCCCTCACAGAGAAGCTAGAACTAGTAGGAAAGGCAGGCGGAGAGCAGGATTCAATGAAGGGAAAGATGTCTGTGAACAAACGGGCTTGGCCTGCCCCATCTGAGCATGAATAAATAAACAACTGCAATGATAAGCTGGCCGCCTTGCCACACAGCTCCGCCAGCCGAGGGAGAATTCCTTCAAAAGAATGGAGCCTGGTGCCAGTTCATTATTTATGAGCAGGGCCCACCAAGGTGGGGCCTCTGTTGTTTGTTGCAATTTAACACAGGCCTCGGTGGAGAGGGAGGGAGGGAGGGGCAGGTGCTGGGCAGGTGCTGGGAGGGAGGGAGGGAGATCTCTGTGCAGCAGCCAAAAGCAGTAAGAGGTCAAATTCATAGCGATCATCTCAGAAACATGCTCACCCTTTCTCGGTGACAAAGGTCTGGGTGTGGCAGCCGTGTTGGACCGCTTCTCACAAATGGCACCGCTCTACCCCCGGTCCATCAAATCAATGGATGCCACCAAATGTTCAATTCAGTGAGCATGTACAGAACACCTGCTGTGGGTCAGCTGCTGTGCAAGTGTGCTAGGGCTCATGAAGATGGATGAGATGCCTGCATTATCTGTAAGGAGCTCCGGCTCCAGAATATCTGGGTGCAAGAGGCAGTCTGCTTGGGAGAAACACCACTTTGAGTCAGACAGGCTGGGGTTTGAATATCAGATCTGCCAGTGCCCAGCCGCAGGGCCCTGGCCAAGTCATCTGTCCAGCGGAGCTCCCCCATCCATTAAATGGCGCCAATAATGCCTTCCTTGAGGTGTCATTTTAGCGATTACAGATAAGATAGCTGGCCTATTTCCTGGCACATGGTAGCTGCGCAATGAATTCAAGCTGCTGATGGTTGTGATAGTATTTGACCCTCATACAAATATCTTGATCTTCAAGATCATTCAGGAAATTTCTCTTTTTTTTTCTGCTTTTATCCAAAATTTTGGCATCTCTTAGTAAGTCTTAGAGTAGTCTTTGTTACCCAGAATGATTCCACTATTGGCCTTACTGGAAGAAAGGAGTTGGTCTCCCCTTTTTGAATTTAAACATCTTCCTTCAGAATGAATTCTGCTATATTACCTTTATGACATTAGCCTTATGCTTTAGGAAATAATAATATCAAATATTTATTCATTGAGTGTTTGCTATGTGTCAGGCACTGTGCTAAGTGTCCTATATCCACTATCTCATTTGATCTTCACAGCAAACTTTGGCATAGGTAGTTCACTATCACCATTTTACAGATGAAGAAGCCGAGGCCTAGAGAGGTTAACTTGCCCGCAATCACACAGCAGGTGATGGAGCAAAGATCCATGTAAGCCTGACCCAGAGCTCTTCACCACCATGTGATTTACACGTGGGATTTCCTTACCTTGGAAGTCATGCCCACCGCCATTTGATTCAGGATAGCAAGGCCACAGATGGACGAAATTGGGACCAAGGGCACCACCAGCTTTAGGATGAGGATTGCAGCACACTTAGAATTTCGAGGCCAGGAACTGGCAGATTCTAATTTCCTGCCATAGCCAGGTTGGGAGACTCTGTGTCAGTTCCTCGTATGGGACCTTGTACTGGTCTCTAGTTTGGGGATGTTTTTGTTGTTTGTTTTGTTGAGACAGGGTCTCACTATGTCCTCGAGCTGGAATGCAGTGATGCAATCATGGCTTACTGCAACCTCTGCCTTCTGGGCTCAAATGATCCTCCCACCTCAGCCTCCCAAGTGGCTGGGACTACAGGTTCACGCCACCACACCTGGTTGTGTTTTTTTGTTTTTTGTTTGTTTGTTTTTGTAGATTCAGGGTTTCACCATGTTGCCCAGGCTGGTCTTGAACTCCTGAGCTCAAACAGTCTGCCTGCCTCGGCCTCCCAAAGTGCTGGGCTTACAGGCGTGAGCCACCCCACCTGGCCTCTGACTGTTACTTGTGTGTGAATTCCCATCATCCCAACTAGACTGTGAGTGATTCAATGGGAGGGGCTGGCAACCAATCAACAGTACATATTGGGCACCTGCTGTATACCTCACCTTGTGCTGAGTGTTGCAGAGTTGAAAGAGAGGGATCCTTGGATCTAGTACGGTGGCTCACACCTGTAATCCCAGCATTTCAGGAGACTGAGGCAGGCAGATCGCTTGAGCTCAGGAGTTCAAGACCAGCCTGGGCAACATGGTGAAACCCCATCTCTACCAAAAATACAAAAATTAGCTGAGCATGGTGGTGCATGCCTGTGGTCCCGGCTACTCTAGAGGCTGAGGTGGGAGGATCACTTGAACCCGGGAGGCGGAGGTTGCAGTGAGTCGAGATTGCACCTCTGCACTGCAGCGTGGGTGACACAGTGAGACCCAGTCTCAAAATAAATAAATAAATAGAGGGATCCCCCCACCTGCCAGGAGTCACAGGCAGCTGGAGGGCAGAGACACACACTCGTGGCAAGACAACCAGCCACTCCAGGCCATGTGTGCCCAGGGCCTGCTGTGGAGCAGAGGGAGCATTCTTGGCTGGCACCAAGTCAGACATCTCCCATACCTGGGAACACAAAGTAGGTGCTCAAACCTACTTGATGAATTAAACTTCCTGTTTTTAGAGGTCACGAGAAGGCAGCACCTCTGGGCCATGTTCAGCTGAGGCTGCTGATTCTGAGGTGGGACCAGAGATAGAGTCAGGAGACATGACTTGCCAAGAGAAATGAGCTTGGGCTTTGTAGGTTCATGGCCTCATTACAGCAGCAGGGAATGTAGTGAGAGTAAAGGGTAATTCTTCCAGCCCCCATTTGGGGATTGGACACAGGGCCTTGCTGTCACATAGACCTAAACCCAGGATAGATGACACTCAGCTGGGTTGGCCTAGACCCCTGGGGTCCCCAGATGGCTCCATCCCAGAAACCGATGAATCAAAACCAGCCCTGGGGAAAACATGAGGAAGGCCAGGCTCCCGAATGCAGATTCCTCATCCTGTATTTTCCCTCCTGCTGGAGAAACCAGGTCCCATGTGTTCAAGGGCGTGACATTCTCATGTCTCTCTCATTCCCTTCCTTTATAATCAGTGCTTATTCTCAGAAAAGGCTGCAGAAACATATTCTTATTAAGGGGTAAATAACTGACCACATTCTATAGCGTTGCCTCTCTCAGGGGTATTTGCATTTAAACCAGAATCTGTGGTTTAAGTGAAGGGAATAAAACACAGATAGTGGAATTTCAGATCCTGGCAAATACAGAACGGTGTTTTGGATGGCGTAGTGTTTCTGGAGCTTCCACAATTAACACCACCTAATCTCACTAAATGTAGGCTGGTCCTGATCTTGTCCATCTCAACTGGGCCCTCTCGGCCTCAGAAGGTGAAGGTCGGTCTCCCTGCTGAAGAGTTTTTGTCCTCTCCTCAACACACTCTGGTGGTTTTCGAACCCTGATTTTGTGATAGGCCCGCAAAGGGTTCACGATCCAGGGTTGAGGAGTTGCCTCTGGGTCTTTTTCTTTGTCTCTCTGTTTCTGAGGACAGAAATGCTGAACCAGCCCAACAAGGCGTGGTAGCGTTTGTAGCTTACTGTGGTTTATTTGGAGCTAGAGGTGGGGGTGGGGACAGAGGAGCAGTAGTTGGTGCGGGTGGGGGCTGGGAACAGCTGGAGTGCCTTTGAGGGAGCAGCTGCCATAGAGGCTTCTCTGTGGGTGTACAGCAAAATGGTGGCTTTTAATACTTTTCAAGGGATAATCTCATTCGATAAATCCAGCTGAGGAGGTGGGAACTACCCTCGGATGATTCCTGCCCTCCCTCCCGTCCTCCTGCAGGGCCCTCCCAAGACCCTTCCCGGTGCCCAAGCACACCTGAGTCTGTGGGATTCCTATACTTCCTCCTTACCCCTCCTCCTCATCCAGCTCTGGCCTCCTGGCCTCCTCCAGTGGCCAGCCAGGGCAGGAGAAAAGGTTCTCGGCCCTTCATAAATCACCTTCTCCCTGCCTGGAAACACCCAGAGAAAGGAAGCTGCCATCTCCACAGCCACGTGGCACGGCTACCAGCAATGCCAAGAGATAATGACAGGTTGAGTGTTCTCTGCCTAGTGAGGACTTGCATGCAAATGACTCCACTCTGAATGGACCTAATTGTCACCGCCTGATGTGGTGGCTCAGACCACCTCCTCCTCCCTCCTCTGGTGGGGAGGAAGTGGAGCAGGGAGCAAAGGGGATCCTGTGGTGTGGGGGAGGGATGGACTCAAATGGCCCCTGGGACCTGGAGCCCGAGGGAGAAGGAAGCTGGCATTTCCCCTCTGTGGGCTGGGCCTGCTAGTGCACAGCTGTGGCGAGAGTGGGGATTTGCTCCCCGACGTGATCCAGAGTGAGATTCGGCTCTACAACCGTAAATCCCTTTATGCATCGCAACTCAGCCGTGAGAGGCAGTCACGTGCCTGCAAGATGTTACCGCTTGGCCAGCCAGGCCCAGGCAGAGAAAGGAGAGGTTGCAGGGAGCAAGGCAATGAAGATCCTCTCTGTGTGCTGCAGGAAGCCCTGCCCCAGCTTGTCCCCAGGAACTCCCGCCGGCAACACAGGCAGAGCTGGGCATGGAGACCTGGCAAGGAAGATGTGAGGGTGGTCAGGAGTAGAGAGAGCCAACACTTACAGAAGGCTTCCTTCATTTCAGACGCTTTTCTACATATGTTTACATGACATGTATGAAGACTCATTCCCTTCTCACTGTATCTCTACCATGTGGGCTCTATGGTTATTATCCCCAGTGTTTGCACAAAAGGAAGGGGGAGGCACAGAGAAGTGAAGGAATTTGCTCCAGATGACACTTTTTGGCAGAGCCCAGATTCAAATACAGAGCCTGGCCCTAGACCTTCCGTTGTGCTCTTCCACCTCCCTCTGGGAATGCACCGCTTACCTGGTGCGCTCCTGGAGTCAGAGCAGCTGGATGAGTCCCGGATGCTAAACTGGGCTTCAGTGTCTGTCTCTGAGTGAGTAAGCATGCATCGCTATTGATGGAGTGTTTATACATCTCTGTGCATTGCATGCCCATTTTCTGACGCAGCTGGACATCCTCTGGTCTAACCAGAACCAGGGTCCTGCAGCTCTTACTGAGTTGAATTCTGGAGTGGAGTCCATGATAATGAAGAAAGCACAGAGTGGTGGCAGATGTCTTGTGTTGAGGAAGAGAAGGCTGAGGAAGAACCCAGTGAATATGTTCACATGGTGTAGAGAGGGGCTATGGTGCTGCTAAGCAGAGAGGGCTCTAAACCCATCCCAAACATCGCCTTTTCACCCATTTACAATTCTGGGTTTCATATGTGATTTCACTTGGAGAAAGGCATTCATACTCCAAAGAAAAGTGTCCAACATTAGAATATTCCAAAGTGTCTATTCTACAGTGCTATGAGAATGCGTAATAAGGAGCCACTGAAAACTTTGATTAGGAGAAGCCATTTGGAAATCCTCCTCCAGTCACAAGTATCCCAGTGAATAAGAAGGTATATGGGCCAGAACTAAATGTGGCCATCCACTAGCTGAGAGGGCTGGCTAGTGAAGGGGAGGTAGCTGCCCATTCCCCTGGTAGCAACCAAAATACAGGACTGGGTCCAGTGTCCCCTCCTCAGAGTTATCCTAGGAAATCAAGGAACAAGAGGTGAAATTCACCCGTGAGGTACTAAGAAAAGATTTCTGGTTTTGCAGCTACTGCCCTGAAATTTACCCCAAGCTGCAACAGAATGTTTCATTGTTAATTGGTCAGGAATTCTCTAATCACTGAAAGGAAACTGGCATTGAGATCTGTATTACTATGATAATTCTGTAATTCTGCTGCATTAGTGTTATTAAATGTCACTGAGCGATTGCTTTCCCAATGGTTAAATTTTTAGTGCATTTATCCTTTCAAAACTTTAGGCACCAACCCCCCAGAAAGATACCACCAAAAATCCTGTTCCAAAGTGGGATAGTCAGAATGCTGCTTAAAACTCCCGGAGCTCCTAATCAGTTTAAACCAAAGCCATTCAGCCCTGATTTTGAGATCATGACAAACTCGCTTTGTGCCCAGGAAAAGGGATGAAAGTTGGCGCTGCCCCTCCTTGCCCCACAGAGTGCCTCCCTGCTCCCTTTTTTCCCCTCCTTCAGCTCCTTCCTCCACCCACCCCAAACCCTGAAATTATATAGGCAAGAGCAAAGATGTGTTTGGACTTTATGTTTGGGGAATAAGAGAGATCAGTTGGATTAGTCTCTGAATGAAGGTGAAGATGAAGATTCCCAGTGGGGCATGGGGGACCATAATAGACCCCAGACCCATTTCAACCCAGCTTTCACGGCTGCATGTTGGACAGCTGCAATCTCCTAAGTCACCTAGATGCCTATGGTATAGCCAGGCGTAGCTTGGATTGGGATGTCAGAAAAACCTGAGTTCTAATGCTTTGCGCTTCCACCTTGGGCAAGTTAATGAACTAATTCCTGCTCTTTAGTTAAGTGGGGTAATAAGTTATATGCCATAAAATAGGGGAAAACATCAAGGTTCTATCAAAACTACTATCTTTTTAATTTTTATCTTGTACAAATTCGTTAGACCAAAAAGTAATCCCCTTGGAAAATTTCAGGAAATGACCAGGGTAGGGAGATCTGCTAGGCTGGCATTCCAGGTCTCATGTTCTTGGACAATGGGGGAGAAGGGAGAGAGGAGAGCCAGAGAGAATGTTTGAAGGTTTCATATTCCGCTTTCTTTTATAAGCTGTGACCATCCACATGTTGGAGGAAAATGTTAATTAAATGACCAATAAATATTTACTTTTTTTTTTTTTTTGAGACTAAGTCCTGCTCTGTCACCCAGGCTGGAGTGCAGTGGCCCCATCTCGACTCACTGCAACCTCCACCTCCCAGGTTCATGCCATTCTCCTGCATCAGCCTCCCAAGTAGCTGGGACTACAGGCTCCCGCCACCATGCCCAGCTAATTTTTATTATTATTATTATTATTAGAGACAGGGTTTCACCATGTTAGCCAGGATGGTCTCCATCTCCTGACCTCATGATCCACCTGCCTCAGCCTCCCAAAGTGCTGGGATTACAGGCGTGAGCCACTGCGCCCAACTACTTCTTTAATATATATATATTGTATCAGGACTGGCCTGTGTTTAGGGATTGGGCCTGGAATATTTCTATATGCTCTGTATGCCTCGGCTCAATATGTCTTTGGTTGCATTTTTTCTTTTTTGCCTTTAAGTAAAGACAATATTCCCAAAGGTGTAAAAAAGGACTTGAGTTTTGGATGATTCTGAAGTTGACAATTTTCTTTCTAAGTTAGAGAAGGAGAATTAAGGGGCAAAAATAGGAGGTCAGGAGAAGGCAGCAGCCAAATGAAAAATCAGAACTAGCTGGGTGTGGTGGTTCATGCCTGTAATCCCAGCACCTTGAGAGGCCAAAGCGGGTGGATCACTTGAGGTCAGGATTTGGAGACCAGCCTGGCCAACATGATGAAACCCTATCTCTACTAAAAACAACAACAACAACAACAACAAAAATAGCTGGGTGTGGTGGTGCACGCCTGTAGTCCCAGCTACCCAGGAGGCTGAGGTGGGAGAATTGCTTGAACCTGGGGGGTGGAGGTTACAGTGAGCCGAGATCGTGCCATTGCACTCCAGCCTGGGTGACAGAGTGAGACTCCGTCTCGGAAAAAAAAAAAAAAAGAAATAATTCCTAGGTCCTCCCTCCTGCAGGCTGGCAAGGACCTTGGTCTCTAACTCAGGTTGATCTCAGCTGCTCATGGCCCTGCTCCCACACACCTGCCCCCCAGTTTGCTTCTTGCAGCGGTGTTTCTAGCAAGTAAGGTGACTGAGGCCATTCTGGCGCTGTCCCCAGTCCTGAAATGCCACCAGTTCCTGTCTTAGTGATTAAAGTGGCTCTCGAGTGCTCCCCCCTAGTCAGCTGTTGTGTGGAAACTAATTTCCATATAATAACATTTTGTTATTTGTAATAAATCATACCCACAGTAAGGTGACTGGGTTATGTCATTATTTGCAAACCTACAGAATGTAATTATCATATGTCGGAAAACCTCCATGCAGAACGGTGCTGTTCCAGCCGCAGCATCGTCCAATAATAATAAAAATTTATATTGTGCTTTATGGGACTGCTCATCACAGTCACTGTTCTATGCCAAGGGAAAAGAAAGCCCACCACAGGGACAAATTCACAAACGGGCAAACTTTGTAAATGCCAAACTAGTTGATCCCAAAGCTAGCTACTAGGTTTCCTCATCTTTTTTCCTATGAACCCTTTATAGTAACAGACTGGGTGTCCAGGTTTGCCTCTGCATTCAAAACAATGAAAACAATTAAAAGGAGTTTCCCTTTTATGCATTAAGTACACATGCATCAGCCTTGACTGATGTTTGTTCACAAAGACTAGATTTTTGAACAAAATACCTGCATTGCTCCTTTTCACTACTCTTTCCCTGTATCCCTGTCTTCGCCTCCCACACCTCATCTTCTTTTCCCTTAGAATAGGTGCTTCTATTGCTTTCTGTGAACATAGTAATGCAAGTTCCATGAGCAGTAAATGAGGGACATGTTGATTATCCATCATCTTGCATCTGTTTCCAAAATGTCCTCTCTGGTTGAATTTCACCCAAACATAGAAATATGTGATTTCCATTAGCAATGGGCTCCCCAGTTCTATCTCTCCTCCCCAACCAGACACATGTGTGTCTAACCCTTTGGCATGTCCTACTAATTTATTTTTTTTCTTGAGAAGAATGGCATGTTCTGCCTGATCAGAAAATGCTCTGAACTCCCAGGGAGGTTGTGTTTCCTGGTTGAAATCCCAGTAAGAGCAGAGTCTTGTAGTTTCAAAAGATCTGGGCTTAAGAGTAGCAATTCTTCACCATCCAGTGCCTTGCGATCTTTTATGACTCTGGGGAGTCATTCTCCCACTTTAACCACAATGGTCTTACTTTTATTACATGTGTGGTTGTGGCAGCTCTCACAGATAATTTTGTTTAGGGCTGTGAAATTTGCCTTCAAACTCAAAATTGAATTCAACCCACTGCTTTCTGCAGGAGCGATGGGCTTGCACGTGTATCTCTTTCCCAGAGATGTTTGCAGTTATTGATGCTGAGTGTGGTCATTTATCATGGACAATAGAGAACAAAAAAGAATTTATTAATACATTTCCTGCTCCTATATGATTTTGTCTTGGAGCTTAAGACATGACATTTTGTTCCTTCACCACTTCTATCTGCATATTTCCACGCCTGCTTCGTATCCCTCTACTTTGGGAGGTTTGTTGAAGGAAGATGGTCTTATGATGGTTGCAAAGGAATGAGAACCTGAAAGGTCACTTTTTTTTTAACCATACCTGGAGCTCACAAAAATCCAACTCAAGATGACCCACATAAAGGTGGAGATAGAGATGGGTGACATTGATAAACTCTTCCTGGCTATGAGGTGTAAGGTACTGAAATGCATCACCAGGGAGAGGCGCTCATCCTCTGCCTCAAGAGATTTCAATGGAAATTGGGTGGGGCCAGCCCTAGCACCTGTTATCCCTGCCATTTTTATCACAGACTATCCATAGAGGGGAATGCTATGTAGTCCTTAAAACCATGTTTTGAACATGATTAGAGGATGCAAAATAAAAGCCCTCATTGGAATATAAAATGAAAAAAAGCATATAAAGTTGCATATGCAACCAGATCTCCACCATCCTTCCAAAAAAAGACTAAAATGAAATATACCAAGTCTATCTCTTGTTGGTGGGGTTGCAGGTAATTTTTATTGTCTTATTTTGGTTTTTCTATATTTTCCAAATTTCTTACAACAAATTGATATTATATTTTAATCAGGAAAAAGCAGACATTTTTTAAAAGTCCCCCAGAGACAGTGGCTCCACTGACTATCTTGTCCCTATTCTAATGACTGACTTCCCAACCCTCCCCCTCCACTATGAAGAAAGCCTTCCTCATTAAAGCGCTTCTGTAGCCTTCCCTCACCCTCATCTCTTCAGAGAAGTGTCTTAAGGAAATATCAAAGGGTGTGTGTGTGTGTGTAAGACAGAGTAATCATTATATCAGGAAGGAGGAAACCCACCATAGAAATGCAAAACAGAACAGTTAGAGAACAGCAATGGTGAACTATTGAGGAGGCCCTTCTTGACAAAGGTAACAATGAGGAATGAAAATCCCACCACAGAAACTGTCAAAGGGCAAAGGATGATGACAGGAGAAGTGAATAATAAAGTTTCTATGGGGCAGGGTGGGGTAGGGGGGAGGGACACGTCTTTCATCCCTCCCTGGCCTCCTATCTTCCTTAGGCTCCAACCACATAGGACTAAAGACGAGAGTCACAGTAGGGGAATGAGGCTGCCCCACACCAGAGAGGAGCCTGAGGAGCCCTACCATGGAGAGAGGACCAGATAGCCAAAGCCAGAGGAGGAGCAGGGGCTGCTGCGGGTCTGTGGGATGTCAGGGGGAGGTGGTCTAACCCAGCCCGCTGGAGACACCCAGAACACAGATGTCAGAGCCAGAACACTATCTCCAAATTCACAGAAGCTGACACCCAGAGGGCAGACCTGACTGTTCCTGGAGTTTTAGGAAGGAAGACTCACACAGGTGTGGGTGCATTGCTGAGAGCATCAGCGGATCTGATGAGCTTCTCACCTGGGGCAGTGTCATCTTCTCAAGGGTGTTTGAAAATGCCGGAAGGGAGGATACTTGGGTGTCAGAGTGACTGAGGGATCTACTGGCATTTCATGCACAAAAACCAGGCATACTAAATGTCTTTCTTTTCCTAGGATAGACCCACAGGTGTGTGCCTGCCCAAAATGTCCAAGTACCCCCACTGAGAAACAACAGGAGACTTTTTTCTAGGACAAACTCTCTGAAATGGAGCCTGATCCAGGACCCAATATCTGTGCACCTCCCTTGGAATTCCTTGAGGTTTATCTTGAGTGCCCCTCATTCCTTTTTCTGTCCTTTGTCAAGACTGAGAAAGGCTGGTATTTACTTCCCTAGATAACCATGCCAGGTGAGACCCCACTCCCTTGTAGAAGGGCCACTTAGAAATGCAGTGAGTTCAATACTGTGGTTCAAGGAAAGGGGGAGCTCCACATCCCTGTGCCGGGCAGAAATAGGCGGCTCTGTTCTTTGGTTTCTGGTAGGGCCCCAAGCCCTGCCCAGCCCAGTCTTTTCTAATAAATGAGGTTGCAGTGCTGTCCCAGCCTCTGGGCCTGGGGTTTGTAGAACCCTGTATGCAGGCCCCAGTAGCAGACAGGCAGCCTGTCATCTTTTCTTTCCAGGTGGTATGGGAGCAGCTTTGGTTCTTACATTTCATTTGTCAGGCTCTAATGAGGGAGGCCACATAGCAGCCCTGAGGTACCACCTGAGTGACCCAAGCCCCCAGGCCCCAGCGAGGTGCATGGAGAGGCAGCTCTGTGGCTGCCTTGGGGAATCTGCCATTTTGCAAGAGGTCAGGGCAGGCGAGAGCAGGGGAGAAAGCAGAGATTGTGCCGCAGGGCAGAAGGCATCCATTTTCTTCTGCACTGAACCTGGAGTCTGTGACCCTGAAGCATCACCGTGTGTGGGCACCACTGAGGGCAGGACATGTGGGTCCAGGGCAGGACACATGGGCCCAGGGGATGGAGGAGCTGCGCCTGTGCCCCTCACTGACTCCTTTCTTCAGTAGTGAGGAACAGGGACAGCCTTTTGTTTAGTGCCCCATAAGTGCCAGGAACTGTGCCAGATGCTTGAGATGTCTTTTGCTTAATCTTCACAGCCACCCTCTGGGGTAAGTATCATTAACCCCGTTTGTGGAAGAGGATACTGAGCCTGGGAGAGGTGACTTACACATGGCAGCAGTGTTGGGGTTCACACCCCATGCTGCCTGAGGTCAAAGCCCTTCCTCCTGAGCCCCACTGGGGCAGCGTTCAGTGCAGCAGCATGGAGCCTGGTCTCTGGAAGCAGACTGCCTGGGCGCCAAGTCTGCACCCGCCGTTTATGGGGTGGGTGGCCTTGCAGCGTGGAATCACCTCTGTATGCCTCAGCTTTCCCCATCTGAAAAATGAGGCCAATGATAGTACCTACCGCATGGGTTGTTTAAGGGATTATGTTATTGAATATGTGTAAAGCACTTAGAACATTGTCCAGCATGTAATGAAGGGTGTGTAACTATGAACTCAATACAACGACTATGGACCATCAGTGAGCCTAGCGCTGCCTCAGCTTCCAAATTGAGAGGTTTTCACGTTAGATATCAGGGGTTGTGGGGTCTTTGCAGCCCTGTATCAGACCCCACAGGAGACCCCAAAGAAAGAAAAGAAATAGAGACAGCCCTCAGGGGGTTTCCAGACAAATGGAAGAGCCTGGACATGCACACACACACACACACACACACACACACACACACACACACACACACGGAGAATGCTTAAGACACTGAGTGAAGACAGTGTGAGCTCAATGCGAGGCTGACTGGCAACACTGTAATGGCTCCACCCAAGCTCCTAGGCAGTCCTTGCCGAGCCGACCTCCAGGAGGAGGTGCACTGTGAGCTATGGAGTGGAGGGAGGATGGGCTAGGATTGAGCAGAGGGGTGTAAGATGACAAAACCAGGAGCCCAGAGCTACGGAGAACCCAGACTCTGACCACTGGGGCCACACTGACAAGTGTCCTAGAGCCCCTGCCCTACCTGATGAGCACAGCTTTCCATCCTGGCCCTAGGATCCCCCTGTTCCTCACCCTCCTCCCCATAGAGATGACCAACTCAGATCAGGGGCCTGTCGCCGAACCTGGCCCAGAGTGCCCTTGCCAAGGCCTGTGGTCCTTTCAAGATGCCCCCTTTTCCCAGCCCTGCCTCCCTTTGTTTAGAACTTGCAGGAAACCCACTTGGCACCAAGCATAGAACCCCACGTGCCTGTACAGCCTGGGCTGACCTGGTGAGGAGGGGCCGGGATGCACCTGGGGGCAGAGAGTCCCGAGCAAAGAAGGGATCCCTTGAGCCGCCTCCCTGGCAAGGGCTCCTCACTTGTTCCAGAATGGGCAGTGCACAGGGACCCTGGGGCATCTGTGACAGAAGCATGCAAAAGAGGGACATAGATGCTGGCACCTGAGCCCGTTAAAACCCCATCAGAGCGCTGGGATAATTTATGAAGAGGACTCTGAAGGAATGCAAAGTGAGGGAGATGCAGAGAATGCCGCCCGGGTGCATAAATCTCTGAGGCAGAAGCACTGGTTCCTACTTCTCCACGTCCCCAGACAGAGAATATTACAGATCGCGGCTCGCATAGCACTCGCAGATTCCTGCAGCTCTGATACAATACAGTAAATGCGTTGTGACAGTAGCTGAGTGGATTCTATGTGCTGAACAGATGTCTCCTAGCAGACGAGGTTTCTGTGACTGTATCACGTTGTGCTTTCATCAATTATACATCACCCCTCATTACAGAAGCAGGCGCTCAGGACGGGATGTGGGGGCTAAGTGAGAAACCCGGCCAGACCAAGAAGCAGAAGGCAAACTTTGGGGGTGCCAGGGTGCCCACTGGGTTATGGGGCTGTTGGAACTCGCTCCTCTCCCCAGAGACCCCATATTACCCCCATCACCCCACCACTTCCTATAGGTCTTAATACCCTTAACTGTGCTGCTCTCTGTATGTAAACAAATAAATAAATGAATTTTTAAAAGTTCTAAATACCCCCTCTTCTACACTAGCTGAACTAGGATCATTGGCTTCCATTTTCAAAATAATTATCACGAATTATTTCAAACTGTGTAGAACAATGAACCTCATATACCCATCACTCAGATTTCACAGTTATCAAGATGTGTCCACACCAGCTTCATCACTCCCCCTGTTTGATGCTGAAGTGTTTAAAGTGAATCTTAGGCCTCTGGTGATTTCTCTCCTACATAAACTCAGTATGAATCTTTAGGAGCAATATGCCCATTACTGCTTACAACATTGACAATACTTCCTTGTCATCATCCCATTCTCAGTCTGCACTGAAGGGTCTCTGCGGCTGATGACCCCTTCCTAGCAATCACCCTGGAACACACCCCACTGCACAGTGGGTCCCAGCAGAGCCTGACCAGCAGTCCTTTCTGCTGCAGTTCTTTCGTCCTGGTCCCCAGACCCCATCCAGAGCTCAGGTAATATTCTGGCCTCCGTCCCGTGCTCTGTCTCTCGCTGACAGCAGGGACCTTGCTCTGAGCAGGAATGTACTGCAGACCCCTGGCAGGACGGTGTGGGAGGAACAGGCAGCTCTGGCAGGCACTGGGCATGGGGCAGTCAGCAATGACAAAAATAACTTGGGGATGTCTGGCTGCTGCTTTCTGGTGCAGACCAGTGTGTCCTAAAATGTGGTATGCATCTCTCATGGTGTGCCAGGCAATTCTAGGTGGTGCATGGACAAGTGTTTTTGTTTTTGTTTTTTTTAATTATATATTTAAGCCAGGCATAGTGGCACACATCTGTAGTCCTAGCTACTCAGGAGGCTGAGGTGGGAGGATAATTTGAGCCCACGAAGTCAAGGCTGCAGGGAGTCTTGATCACACCACTGCATTCCAGCCTGAGCAACAGAGCAAGGCCATCTTTTAAAAAATCAAATAACCTAATGCAAGAAATCTCCATTTTTTAAAAAATGAGCTAGCATCTCAAGCCCATGGGTTCATGGATAATCATTGCTGCAGGTGAGGACAGCCAAAAAAGTTTGGTGATTTAAGGTAGATTTTGAAAAACATATGAAATAAATAGCAATGTAGATAGTATTTGGATAAGGCAAAAAATACCCAGTGAGACCCCAGACCCTGAAGTTTAGGAGCTCTGATGTGATGGAGGGAGTAGAAGATTTGAAACAAGATCATTTGAATTTCAACCCAAGCTCTGTTCATTAGCAACTGGATAACCACTTAACCTCTTAGGGCCTCACTTTTCCCCCTGTACCATGGGGCTATGCCTGTCCCCCTTGCCTACCGCACCTCATTGATGTCAAACTCAAAGGAGCAAGAAAGTGTTTTTAAACTGAAAAACCCTCCAGAGTGACAAGTTTTAAGATACACTAAAAACTTCCCCATTTGAAAGCTTTCCGTACCTCTTGTTCTTTGCCCAATCCCAGGGGCTCTTTGCAACTCACAACCTGGGATTCAGTCACTCTGGTTAGTTCTCAGTGCTGGAGGTCATTAAGCCTGGCCATTGTAATAAGCATCGATTATCATTATCAACATTATTATATTTACCTAAGATCCCCGGTGCATACGAAGACGCAGAGAGCTCTCCTGCATCATTTCCTTTACAAGAACGATTTGCCGAGTCTAAGAACCATTTCTAGAATTAATTTGCCTACTGCAAACAATTTATATTAATGAAAACACATTGAGTTGGGGGAGGTGGGAGGGGGGTGTTCCGCCTGCAGAGTGTGTTTGCTTTGTTCACCTAGAATAAAAAGAGAGTTTGTTTTGAATAAATAAATAGCTGGGTGACAGGAGGACGGGCTGCCCGTGCATCGAATCCAACTGGGTCTAGCAGCCATCTCCAAGGCACACTGCAGAGTCGGCAGGAGCCCACTCCGTCGCTTGCATTTTAATACGTGGTGACGTCTGTCATCTGCTTCTCTCTATTTACAGGCCCCCTCTTAGGCTTGCATTTGATCATGGTGGAGGAAGAGGCCACCAGTCCCATCTGAGGCTTGGAGTAAGCTAACATGGGGGCCTCTGTGCCTCCTGACCCCAACTCTTCCCTGCACCAGCTTCCAAAACCCACGCCTTGTTTTTCTTTGTAGCAGCCTCTCCCCCGTGTGTCCTTATTTTGTTTATTTGGGTCGATGAGGCTCATTTTCCCCTCTGCAGATGGCAGCAGGGTCCCCTGGTCTCAGACGCTGAAATCAGACTGATGCTTCTTCTTGTCAGAGGGAAAGGAAAAGGGGAAGAAGAGGAAGAGAAAAGGGCAGGAAGGCAGGGAGGAGTGGCTTAGAGGAAGGGGACACGATCCCCACCCCTGCCCCTGGCCATGCCTCAGCCACCCGTCCTGGTTGTCGAAGTCAGTGTTTGGAACTCAGTCTGCCCCACTGGCCCCATTGAATCCCTCTTGCTTGTTTGGATATAAGCATCTCACATGTTTAGTGCTTCACAGTCCCTGATGACAGCACACTCGAGAGCTCTCCTCAGCAGCAGACAGCATGGTGGCCCGGCAAGGCTATGGTCCATGAAGGCTCCGGCAGGGCTCGCTTGCATCTGGGATGTCTGTGTGTTTGCATGATAACCTACAAAACGCTTCACACCCCTCAATGCACCCACTCAGGGGAATGCAGGCGAGGGGACTTTGTCAACCTGCTTTGTTTGGGAGCTGCTACCTGTATTATCCCTGAATAATTTGCCCCTATAGGGTGTACAGGCTACCTAAGGCCAGACAGGAAACCAAAAGTGATTGGAATGGGCACTGGCTGCTCAAGGAGCGGAGGGACTCCTCTGTCCCAGAGTGAAAGGCCAGGCTGCAGCACTAGCGAGTGATGGAGAAGTCATGGGCACGGGTGGCAGACAGGCAGCCCCCACACCCGGGCTAGGGTGGTTAAAAAAATGCATCCTGGTGCCAGATGCCTGGGCCTCCTTCGGGCTCTGCCCCCTATTAGCTATATGACCTCAGTGCCTCCCTCACACTAAAATGGGGGTGACAGTGGAACATAACTCGGAATTGTCAGAGGATTCCATGAACTGATATCACCAACATGCCTAGAATGGCACCTGGCACATTGAAATACCACATCAGTCTTTGTCAAAGAAACACCATGTACCACTTGCCACCAGTGGCAGTGGGTTATGCCGAGGTTTAAAGTGATGGTGTCACCAAATCCCTGGATGTTAGACCTGGAGATCCTCCAGTGCTGAGCAGAGAGGGGCTGCGATTTCACTCAGGACCACAGGAAAACTCAGAACATAGCTCTCCCCACACCCCTGGGAGGGAGCTCACTCTGCAGCTGACGTTCCATCAGGGTGGAGATGAGGGACAAAGAGGAGGCATGGAGAGCAGAGAACAGCTTGGATCCCGAAAACCAAGGGGTTTGTAAGTATTTCTAAGTCACACTTTCCCTCCCTTTTGTTTTCCACTCATAGAGGGTAACAGCCCTGAGCCCATACCCTGCTCCTCCTCAGTTTTTCATCTCAGTGATGGCTATGCAAGGCAGCAGGGGCTCCAGGCAGCAGAGGAGTCATGGACAACATCGGCCCGACTCATCTCTTCCAGGCAGTCCCCGTGTCTGGAGTCTTGGGCTCCCTAGAGGAGATAGGGGAGGGGGAAATGTCACCTGCTCTCACAGCCTGCACAGGATGACAGAGAGCACTGGTGTCCCCAGACCCATCATGGGGCTCAGGGGGCCAGGGACAGCATGATGGGGAGGGTAGGAGGAGGGCAGACTGCAGCGTCAGAGCCCTGCGGCTCCCACCTTCTAACTGGTTGACCTTGTGCAAGTCACTCACCTTTTCCCACCCTCTGTGTCTTCCACTACAATATAGAAATCATAATAGTATCTACAACGTTGGGGGATTTGGAAAGAATCGAATGAGCTCATAGTCGCAATACCCTGTTCGTTGTCCATGTATCAGCCATTTCAGTTACTAGGAGTGAGGGTGGTGGTGACAAGTCTTGACCTAAGCAGCCATCTCCGAGGGGGCAGCAGCAATAAGAGTGACCCCTGGCAAAAGTGGAGAGCCTTCTCTCTGGCGTCCTGAAGGATGTGGCCACCTGCCTAAAGAACTCCAGAGAAGAGCTGACATATCTGTATGTCTGTCCTTGAGGACAGGATCAGATGGGACTGTGGGAGATGATGGAGGAGCATCCTGGGGAGCCTCACCCTCTGGGTATCACTCCACTCCAGAAAGGCCAACTTGGCCTCAGCGCTGTGCAGAGCAAGCCAGATCTAGGCTTCGTCTTTGAAAACTAACATGCTGAACTCAGCAATCACTAACACCCTGGGAGAGAAGTGATTCTTCCTCCAGGGATCTGCCTCAGGCAATGTCCCCAGAGCTTAAGGAATCTTTGTATTGCCCAGTTCGTGGAAGGGCTGAGTCCTGAAGGCTCTTCCTGCCCTTATAAACCCATCATGGAAGCAGGCATGAATTCTCCAAGCCTGCCTTGAACTTCCCCAGCCCCCCACTGCTGGGCCCACTGTCATCCTCCTGCTGTCTGCTGCTTCCTGCTTCCTGTCTAGATCTGATCCTGCCAGCCGAGTCAAACAGGAAGAACTGGATAACTTGAGAACTGAGAACGGAGAGAGCCAGGTCAAGGTCTCAGCTCTGTGACCTTGGGCAGCTTCTTGGTGTCGAAGAACAGGCTGTCCTAAACTTAGGAGGGGGAAGTTAGGAAGCAGATTGGTCTCTCCAGCGGGAAACTGCAAAGGGGTAGGTGTCCTCCCACACCAAGATGGCTTCCTTGTGGGTGTCACACTGCAAGATGCGGAAGGATTAGCTGTTACACGCTCCTTGGAGGTGGTGCCCCCAGCCTCCCCTCCCACCCTCCCATAGAGTGCAAGCCATGTTCTATTGCTCACAGCTGGAGGAGGGGGTTAAGATGGAAAGCAGATGTAGAGAACACAGCCCTAGGACCAGAGTCAAGAGACCTGCATTCTAGTCCCAGCTCTGTCCCCAGCTGTGTGATCTTGGGAAGTCACTTCTGCTCCCTGGCCTATTTCCTGGCTCTGCAAAAGGAGGGGTTGGTCCAGGGTATCCTCGGATTCCCTTGTTCTGGCGTCCTGGAAGTGGCAGATCCCATCAAGGGCCTTCATGCCTTTAGCAGCAAACATTTATGGAGGGCCCCCGCAACAGGCATGGTGCTGGATGCTGCAGATCCTGGGTGAATCAGAGACCATGCTGCCCTCAGGGTCCTCAGCAGGACCGTCAGTGCAAGGTGCATGGTATCAACAAAAATACCGTGAGAGCATGGAAAGATGTGATTCATTCTGACAGGAAAATGGCCAAGAAGGTCTCCATGACATTTCAGTGGAGCTCCAGGAGTGAGTGGGTCCCCGGCCCTGGTGACTTCTCCTCCCTGTGCTCCCACACAGAGGCACCAGTTCTCCCACCCTCCTCAGCCAGCTGCCTCCTGCATTGCAGTGAGTGAGGATAAACAGGGGTTCCATTAGCAAGCAACTGGGTCACACCCCCATGGCCCTGATGGCATCCCTTAAATACCAGTGCTGTTCTGATTTATGCATGCTTACAGATATATTTGTAGGAACCGAAACTGCTCATTTAAAATAGCAGATAAGCCGGGCACGGTGGCTCACACCTGTAATCCCAGCACTTTGGGAGGCCGAGGTGGACGGATCACAAGGTCAGGAGATCGAGACCACCCAGGCCAACATGGTGAAACCCCATCTCTAATAAATATGCAAAAGTTAGCTGGGCATGGTGGCGGGCGCCTATAGTCCCAGCTACTCAGGAGGCTGAGGCAAGAGAATTGCTTGAACCTGGGAGGCGGGGATTGCAGTGAGCCGAGATCACGCCACTGCACTCCAGCCTGGTGACAGAGCAAGAATCCATCTCAAAAGAAAAAGCAGATAACCCCCCAAAGCCTTTCCATTTGATTTGAAGTGCATTTTGGGGGGCAGAAAATTTGAATTCCTAATTCCATTTTGCTGAGCATCAAAATGAGGCGAGTCACGTGGAAGGATTGAATGACTATGAAGACAGGAGGCCCTGAATAATCCTGGGAGATAATATTTACAAGGATAATCTGGACAGAGATCATAAAAATCAGACTGTAGCAAAGACTCAGGCCATCCACTACTAACTGGGAATATTTTCGATGGCTTCAAGTCATGTTATAATCATAAGAGCTAATATGTATTAGGCACTTGTCCTGTGCCAAGTATCATTCTGAGTACTTTGTATGATCTTATTAATCTTCCCAACAACTCTGAACTAGGTGGGTAATCCTGTTAAGCCATTTTACAGAAGAGGAGACTGAGTCACTTGCCCAGAGCTCAGGCTCTATGCCACCATATTACAGTTGAATATGCCACATCCTCTCTATTCAAATGTAGCAAGCAACGTTCAGAGCCATTCAAAACCAACCCACTTCAACTTCAACTTGGCAGCTTAAAAAACAAAACCGGCCAGGTGCGGTGGTTCACACCTGTAATCCCAGCACTTTGGGAAGCCAAGGCAGGTGGATCACGAGGTCAGGAGATCGAGACCATCCTGGCTAACATGGTGAAACCCTGTCTCTACTGAAAATACAAAAAATTAGCCAGGCGCGGTGGCGGGCACCTGTAGTCCCAGCTACTCGGGAGGCTGAGGCAGGAGAATGGTGTGAACCTGGGAGGCGGAGCTTGCAGTGAGCTAAGATAGTGCCACTGAACTCCAGCCTGGGTGACATCAAAAAAAAAAAAAAAAACAACCAAAGTGGCTGTACACTCCAGGTGATGCACATGTCTGATTTTTCCTGACTTGGAACCCAGAACAATTAGCAAAGCTGCCGGCAGGTATCCAGGCACTGAGAACTTTGCTCTGAGGACTCAAAGGTTGAGACAGTAGTGGTCTAGTTTTGTGCCGAGCAAGTGTTGATGCCAGACATGCTTGAAGGACTCTGGATTTGGGCAAACCTGATCCCGTGCAACTCCTTGATACAGGCCTGAATGCAGACAAACAAGCTTGCTTTGAGCTTTGCTTTGGGATTGGGTTTTTTCCTCCTAAACATCCCGTCTTGGGTAGACACTGGCTCCCGAGAAGCTGACAGGAAGGACTGTAAGTCAGTAGTGGGGCTGGGCGGAGGCAGATGGGGAATCACACCAAGAATCCCAGTGTCTCAGGATCTGGCACGAAAATGGAGCTAGAACAAAGACATCGTCCCTTCCCCTTGGGGCTAGAGCCCAAAGTTAGAGACCGGGAGATGAGGCAAGCGTGAGTCAGTCATCTGAATGCAAGGGGACAGAAGCGGAAAAGAATTTAAATCTATTTCTATTTTCCTAGCTCCCCGAGGATCCCTTAGTGTTGCACAGGGGTTGGGAGAGGAGGGGGTGGGGAGTAGGAAAATCTCCACAAAACAGACTTGGCCTTTGGCCAGGAGGAGAAGACCCCCTGCAGGGTGGGTACGGGGTACAGGAAGCCTGCCCCCACAACTCCAAAATGTCGGGGCTTCTTTTCTTTGGCTGAAAGCATTGTGCCTGTTAAAATGCAAATTTCTGGAGAAGAGCAACATTAAAGTGAATCAGTCTTTCACACCAGGGTCTGATGGGGTCCATGATCACAGGGAATGTGGGAGTTGGAAAGGACTTCTGAGATTCATGGATTCAACCTCCTCCCATTTTGTGGATGAAGATGCAGAGGGGGCAGGACAATGACCCGGGTCACAAGGCTAGGCAGGGATGCAGCTAGGCTCTCTCCAGGCCTAATCTGGTCCAGCGTGTCAGAGGTTCCTGCTCCCCAAGGGCTCTGGGGCTAATATGGGGAGGGCAGACCTGCACAGGGAGAGGGGTGGCTAGCAATGCAGAACGGAGGGTAATGGTGCTTGTGGCAGGGACTGGAGGAGAGAGAGTCGCGTGGGCTGGGCTAATCAGGGAAGGCATCCCCAAGGAGGTGGGGCTGCAGCTGAGCCTGGAAGGCTGGCAGGCATTCAGATTTGGATGGGCGGGGGATTCTCGCGGGGCGAGATGCGGTCAGACCACGAAGGCTAAACTGTCAGATTTGGACATTGGCTAGTGTTCCATAGGTGAAGGGGAGCTGAGGAAGGATCTTGAGCAGAGAGGTAGAAGCCATGTTTAAGACTTGCCTGTGGCCGGGCGCGGTGGCTCAAGCCTGTAATCCCAGCACTTTGGGAGGCCGAGACGGGCGGATCACGAGGTCAGGAGATCGAGACCATCCTGGCTAACACGGTGAAACCCTGTCTCTACTAAAAAATACAAAAAAAAAACTAGCCGGGTGAGGTGGCGGGCGCCTGTAGTCCCAGCTACTCAGGAGGCTGAGGCAGGAGAATGGCGTGAACCCGGGAGGCGGAGCTTGCAGTGAGCTGAGATCCGGCCACAGCACTCCAGCCTGGGTGACAGAGCGAGACTCCGTCTCAAAAAAAAAAAAAAAAAAAAAAAAAAGACTTGCCTGGCAGAGGGGTGTGCAGGAGGACTTGGAAGGGGGAACACCAGAGGCAAGGGGTCTTTGGTGCGAGCGGCTGGTGGGGGAAGCTGCATTGGCAATGGGTGGGCAAGAAGAGGCCAGGGGAGAGGGTCGCAGACCTGTGTAGGCCCCGCACAGCAGCATGCAGAGGGGAAAGGCTAGGTTATCTAGTTTATTGAACTAGATAACCACCTGGTTACTGGGTGACCTTGCATGACTGTCTTCACCTCTCTGGGCCTCGATATTCTCATCTCCAAAATGGGAATGCTAGTGCTAACAAAATAATAATAACATCCCTGCCTCCTATGCCACGTTGTGAGAATTAAATGGGATCATGTAATGCAAACACTCTGAAAGCATGAAGTGCTGTTAGCATTCTTTTGTCCTCTTTCCCTCTTGGAAATCAATACTGAAATCATTCCATATTTCTCCCACTCAGGCTTCTTGGGTTTCAACTTTATTTACTTCAGGGCACAACCTGAGAACTGAGGGGTCAATACCCCTGTGCAGACACCACAGCCCGTGGGCCGGGGCACACAGCAGGAGCACTCAGGCCCAGCCTTCCCCAGAGCTGGAGGGGCCCGGCTTCCTGGCAGGGCCCTGCAGGGATTCCCTGCTCCCTGGCAGCCTGGCACTCTCTGGTTTGCACTTGGCAGGCCTGAGGGTCCCCCTCACTGTCCGTCCAAGCATGAGTAACTCTCTCTTTCTCCCCCATGCTTACCCAGGCATCCTTAGGCATAAGCATTTAATTTATTTATATTTATGAAACCTCCAACTAGGTCAATGCACTTTTATGCACATCTTCATAATTATTGATACCATGAGCGGAAGAAGAGGACCATGTGGGCTGGAGGAACCGGCTTATCCTTCTCTCAACCAGCCAAGGTCCTTGGAGACCCAGTAAGGGGAAAGTACCTTTTTGGTGTGCTAATTGCTGAGTTGGTATCCGAGCCTGCCTTCCTCAGCCATGGCTCAGCACTTCTCCAAAGGAATAGAGAACAGTTTCGTGGGTCCAAACCATACCACACCCCAGGTCCCACTGAACTTGTAAATGGATACAGAGCCCAACATCCACAAAGCAGCACCTGAAATAAAATTAGACACCAACTCCAGAAGAAACCTGGCTGATTCTCACAATAAATGAAACTTAACATTTCTTTTCTACAAGTCCCAGGAACCCTTCTTGTCCCCTGAACTCATTCCTGTCTCCTCAAATGCATGTCCCTTACTTTCAGAGAACCCACATCCAGTGATCATGGGATCTCGGGCCCTGTGAGAACTGTGGTGTGCTCCTTACAGGAAGCTGTGGCTAGGGATCTGGCCTGGGTCTTTAAATACAGGGAGAAGTGAATTTTGAGGAGATAGGATGAGATCGGGGACAAGTTTTCTGGAAATGAAGGTAGAATCAGTGTAAACAATTAACTAAATTTGCTGGCATTGGTTTCTAGAAAGGCATGCATGGGCTTTGGGTCAGAAATTCTGAGCTTAAATCCTGGCTTCATCACTTACCAGCTGTGTGACCTTAATGAAGTTAACATTTCTAAGCCTCGGTTGCTTCATCTATAAAACGGGGATAATAGTCCCTGACTCAGAGGTGTCTTGAGAATGAAAAGAGATAACATATGCATGTGAAATTAACACATGGATCTTGCCGGCGTTCATCACAATGCTTAATGCTCAGATGCATTGTACTAAGTGAAAGAAGCTAGTCTTGAATGGCTACTCACTGTACCCTTTCATATATATGGTGTTCTAGAAAAGGCAAAACTGAAGGAAGAGAAAACAGATCATTGGTTGCCAGTTGCCAGGAGCTGGGGCTAGGGAGAGGGGCCGACAACAGGGACACGAAGGGGTTTGGCAGGGGATGGAACTGTTCTGTATCTTGATTGCGGTGGTGGTACGTCAGACCTTTCAGAATGGTACATTAAAATGGGTGAGATTTACTATATGCAAATTCTATCTCAATAAATCTGACCCCTCCATAAAAAAGACATAATACATTCATGTAAAAGCCTTAATGCATGGTGTTTACTAGATAATTACACTTTGATAGTGAGCAGGTGATCCATGGTAACTTATATTATTATCATTATTGTTGGGAGCCTCTTCCTGCCTCAAAGTGCACAGGTACGGCAATTTTTCAAAGGGGCAGAAGGGCCACAGTCCTCCTCAAAGGAGGAGGCTTTGGCTCAGTGACCTGCAGCAGTCCCTTCCAGCCTGTGACATTTGTTGAAAACATTCTACCTCGTTGGCTCACCAAGTCATTTTTGCATAAGAATGACTGTGAGGTTTTGTTCTGGTGTGAACACGTTGGCAGGCTGGCAGACCTGGGTCCCAGCCTCAGAGCTTAATAGCCACTTTCTCACCTGTCCTCATTGTTCTTTAATCTGTCTAATTTTAGGACCCTGTTCAGCACCTTCTCCATGTTCAAGGTTCCCATTGATAATCATGATCAGCACTTACCTAGGTGCTTTTCATTTTCAAAGCCCATTAATTAACACTAATTAATCCACACAGCAGTGCTAGAAGGAAGGGGAGCTATCATTATCCTGGTTGCAAAAAAGCAGGAAAGAAGAAGGCTCCAGATGATTTGCCCATGGCTTCAAAGAAGCGAGAGAGAGAGGGAGAAGGAAATCCTAAGCAGAGAACCCTGGTACCTCAGATCCCAGCTCAAGGCCAGAACTATTAACGATCATTAAAATGGCCACATGTATTTAGTAATTACGGTATGCAAGTCACCACAAAGAGCCTTTTGTGCATTTTCTCATTTAAATATCATGAAATTCGGTCCGGCACAGTGGCTCACGCCTGTAATCCCAGCACTTTGGGAGGCCGAGACGGGCAGATCATGAGGTCAGGAGATCAAGACCATCCTGGCTAACACAGTGAAACCCCGTCTCTACTAAAAATACAAAAAAATTAGCCAGGCGTGGTGGCAGGCACCTGTAGTCCCAGCTACTCGGGAGGCTGAGGCAGGAGAATGGGGTGAACCTGGGAGGCGGAGCTTGCAGTAAGCCGAGATCGCGCCACTGCACTCCAGCCTGGGTGACAGAGTGAGACTCTGTCTCAAAAATAAATAAATAAATATGAAATTCCTGAGAGTACTTATGTGCCATGATTCTGTGTCTTTTACCGATACAGAGAGATTAAGTACCTACCCGAGGTCACACAGCCAACACAGTCCAGAGTAAACCTCTTCCAAACCTGGCTCTACCAGATTGCCCCTTAGAGTTAAAGCTTGCACTGAGTCCCCTGAGCCAGCACCTAGGTGAGAAAGCCGCTGGTAACTTTGCCTTGTCCTCACCATGTACAAAGAAGGAATGAAAGGGTATTTGGAGGCAGCCAGCCCAGGAAGTATGAGTCACAGAATGAACCATGTAGCCACAGAAAAGATTATCTCCTGAGTACATTTCCTCCCTACTCTCTGCCTCACTTTCTGTCCTTGTTCCACGAGAAGACCATCTATTCATTTTCTATACAAACACTTAAGGAGCTCAGCACAACCTTGAACTCTGAGACACTTGAAGATGAGTTAGGTATAATCCCCGTCTTCGTGGAATTTACCGGGTCTCTGGGAAGCAAAGCTCTGATGACGGAAACAGCTAGACAGCTAAATAGCTATAAAAAACTGACACTCTTCCCAATTATGCTACTTTCTAAATCACACTTCTGGACTCCACAAAACCTTTACATGGGATAACAAAATTAATTATTAAAGATTCTAAATATATCACGTACCTCTAGAACTGGAAGGGAACTTACATTTACTTATTTATTTGATAAATATTTATTGAGTATCTACAATGTGCCAAGCAGTGTTCTAGGCACTAGGAATACAGTGGCAAACAAACCAAATGAAGTCACTGACCGCATAGATTTTATATTCTGGAGGAGAGAGACAGTCAACAGACAAGCCAGAAAAACATCATCAGAGACTGGAAAATATCAAACTATCTGGCACATACTGTGCAGAGAATGAAACTAGAAGAAACTAAAAGAGTGCTCAATATCTACTTTGAATTAGGTGGTCAGGGAAGGCCTGTCTGCAGAGGTGACATTTAGCTGAGACCTAAATGGAGGAAGGAGCCAGCTGTGCGGAGATCAGGGAAGAGCTTCTAAGTAGAAGGAACAGCTGGTGCAAAAGCTCAAAGTGAAAATGATCCAGTTGTGCCCAAGGAGTGGGCAGAGAGCTGGAGTACCCAGAGTGGCATCAACAAGGATAGGGGAGCCATAGAGAGGAGGTCCAAGAACTGGGCAGGGCCAGATCGTAGAAGGCTCTAGGTCACCGTAAAGAGTTTGAATTTGCTTGTAAGTGTTATGGCAAGCTCTGGAGGAGATGACATGCTTTTCAAAGGAGCACTTGAGCTGTCAAGTGGAGAATGGATTACAAGAGGACAAGAGTAGAAGCAGAGAGAACAGTGGGCTGCAGAGCCTGGGTGGGGGAGGAGGGAGATGTTGACCTGGCCATGGCAATGTACTTAGAGAGGATTTAGGTGAGTCTGAGATATATTTGGAGATAGAACCAACAAGACTTGCTGATAATTGGGTGAAGGCAGAAAGGAAAACAGAAGAATCAAGGATAACTGCTATATTTTTGGATTAAGTATCTGGATGGGTTGGGATGACCTTCATGGGGAATGGGAAGACTGGGGAGCAATAGGCTGGAGGGCTGAGGTAAGGTTAAGTTTTCTGTGCTGAACATGATCACTTTGCAATGACTATTAGAAATCCAGGTGGAGGTAAAGAGTAGGCAGTTCTGGGGAAAGATCAGGGCTACAGATTCAGACCTGGGAAGTCATTGGCATATGGGATGGACTTTGAGCCATAGGAGAGAGTTTAAATAGCAGAGGGAGCTTAGGACCTTGGGACACACCAACATTTATTTTATATTTATATTTTTCATTGATTTTTGAGACCAGATCTTGCTCTGTTTCCCAGGCAGGAGTGCAGTGGTGCCATCATAGCTCACTGTAGACTTGAACTCCTGGACTCAGGTGATCCACCCACCCCAGCCTCCCAAAGTGCTGGGATTACAGGCATGAGCCACCACGCCAGGCTGAGAAGTTCAGATTTTTAATAGGCAAGAGGAGTCAACTGGGTGAATGCCTCTGGTGGACCAGGTAGGATAAGAAGATCTTTCTTGGGGCTGGGTGTGGTGGCTCACACCTGTAATCCTAGCACTTTGGGAGACTGAGGCAGGCGGATCACTTGAGGTCAGTAGTTCAAGACCAGTCTGACCAACATGGTGAAACCCCGTCTCTACTGAAAATACAAAAATTAGCCGGGCGTAGTGGCACACGCCTGTAATCCCAGCTACTCGGGAGGCTGAGACAGGAGAATCACTTGAACCCAGGAGGCAGAGGTTGCAGTTAGCCAAGATTGCACCACTGCACTCCAGCCTGGGTGACAGAGAGAGGCTCCATTAAGAAAAAAGGAAGGAAGGAAAGGAAGGAAGGAAGGAAGGAAGGAAGGGAGGAAGGGAGGAAGGGAGGGAGGGAGGGAAGGGAGGAAAGGGAGGAAAGGGAGGGAAGGGAAGGGAGGGAGGGAGGGAGGGAGGGAGGAAGGAAGGGAGGAAGGAAGGAAGGAAGGAAGGAAGGAAGGAAGGGGAAATAAATCAATCTTACTTGGCTACATAGTTCCTAAATGTGGCCATGCAGTAAAATCACTGTGGAGCTTTTTGAAAATGTAGATGCCCAGGTTGTGTTGAATTGGACACTCTGAGAGCAGGGCCAGGGCATCCATACTTTCTAAGATATGTTCCAGGTGATTCTGGTACAGCCAGGCCATGGACAGGGATCTCAGAACCACTAATCTTATCCAGCCCCTGGGCCAGAGACCAGAGAGATTCAGTAACCTCAGGTAGTGACACCAGTACCTGAGACCTATGGGTTAGACCACAGGCTCCTGTTACCTAATGTGGGGCTCTGTCCATTACACTCCATTGCCATTCTGGTTGGGGCATTGTGGGTGGGTATGATTCGCCATATAGAAGAAGAAATTAAATTCTCAATCAAGGATTCAAATTTCAAAATAAGCCCAAGCCATGTGAAAAGTGTGATGCCTCTCGTAAGATGCCTAGAATATGCAGATCAATGGTAATAAGCCTTCGGAGTCCACCAGGTCTGTGACTCCTGCCTAGTTCTCAGTTATCTGCATTTGGATTATCCACTTTCGTTGATGAAAATGTTGACTCTCTAGCTGATTGTTCTCTAACACTCGGGGCACAGCTGGGCCACATTGCTCCGGCAGCAACACGTGCTCAGGAAGCAAAAGCTAAAAGCATTTTGGGTACAAAGAGAAAAGGGCTTGTGGGAATAGTCAGCCTTGACTCTGTTGTACGAGGCATTTAGGAAGGGGTGGCAGGGCCAGGGACATGTCCATTTCTTGAGCTGGTATTGTGCGTCAGGCACGGTGCTAGGAGCCCCCTTAACAAGCTCGGTATCTTCATTCTTGTATTCATTTCTGTGGACTGAAATCCATACTGAAAGCTGGAAGGCAATGAACATGTTGGTAAAGTGAAGGGAACTGGGAGTAGAAAGCAATCAAACAAATGTTGGGAAAGTCCGCTGTTGGGAAAGTGGCCTCGTGCTCCATGGAATGGTGAGGAGCAAGACTGGACCCAAGAGCCCGAGCCAGATTGTTCCTCATGCCCTGTGGAGAGCCCCTCACCTCTGGGAAGAGGAGCTGATCTTCCTCCTCGCTGGACAGGAACCCCCTCATCCATCCACATGGAATCCGTGAACCCAAGAGTGAGACACCAAACCCAATCACCCCTCTCAAGGCAGCTTCTTCACAGACCCTGGTTTTAAAGGGGTCAGTTGGTCCTGGAAGGTCCGGGTGAGGGTACAGCAGCCTCAGCACACACCCATCACAGGGTGCTGATGGGATTCTTCAGAGCCCAGGTTCTGCTGATGTAGGGCAGGAGCCTCGCTGGTGGAAAAAGTGCTCTTTGGGTAGGTGGAAGGGCTGGACACTAGGGCTCTGGCATCCTATTCAGAGCCCAGACAAGCACCCAGGACCCTCTGCATCCTCTCTATTCTGTAGCGCAGACAAGGGTATCATTCCAGCGGTGTGGGCACAAGCCTTTGCTTGCTTGTTTTTGTTTTTGTTTTGACAGGATCTGGCTCTGTCACCCAAACTGGAGTGCAATGGTGTGATCACGGCTCACTGCAGTCTCCAACTCCTGGGTTTGAGTGATCCTCCCACCTCAGTCTCCTGAGCAGCTGGGACCACAGGTGTGCACCACCATGCCCAAGCCTTTGGTTCTTTTTATTATTCTCAACTACTATGTGTGGAGAGCAAAGCTCTGCCTATTTGAAAGACCCTGACTTACAACACCTTAGTTGGAGGTCAAGCTCTGAGCTCTTCTCATGCAGGGGTCTCAGCCCTGACCCCACAGCAGATCACCAAAAGAAGCTTTATCAAACCAGATGCCAGGACTTCACCTTGGCCTACTGAATCAGAAGCCTCAAGGGTGGAGCCTGGGCCTCTAAGTTTGAAAAGTGACCCTAATATGCATGAGAGGCTGAGAACCACCAGTTGGAACTTATCAGGTCCCCTGCAAGACTTTCCTCTTCTAAGCAACTCCCTACCTCACCCCATTTCTTCTAGTTTCTGTGGTGGGTCTCAAACCATGAGTCATCCCAGGTGCTTTGCTCTGGTTTCTACCAACAGAGCCCAGGCCTCCAGATGTGGTCCCAGAGCCTCTTGTTCTCAGGACACAGGACTTCTGTTCTGCTTTTTATTTTTGAGACGGAGTTTTACTCTTGTTGCCCAGGCTGGAGTGTAATGGCACTAATCTTAGCTCATTGCAACCTCAACCTCCTGGGTTCAAGCAATTCTCCTGCCTCAACCTCCCGAATAGCTGGGATTACAGGTGCCCACCATGCCCAGTTAATTTTTGTATTTTTAGTAGAGACAGCGTTTCACTGTGTTAGCCAAGCTGGTCTCGAACTCCTGACCTCAGGAGATCCATCCTCCTCGGCCTCCCAAAGTGCTGGGATTATAGGCGTAAGCCACCGCACCCGGCAGGACTTCTGTTCTAGTAACCGTGCCTGCTCACCCCTGGGATTGTAGCATGTGGCCAGGCCTCCCATTCCCGGGCCAGGCAGTGGACTCTTTCCCTCTAGGTACTGCTCTTTGCACATGCTGCTTTCTGTAAAGTCTGGCTGGTGCTGGTACCCAGGGAGGTTCCGTGGCAGGCCCCACAGCAGGGCAGGGGCAGAGCCCAGAGGACCTGATGCCAGTCCTCATTGAGTCCAGGCCTGCACTTCTGCCCTTGAGAGGTAGGGAGTGCCAGGCTCAGGGGCTCACACACTTGGAGCTGCTCTCAGAGGGGAGATGATAGGGGGAGGCACCGCAGAGACAGTGCAGGGTCACCGAGTTTGTGTCCACTGGTGAATGATAAAGGGTCCCTGGGCCTGGAGGAAAGGCCAACCCATGGCTCTCTGGCAGAGGCCCAAGAGCAGAGAGTAGGTGATTTGCAGAAAGGATGTGGGCCTCAGAGGCAGTCCAAACCATGACAGCTCAGCTCCCCAGTAATACCAGCAGGCAGCTTCCTTCGGAGCCCGCCCCAAGGAACCCTCCACCTAATCTCCCCACAGTGGTAGACACTAGGGCCTCTTTCAAGAGTAGGGAAGACACACCCTCAGTACCAGGCCTCTCTAGGGCCACCCAGGGATTCAGAACTCTGCTGCTCCTTCCCCTGACTCTAAATGGGTAGGTTTTGCCCAAAAACGTGGCACCCATTTGTTTTTCTGGAGAACTGGATCCCCCAGGGGAGAAAGTGAGACCAAGAGCTAGAATGTGCAGTTGCCAGAGTGGCCCAGGAGTCGAGGTGGAAGGGTGAGTGGACACGCTGAGTCCCCTTCCTTCCCATCCAGCTCCTAGAATGAGGGATCCAGCACTTCCTCCTTCCCATCTCCAGAGAGCTATGGAATGGTAGAACTGGAGGGAGCTCCGGGGGAAGCAGAAAACAGCCTTGGCCTCCTGAACGTCCTGCCAAGCATGAGGGACCCACAGCAGCAGAGGGAGGAGGCAGTAGCCGGCAAATGCCGGGCATTCTCCTTCAGCTGTGCCGGGGGCCCTGAAGGATGTGGTGGGACAGGGCCGAAGGGAGCAAGGTTCTCCATCAGGGAAGGTGCCTGCATCCTTCTCCAGCGCTCTCTTTGGGATGCCATTCTTTGGCTGTGTTCTGGAAGCATAAGGGAGAACTTAACATTTGGGGCTTAGTACTCCATGGGGGGCTGAAGCATCTTTGCTATGCTGCATGGCACTGCAGTGGTGGGCAGCAGGAGGCTGCAGGGCAGAGGATGCTGCTGGCTTCACCAGAGAGCTGTCTTCACTGCAGGATCCTGCCCACCTCTGGATGTCGTGACTCAGGGATGCCCCCCCCCCCAGAGGATCACCTGGCTGGGGCTGGAGCAGAGGGTGGGGTGGAGCACAGAGGTACCACCTGCTAAGCCTGGGGCAGAGTGATCCAGTGGAAGGCTCTGAATGGAAGAGAGATGGGCTCCTCTGCCTCCTGTAGCTGTCAGGGGCTGTCAAAGGCAGCCCTGCCCAGCCGGCCCCAGCAGCCCAGCTGAGAGGGGATTGAAAGATTCCTCCAGACTGGAGTCTAGTTGATAAGGACCCGTGTCTAGGCATCAATAGCCATAAATGCAAACCCCTCTAGGCTCTAGAAAGCTGGACCCAAGCTTGCAGAGGGCGTATGGCCAGCATACTCTGGGCATGATCCGTGGCAGTAACAGATCGGGGTTGGAGTGTTCAGATCACCTTCTGATTGCGTGACAGGACATGCGTGAGCTTCGAGTACTAGCTCATAGAAGCAGTATAAACTTGAGGTCCATTTTCCCCATTTGGAGAAGGGGAAGGTAAAACAATAGCTCTCTCCCAGGGCCATTATGAAGAACGGCTAAGATAACAACTGTGAAAATGCTGTTATCACCATTAGGGCCATTATGAACATTAAAGCTGATGGGGTTTAATCTACAGGTCACTTCTCCTCTTCCTCTGCCCCTGGATGATGCCTGATTGACCCACACTCTGCGAGAGCAGGGCTTTCTGGCCCTGTGAGGTCTCCAGAGCAGCAGGGTGGGCCAGAGCCTGAGAGAAGCAGGTCTAGTTATACCTGCACTTGAACGGGCAGAGGAGAGAACCTGATCAACCACCACTTATCTAATGAAGGGCAGGGGCTCATTTGCCTTCACTCAACTGATTTGTGGGAACCAGATCTTTGCACGTCATTTCCCCACCCGCCCCACCACCACCCCGCCGATGTTGGCCTTCCTAATAATTCTCCTGCAAGTACTTATTGAGCATTGTGTGCCCACCATGGGTTCTAGCTTACAAACAGAGCTGGTGTGACCAGAGGATACACCCTTGACTAAAGGGAGTGGGGCAAGGGGTCCCTCCGGCAGAAGAATGAAATAGGGAGAGGAGGCTAATGCCACAAGCCAGTTTCACAAGGAGTAATCCACATTCATTATCATGGCAATGAAATGCCAGGTTGGACACCAGGAACCCTGACTTCCTCCAGGCTTCCTCACCAGCCAGCTGGGTGACATTTCCTCACCTCCCAGGCCTAGGCTGGAAACCTACAGCTGTGCAAGCCCTTGTGAAAACTACAAGAGAAATGTTTACTCTTTAGAAGAGGAAGGCAAGAATGTTAGAGGGAAGGGGTCCCGATCCAGACCCCAAGAGAGGGTTCTTGGATCTCGTGCAAGAAAGAATTCAGGGCGAGTCCATAAAGTGAAAGCAAGTTAGTTAGGAAAGTAAAGGAATAAAAGAGTGTCTACTCCATAGGCAGAACAGCCCCCAGGGTTGGCCATTTCTCTGGTTATTACTTGATGATTTGCCAAACAAGGAGTGGATTATTCATGCCTCCCCTTTTTAGACCATATCGGATACATTCCATGAAAACATAACATTGGAAACTGTATTGGCACTGGTAGGAGTGTAGCAGTGAGGACAACCAGAGGTCACTGTCATCACCATCTTGGTTTTCGTGGGTTTTGACCAGCTCCTTTACTGCAACCTGTTTTATCAGCAAGGTCTTTATGACCTGTATCTTGTGCTGACCTATCTTATCTTGTGACTTAGAATGCCTTAACCGTCTGGGAATGCAGCCCAGTAGGTATCAGCCTCATTTTACCCAGCCCCTATTCAAGATGGAGCTGCTCTGGTTCAAATGCCTCTGACAGGAGCACATTTGTAGGTGGGAGGAGGACGGGCTGAAGACCCAGACCAAGGGCCTTCATCTGCATCCACTCTTCCTCGTTCACCTTCCTCTCAAATAGCTGGTCCCAGCAGGATAGCACAGAGCTTACCTGGGCTCCAGGGCAGGTTCTTCCCCTGGGAATACCCGAAATCTCAGCAGAACAGTGTGATGAAGGCTAGTGCTCCAGGAGGCCAGAAAGACCAGATGAAAGAGTGCTGGACAGAGTCCAGAGAGTGGGCTCCTCCTTCCAGCATGGCCCCTCACTCATTCAGTACACGATCTTGGGAGCATCATTCCCTCTCTCTGAGCTTCAGTGTCCTCCTCTGTGAAATGTGCACAGTAATAGCTACCTTTAGGACAGGTAAGAGTGACAGCTGCTCAGTAAATTGTAGCAATAACTGCAATGATAAGGATGATCTCCAAAGCCCTTTGCTGCTTCAAATCCTCTGCTCCCAGGCCAGGGATATTTCTCAAGCCCCCACAACCATTTGTTCTAGAGGCAGAGGGTCCTGGGCACAGCCGTGGTCCCTCTGGAGCTCTGGTCTCCCAACATCTTCCCCACCAGGGCTCTGCTTGTCTCCATAATGAGGTTTGAGTTTCATTATATCATTTGCCTGGTGCCCAGCTAAACATCATTTGACATAGGCACAGGTTCTGCAAGAGACCGAGAGTAATCCTTAAAGCTTAGCATCTACCCTCAGCTGCCATGTGTGGGAAGCTGGTCTTGCAGCTGGCATGAGGCCAGGCTGGCGGGGAGCTGGATCCTGATTCCTCTTTGAGCTCCTTCAAGGAACAAGGCTTCAGCCTCAGCACCAGGTTCCAGCTGCCATGGCCAGTGGCTTCTTAGTGTCTTAGCTGGACCTCCCACTCCCACTCCTGTGAAGGGTAATGACCCTCGGTGGCCCCTGAGTGGTAGACTTAGTTAGCAAAGGCCCACGCCATCTGCCACTGGCCACCAGGGCAGCATGCACAAAGTGTGGTAGTCAAGGGAAATATTAATAGGTCTTGCATACACAGACAATAGATACTGTAAAGGGATTGGTATTCCTTTGCTGCAGGACTTCTCAGGACCTTAAATTGCTCAGTCACCAAAAATGTATTGAGCACCTACTAGGTGCCAAGTACTCATCTAGCTGTTCAGAATAAGTGGTGAATAAGACACACAAGCTTTATGCTCTCATGACACTTATATTTCAGTGCAGAGGGAGGCAGAAAATAAATTTGCAAGTAAATAAGAGAACTTCAAATGGTGAGTGCTGCGAAGAAAGCAAACCAGTAAAGGGATAGAGGAGGACTGATGTGTTAATATGCATTGTGAATGTCTAAGGAGAAGCAGAATCACATGTTCTATGAGCAAGTCTCAGAACTGCAATTCCTTGGCAAGGTATTGAGGAATGCTCTAGAATGGTCCTAACACTCAAATCTAAAGCATCCGTCCTTGGCATGAGCTCCCCCGAAGACTGCCCCATCATCTCCAGGATAGCATCTGAGATGCTCCAGCTGATCCCACCATTCCAGCTCACTTCCCCCCACCCCTCTAGAAAATTGAGCGAGCTTGAACGTCCCCCAACACATTTCCGCATTTCCACATGCTCAACACGTTCCTGCTTCCCAGAAAGCCTCCTGTGCCTTCTTTGCCTGGCAAACATGTCCTCATCCTTCAAGGCTGTATTAGACAGGGTAGGTGATCCAAGATCTCAATGACTTAATCTTATACAAGTTTATCTCTCGCTCACATCCCATGCCAGAAAGTCAGGAACTGCTGTGTTCTTCACAGTTCCTTCTTTCTCCTAGGGTCCCAGAGCCCTCCACTGGATTCCCTGTATGTGGTCAGCAAGGGGAGAAGAGAGTAAGTGTGGAGGAACATGCAGGAGACCTTAGGAGATAGGCCTGGAGTGAGTTCAGCATTTCAACTGCATCCGTTGGTCAGACTGAGCTGCATGCACAAGCCCATCTGGCTGCAGAGGGGCTGGGAAACGGAATGTCACTCAGTCTACAGGAAGAGGAAAGGTGGTCAGTAGCATTGTCTTAGTTCAAGTGTCACCACCTTAGCCAAGGTAGTACAGAATGAGGGAAGTGGCTTGGTGTAATAGAAAGGAAGTAGGCAGGGCTTGGCATAGTGGCTCATGCCTATAACCCCAGCACTTTGGGAGGCCAAGGTGGGAGGATCAAGAGTTTGAGACCTGGGCAACAAGACAAAATCCCATCTCTACACAAAATGCAAAAATCCCCTCTCTACGAAATACAAAAATCCCATCTCTACAAAAACAAGGCGAAATCACATCACTACAAAAAAATACAAAAATTAGCTGGGCATGGTGGGTGTCACCTGCGGTCACAGCTAATCACGAGGCTGAGGTGGGAGGATTGCTTGAGCCCAGGAGGCAGAGGTTGCAGTGAGCGGTGATCACACCATTGCACTCCAGCCTGGGCAACAGAGCAAGGCCCTGCAAAAAAAAAAAAAAAAACGAAAAGAAAGGGGGAGAGAGAGAGAGAAAAGAAAGGATGTAGAGTTTGAAATCAACAGACCTGAGCTTCTGTTTTGTCTCTACAATTTATGCACGGGGGTGGAGGGTAGCCTGACTTCTGTCACTGGACCAGCTCTCTAACTTTGTACAAGTCACTCTATAGGTTTCAGTCTCCTCATCTATTAAACAGAGATGAGGATGGTGATAATGATAAAAGTTACCTGGGAGGATTGCAGGAGGATGAAATGACAGTCTGCATGAAATGCCCAACCTATGGCCAGTGCTTACAAATGTTATCTACGATCAGCATGAGCTCTGAGAACCTGGCTCAGGCTACCAGTCCTCAGGCCCCACTTTGTCACGGAGACAACAGTGGGGAAGGGGGAAGACAGTTCTCTAAGAGATGTCTGCCCATCTCAGAATGAGCCTGCTCTGTGGCTTTGAGCTTTGGCATGCAGAGGACAGGGTCTGCACCATCCCTCATCTGGTCACACCCCTGACTCAGTCTTCTGCCATCAAGCTCCGAGTGAGCCTGGCCATGCATCTGTCACACCCAGAGGATAGCCTGGGCCAGAGACAAAAACAGCCCGTAGCCAGCCGAGTGCTGAGGGAGAGGGGGAAAAACCACCAAAAAGGTGAGACAGTGGGCCTAAGCACTAGGGGATGGGGGCATGGCGAAGCCATTTCCTGCCACCCCCATGGAGCCCCTTCTGTGTGGCAGACACTGATCCAGGATCTTGAGAGAGAGCAGTGGAATAACAAAGATCCCTGCCCTCATGGGGCTTATGATCCAGCAGGAAGAGACAATCAGCCATAATAAACAAGTAAATTAGATACTGTGTGTGTGTGTCAATGCCACAGTCAGAAATGCTAAGGGGCATAGATACAAATATACAGTTTGAGAGAAGAAATAAGACCTAGTGTTAGATATAGATCAGTAGGGTGACTAGAGTTTACAGTAATCTGTTGTATATTTCAGAATAGCTAGAAGAGAAACATTCAACTGTTTCTGGCATAAAGAAAAGACAAATATTCAAGGTGATGAATATCCCTAATTCACTGACCTGATCTTTACAAATTTTATGAATGTTTTAAATTATCACATGTACCCCCAAAATGATGTACCTTTAGTATGCATTGATTTTTAAAACAGAAGAAATACTAAGGAGAAAGCAGAGCAGAAAAAAGCAGGTAAGAAGGGCAGGGGAGGGGCGGGATGCAGCACTGAACAGGTGGTCACGTCCTCATTGAAACAGGTTTGGCCGGGCACAGCGGCTCATGCCTGTTAATCCCAGCACTCTGGGAGGCTGATGTGGGCAGATCGCCTGAGGTCGGGAGTTCAAGGCCAGCCTGACCAACATGGTGAAGTCTCATCTCTACTAAAAATACAAAAATTAGCTGGGCATGGTAGCAGACGCCTATAATCTCAGCTACTTGGGAGGCTGAGGCAGGGGCATCGCTTGAAACCGGGAGGTGGAGGTTGCAGTGAGCCGAGATTGTGCCACTGCACTCCAGCCTGGGTGACAGAGCAAGACTCCATGAAAAACGAAAGAAGGAAGGAAGGAAGGAAGGAAGGAAGGAAGGAAGGAAGGAAGGAAGGAAGGAAGGAAGGAAGGAAGGAGGAGGGAAGGAAGGGAGGGAGGGAGGGAGGGAGGGAGGGAGGGAGGGAGGGAGGGAAGGAAGGAAGGAGGGAAGGAAGGAAGGAAGGAAGGAAGGAAGGAAGGAAGGAAAAAGAAAGGAAAGGAAGAAGGGAAGGGAAGAAGGGAAGGGGAGGGAAGGAAGGGGAAGGGAAGGGAAGAAGGGAAGGCAAGGGAAGGGGAGGGAAGGGAAGGGAGGGAGGGAGGGAAGGGAAGGGAGGGAGGAAGGAAAGGAGGAGGTTTGAGCAGAGCTTTGAAGGAGGCAAGGAGTGAGCAGCAGGGACCCAGGCAGAGCTTCCCAGCAGAGGGACCAATGAGAGCAGAGGTCTGAGGCAGGAGGGTGCTTTGCATGTTCAGGGGCAGCAAAGAAGCCAGAGCAGCTGCAGCGGGAGAATCGCCAGGACCTGCAAGGCCTATTGAGGATGACTGTTCTAGAGCAGAGAAATGTGCCTTTGGCCCCTTGAGAGTTGTGTGTTCTCTGGTGAACAAAAACAATAACAAAGGTTAGGGAGTGCTTCTCAACGTGTTCAAAAAACAGTGTCTCTGCACAAAGGAGAGAAACGGGTTCTGTCTGGGAAGGCAATAAGCTGGCCCAGATACTCCTCATCGATCCAATGAGACCAGCAGAGGTTTAAGTCGCCGTACCCCGGTACAGTCCTCTGAAGCTTTAAACCAAGCTTACACTTTTCCTTCTTGCAGATACAGGGTTAGACAGACATCTTTTCCCAAAATATAACTGCTTGGTGACATGGAAAACTATGCGGCAGGTAACCCGCCACCTCAGTGAACTCCACTAGTGGGCCCCTGGGAACTCCTGGGCCACTACGCCCTTGGCACTTGCAGCCTTGTTGGCACTTTCACCACCTCCTCTTGCTCAGGCTTTGATCTCCTAGACTGCCACCCGCCACAGATGCAGAGAAGCCCACAGAGTGCATCATCCATTTCATCCATCATTTCTCCTCATGTCTTCCTTCCATTGCCAGGGTGCTCAGGCCTAGCCCAGCCCTTTTCACATGTTGTATGTTGTGCAAATCTGCCCTCAGAATGGTCCTCCCTGTCACATGGCTCATCCCATAGAGAAGCAGTACAACATTGGTCCATTTTCTCAATCATCTCCACTTTAGGGTCCATTGTAATAGTTCTCTTCTCCCCACCACTTACAACACTGACTGCTTTTACATTTTCCTAACAAGAAAGAGTGAATGCAATGGTCACAAAGTAGGCACAAACTCAGCAAACACAAGATAGACACACCACATGGGGAGCAAGGCCTGATGACAAGTGAAGGTGTGATTCCCTCTGGCACGGAGCTTCCTTTACATCTATGAAAGTGGAGAAGTAGAACCTTCACAAGCAGAGGGGCTTTTGTCAGCTGTTTTTAAAATGCAGCTGGCCCCTGACTTCTCCATCCCATTTCTTCTGAGCCTCTGCTCAGGTTCCATATTTAAGCAAGCCTGGAGAGCTGGAGAGCTGGGGAGCTGGAGGGCCAAGCTGAGCTGTCCCAGCCCCGTGGGTGCTGCCATGTCATCTGTTTCATCTGGTTCTCAGCTGTTCTTTGGGATTTATTTGCCCTCTCTCTTTCCTTTATCCCCCCTTTCCTGAATATACCAACTTTCTTCCTAATCCGAGAAGTAAACACATTAACTAAAAAGACAACCTGCCCAGAGTCAGCTACAAGCACCCTCCACTCCAGGACCAGCTGTTGGGTGGTTGAGACACCAACAGGAAATGGCCTTGGTGCTTCAGTGACTGCTCTTGGCATTCACTTCATTTCAGCAAGCAGTTGGCTGGGATGGGAGGCCGGAGTGGGGGCACATCGATGAGTGATAGTAATAAAAACCTTAGATTTTCTGCATCAGATCCTTCCATATAGCGTCAACAAGCTTTCCAACATCCCTGTAAAAGAGATATGATTGCCTCCACTTTAGAAAGAAGGAACTGATAGCCAGGCATGGTGTAGCACATCTGTAATCCCAGCTACTTGGGAGGCTGAGGCAGGAGAATCACCTGAACCCAGGGGGTGGAGGTTGCAGTGAGCCGAGATGGCGCCACTGCACTCCAGCCTGGGTGACAGAGTCTAGAAAGAGAGAGAGAGAGAGATAGAGGAGAAAGAAGGAAGGAAAGAGAGAGAGAAAGAAGAGAAGAGAGAGAGGGGAGGGAGGGAGGGAAGGAAGGAAGGAAGGAAGGAAGAGAGAGAAGGAAGGAAGGAAGGAAGGAAGGGGGGGGGGGAGGGAGGGAGGGAGGGAGGGAGGGAGGGAGGAAGGGAGGAAGGAAGGGAAGGATCTGAGGTTCAGAAAAGTTAAGCGCCTTCATTCATTCATTCATCGGTTCACTCATTCATTCACAAGGTGCCTACTCAGTTAGCTACTGGCTGAGAACTAGTGTTCAAGCCCAAGTCTGTTAGATCCCACCAGTTTCCACAGACTCATGCTTCTTCAACCTTGGGCCTCAGAAAACTTGCCCTCCAGCCAAGGAGACCCACATGTCATTTCGGTGCAACTCACAAAGTGGGGTTAAACACCTCTGATGCGAGTCACATGTCACATGCTGTGGGAGCTAGGAGCAAGAAATGATTCCAAGGGGATCTGGGAAGGCACACAGATGATGTGGCGTTTGCATGGGGCTGGCACACACACCCTGGGGAGGAGCCCTGGAGTCCAGTCCTGGGAGAGAGGGGGTGTTGTCCTGTGTATGGGAGCAGCCCATTCTAGGAGGCAGGCATATGACAGGCTTGGGGGGCTCCCTTGGCACCCACAGTGCGTCAGTAACGGGAGCTTAAGCTCCTCAGGGTCCACATGGCAGGACAGCATCTTAGAGGGCCACTTCCATGCCCCTAGCAGCTGGCCCTCTGTGCTGGGTCAGACCCGGAGCCGCAGAAAGCCTGCCCCTCTGAACCAAGGGGCATCAGGGGTTTGTGACATCCCATTCCCTCTCAACACTGTCTCTGCAGAGGCTGTGAGGTTACATCTCTTCCCTCCCCCTGCTTCCCACTGTCCCCACTCCTCCAATATGTTCCTCCTGGACTTCTATGCCCATGGAATTGCTGTATGCAATTATTTATTCATGCCACATCTACCAGCTGACTATTGGTGCCAGGCACTGTGGAAGGTGCTAGGGAAACAGCTGGGGTCAAAGCAGACCTGATGCTGTGCTCCAGAAACATGTGCCTTAATGGGGAATGGGGAGATGAATACATAAGTGGCAGTTGCAATGCCGTGTTATGCAGTAAGCCCAGGGCATTCTGGGGCAAGTACGAGGGGCATCCTGCCCTTCCTGAGCGGCCTCCAAGGGCTTTTCAGCAGAAGTAAAGTTGAGCTAGAATGTGAAGATAAGTCATTAACCAAGGGGCTGGGTAGGTTAGGAAACAGACCCAGACCATCACAGGCAGAGGGACCTGTACATGCAAAGGCCCAGAGGAGAGGAGAGGAGAACAAGGGGCACTATAGGAAGAGGTTCTGGGTAGATGGAGCAAGGCGAGGGGCAGGAGGTTGCTTGGAGACATGACTGGAGCAGCCCCACAGAACTGTAGCAAGTGCAGATTTCATCCCCATAGCCGCACAGAGCTGCTGCAGGATTTTAAGTGCAGGAGTGGCAGAATCACAGAGCGCCGTCTAAAGGGTCATCTGGCACAATTTCTCATTTTGGACAAAGAGGCCAAAACTCAGAGAGAGGAAGCCGCTTGTGCGGTGTCACTGCGGAACTGGTTAGAACCCAGGTCTCCAGACTCATTGTCCAGTGCTCACTGCCCTGGGCTACAGCCTCACTTCCCATTAGGGAGGGATCCAAAGATGCAGGAGGGAGCAGGCACAGGTGCTCCTCCCACTGCTCTGCTGAGAAGAGGAGAGCCCGCCTTCCTCACCAGGTGCTCCAGTCCTGCACGGAGGCACAGACACGTTCACCAATAAACTCTGTGTCTGCAACAGCCTGGGGAGGGATCTGCCCCTGCAGCCTGAGCTCTCCTGCTCACCTGCCGATAATGGCTGTGCCCAGGGACCCCTGCACCTGCCCTCCATCTCTATCCCTGAAATCCATCCAGCAGCCCTGGAGCCCTGCCCTCAGGAGAGCTCTTTGTCCAGGCCCCGCCAGGGTGGGGAGTTAAGCTTGGTTAGACATTTCCTGTTACGGCCTCATTAATTGTGTAATACAATGATGATTAATTTTACAGTAAGAAGTAAAACTGTTGGAGGGAATAGGCAGTGGGGGAGAAGGGGTGTGAGGGGCACAGGATGAAAACCATTGCCCCTAAAACAGGGATGGCCAGGCAGGATGTTATGCCAATTTTCTCTGACACTCTGAGCCCCAAGGGGCCTCTCCCAGGGACTCGGGAAACTCGCAGAGGAGCTAGATTTCTGCCACCCTAGTAAGAGGCGGGCGAAGAAGTAAAGCCATGAGGTTTGCCTGCCCCAGGTCCTAAGAAGGTCCCAGAGAGAGCCTTGGCTAGAAGTCAAAAGGCTGGGTTCTGATTCTGGCTTTCCCATGAGTGAACTGTCTGTCCTCAGTTTCTTACATGTAAAATAGGATGATCAACTCTCACTCGGTCTACTTGAATGGAGCAATATGCAAATAAAATGAGAAGGTGGGTTTGAAAGCACCAGTATAAACTACAATGAGGATATGACAGTAGAGAAGAGGACTGCACTGACTACAGGGCTGTTTCTGGACAGCTTGAGACATCAGTTCATCCCTCTGGGCTTAGTTGCACACTTCCTGAAGTTGCTGTGCTGATTAAATAAGATGCTGTATTCAAAACCCTAGTATTGTATCTGCACAAAGTAGGCACTCAACAAATGGCGGCTGGATTTAGAGCTATTATTTCCATCATCACCATCACTAATAAAATGCGGTCCTTTCCAACCCTTAAATTCTTTACTGTGTCCCTGGTCAAAGTGGCCCCTCCTTTCTTTCAAGGGAGAAGCCCACTTCAATGCCCCATCACACCCTCATCCTGCCCCCACCCCTCCCAGCAGCCAGGCCTGTCTAAATTCAAATGGGGAACTCAGTCAGGGAGCTCTGGGCAGGGGGCTGGAGCTTCTCTTGGGTCGGGGCAGACCTTTTCTCCTTTGGCTTCTTCCTAACTAGCCCTTTGCTCCTCCCCCCAACTCTAGGCCCTTCCTCCTGTGTCCCACCTCTGCCTCCCACCCCAGCCAGCCTGACATCCCCACACCTGAATGGCGAGCCCTGCTGTGACTTCCATTTCCTGGGCAAGGGTCCTTCCGGCGACGTTTTCCCCTCCTTCTCCAATGGGAGCTCTCTGCCCCTTCTTCAGCCCAGGAACACCTGTGGTCTGAAGAGCTCCTCTTCACGCTACCAAGCCAAACTTGGGTCTGCCTGCCTGGCTCAGCAAAGCCAAACACTAATGCTGAGATTTACGAGAAGGGGAAAAAAGGCACGTATTGCAGGGCACCAAGCAAGAATCGGACAAATTCCCCGATGGTTTACAAGCAAGGGCTTGTAAAGGGAGGGTACATTTCAGGAAAGCAGAAGTTACAGGCAAAATCATAAATCCATACACGGAGCAAGGTTATACATTGGTTTGGCACAAAAAGGTGAGATATATTGAAGTGCAGGGCTTAGAGATCACAGGTAGATTTAGAGATTTTTAAATTTGCAATTGGTTATGAAAGTGAGGCTTTGTCTAAAAACTCAGGGTCAGTGAAAGGAATGTGAAGGTTTAGCCTGAGGGCGTGACTCTCCCCAGTCCCCTCAGAAAGGGACTCAGAACATATATTAAGATGTTATCTCTGGTTTCCTTCCTTTCTTCCTTCCTTCCTTCCTTCCTTCCTTCCTTCCCTTCCTTCCCTTCCTTCCCTTCCTTCCCTTCCTTCCCTTCCTTCCCTTCCTTCCCTTCCTTCCCTTCCTTCCTTCCTTCCTTCCTTCTTCCACAGAGATGGGGTTTTACCATGTTGCCCAGGCTGATGTTGAGCTCCTGGGCTCACGCAATCCACCCTCCTCAGCTTCCCAAAGTGTTGGAATTACAGGCATGAGCCACCATGCCCAGCCATTATCTTTGGTTTCTATAGGTAACTGAACATCTTGTGGCTCCAGCTTCCTTGGGTGGCTATTGTTTTATTATCTTCTTGTTTCTCTGGTTGCTCATTTACTTCTCAGGGCTAGTAAGGTACCTGGAATTTCCCTGGAAGGGACTCAAGATTTTCCTCTATTTCCATGTTTGGGGGCGGGGGGGCCTGGCAGGCCCTTAAGAGGAGTCCCTGCTTCACCTCACTTGCTCACGTTTCGTGAAATTTCACGGATCTGTGGTGCCCATAGGTGCTGGCAGCAGCTTCTCAGCTTGCCCACAGCTACATGCCCACTGCTTCTTTTATTCCCTCTATGGTACTCAGCACTGCCCTGTGTCTGGGAAACACTGGCTAAACCTCACCGCCCATCCCCCTTTTTCTGCTTTTTGTCTCTCTCCTCTGATCCTGCCACCAGTGTTCCCAGCCCTGGCATCACTGACATTTTGGACCTGATCATTCTCTTGTGGTTGCTATCCCGGGCTTGTAGGATATTTAGCAGTGTGAGGTGATATCTCATCTGGCCTTTACCCACTAGATGCTACAAGCAACTGCTCCCTCCTCACACCCAGTCACGGCAACCAAAAATGCCTCCAGACATTGCCATATGTCTCCTAGGGAGCGAAAATCACCCCTTGCTGAGAACCATGGCCCTAGATCTATACCCTAGATAGATCTCAGCCCCTAAAGCCTCACCCCGCTTTCTCCCCACCCCACCCCCGCTCCCTATGCTTTGTTCCTTCTCACTGCCTCCCTCCTGATCACCCCACCCGCTGTGCCACAGCCAAGCGGCACTTTACAGCCCACACTGGACTAAACACCTTCTGCGACTGGAACAGCTGCTCTTTCTTCTGGCTACCCCAAGCCAGAGCCGCTCAAGATGGAGACAGAAAATGCAAATTGCACACGGTGAAATGCTTTGCTGATGCCTGGGGCCTCTCCCTTGTTTTCTGCTCAGATGAAAGGCAGGAAGAGGGGATCGAGTGAGGTGGGCAGGGGCTCCTGGGAAGCTGCAGCTCACTTTCTCTCCAGCTCCCACTGTACCCAACCCCCTCCAGGGACGGTGGTCAGGAGGGGGCTGGGGAAGCTCCACGCTCTTCAAAGGCACAGAAGGAGGTGGAGAGCAGGGTGGAGCCCTCTCCCCTGCACCTTAGGGCTTCAGAGCCCCACGTCTCTTCCAGCGAAGCAGCCCAGACTGGCATTAAGTGCTTTCAGCCTAATCCTGAGAGGTCACCTTCTGTCTCTAAGTCAGAGCCTCCCCTGCCACACTGCCTCTGCACCTTTTTCCTGCAAGTCCCCACCTGCTTAACCTCCCACTCATGACACCTGACTCATAGACTAACTAGGGGTATCTTAAAGTCCTTCAGCAGCACCATGAAGTGCTCAGAAGAAGCCTTTTGGCTGTTGGAAAGATCCCTCACCCAAGGTCTAGCCCAACGTGCATCATGCCTGGTCTTGTGTGGACTGCCCCTTCCCTGCATCCATCTCCAGGAGAGGGCATTGCTCCTCTCTCACTGGTGAGATGCTAATGTGCCACCGCTTTACTAGCATCCTCTGCCCCACCAGACCAGTTTAATCCAACAAAAAGGGATTCACACTGCAGCTAAGATGTGGCCATGTCGGCAGTGAAGTCTCTAGAATCGAGATGGATGACTACGTAAGGCTACCAGCCCTTCCCTAGTGCACATGAAGTCCCACTGAACAAGCTGACTTCTCTGGGCCCTTGACCCTCACTGGGAGGCCAAGGATGTGGTTACACTCATCCCTTCAGTGGTCAGCATTGACAGGGTCATACAGGGGCATAGCTGTACCATCAGACCGAGTCCCCACTCCCAGGGACCTGGGATTAGGCGGGATCTCAAGTAGGGTAGGTCCATGGGATGCATCTTTGTCCACCTTTTTCCACACCCCTCTGCCTGCTTCCTTTGGGCCCACTAGCAGGGTGAGAGAAACTGGACAAAATTTAGATTGACACCTGTGAGTTGAGAAAGAAAAGGGTCTCCAGTTTCTTTCTCTCTCTCTCTGCAAAACATCACCCAGTTCATCCTCCTAACACCCGTCTTCCCTACGGAAACCTTCCGCGGCCCTCTGTGGCCCATCAGATGAGCTGGAGCTCCTTGCCCCGGCATTCAAAGCCAGCACCATGCAGCCCACAGTCTCCACCTGCTGGACCTCCTGTAGCCCCCAACTGACCCCTCAGCTCCAGCCAGAACTGAGGATGTCCCTTTTCCCCATCTCCCTGCAGAGTCACTGAGCTCTTTCTGTGTGCCAGGCCCCATGCTGATCACTTCATAATGCTCATAACGTGCCTCTGAGATTGGTGCTGGGATTAACCTCCTTTTACAAATGTGGAAACTGGGGCACAGAGGAATTGGAAACTGACATCAATAAGTGGCAGAGCCAGGCCTTGGCCCCAGACAGTGCAACTGCAGAGTCTGCTGTGCTTCCTCCCCTCCTCCTCCACCTTCTCCTCCTCCTCCTCCTCTTCCCCCTCCTCCAGGACCCCTGGAATAGGCTCCCCCTGGCTTCCTGCTGCCAACCTCACTCCATTCAGAGCCCCCTTCACACTCTGCAAGAGAGGGCTTTCCATGGATCAGAGCTGATCACCACACGTAAGCTGCCATGTCTGTAGGGCCCAGCATGACCCTCTCTCCCTCTGCTGCAAGCCCTCAGCCACCACCTATGCACAGGCTAAAAGGCAGGCTCCTCTCAGGTCACTCGAGTCTTCACCCTCAGGCCCCGTGGTGTCTAATTCATCACCCACCAAACCCCTGCTCTCCCCGCCCCATGCACCCCTGCTTCCCAGATGCTCCCTGCCCTTTCCTGCCTTAAAACCTTTGCATGTGGTGTGGCCTTCATTTCCGATACATCACCTCACTCCCAGACTGGGAGAGAAGACACGCCCGTGTCCTTCAGGACCCAGCTCCACCGCGACCTCCTGTGTGACGCCTTCCCTGACTCACCCAGATAGCGGTCACTCCATCCTCTGGGCTCCCTGCACACCTTAAGCTGCTCCTGTCCGGGAGTTTGTTTCTGGGTCTGTATCCAGCTCCGCAGATCCTGAACCCCTGGAGGTCAGAAGAGTTCTGGTCAACCCATCGTGACTGAGCACTTGCCATGTGCCTGATACACAGGCACCAGGAATCCAGATCTGAACAAGATCTTGACCTTCAAGGAGCTTCTGTCTAGCGGAGAGCTGGTGTGAAATAGCCAATCTTAAGAAAAGTGATAAATAGTACGAGAGAGGTGGCCATGGGTTGGTAGGGGAGTCCAGACATGGGGTAACACACCCATCCAGGGCAATGCCCCACCTGAGGGTAAAGGCCATGGAAGAAGCTGTCTAGCCAAAAAAAGGAAGCATCTCAGAAGGAAGAGGGGCCATGCAGGAGGCCCAGCATGAGCAGAGGCACAGAGTGTGGTGTCTACAGGAGATGCAAGGTGCCATCGTGTCAGAAGATGGTAGAGAAGAGGTCGGGGGCACGGAAGCAGTCAGAGGGTATGAGTTTGGGTACACTGTCTCCATTAGAACTGCATTTGGCTCTGTGTAATGAAAACCCTCCACAACAGCGTGGCCAAATTAGAGACTTGTTTTTCTCGTCTAATGAGGAGTCTGGGAGCTGGCAGTTCAGGGCTGACCCAGTTGCTCAGGAGACAAGGCTCCTGTTCCCTTCCTGCTCTGCCATCCTCATGATTGCAAGACAGCTGCACTTCCGATCCTCACTTTCCAGCAGAAAAAAAGGAGGTAGGATGATGTTTAAAATGTTTGTGCTAGGCTGGGCACAGTAGCTCACATCTGTAATCCCAGCACTTTGGGAGGCCAAGGTGGGTGGTTCACTTGAGGTCAGGAGTTCGAGACCAGCCTGGTCAACATGGTGAAACTCCGTCTCTACTAAAAATACAAAAATGATCCAGGTGTGGTGGCGCCCACCTGTAGTCCCAGCTACTTGGGAGGCTGAGGCAGGAGAATCTCTTGAACCCAGGAGGCTGAAGTTGCAGCGAGCCGAGGTCTCACCACCGCACTCCAGCCTGGGTGACAGAGCGAGACTTCATCTCAAAAAATAAAAATAATAAATAATAGAATAAGGCCGGGCGCGGTGGCTCAAGCCTGTAATCCCAGCACTTTGGGAGGCCGAGACGGGCGGATCACAAGGTCAGGAGATCGAGACCATCCTGGCTAACATGGTGAAACCCCGTCTCTACTAAAAATACAAAAAAACTAGCCGGGCGAGGTGGCGGGCGCCTGTAGTCCCAGCTACTCGGGAGGCTGAGGCAGGAGAATGGCGTAAACCCGGGAGGCGGAGCTTGCAGTGAGCTGAGATCCGGCCACTGCACTCCAGCCTGGGCGACAGAGCGAGACTCCGTCTCAAAAAAAATAAATAAAAATAAAAATAAAAATAATAAATAATAGAATAAAATGTTTGTGTCCATGGTATCTTTTACTATTTTTTGAAATTGTGGTAGAATACACATGACGTAAAATTTCCCATCTTAACCATTTTAAGTGTCCAGTGCAGTGGCATGAAGTACATTCACATTGTGGTACATCCATCACCACTATTTCCAAAACTTTGTCATAGAAACTCTGGACCTGCTATGAGCAATAGTTCCCCCATTCCCCTCCCCTCAGCCCCTGGAAACCACCATTCTTCTTTCTTTCTCTATGAAACGGACTACTCTAGGGACCTCAGATAAGTGGAATCATGGAATTTTCCCTTTATGTCTGCCCTATTTTACTAAGGATAATGTCCTCAAGGTTCATCCATGTTGTAGCATATGTCAGAATTTCCTTCCTTTTAAAGGCTGAACAATATTCTGTTGTATGTGTCATATTCTGTTGTATGTGTGTGCAATGTTCTATTTATCTATTCATCTGTCAATGGACACTTGAGTTGCTTACACCTTTTGGCTATTGTGAATAATGCTGCTATGAGCATGGGTGTACAAATACCTCTTCCAGTCCCTGCTTCAGTTCTTTTGGGTATATACCCAGACACTTCTGGATATATACCCAAATTGCTGGGTCACATGGTGATTCTAGGTTTCATTTTTTTGAGGAGCCATCCACTGTTTTGCTAGCTGCTGTGCCATTTTATATTCCCACCAGAAGTGCACGAGGATTTCAATTTTGCCACATCCCTGCCAACACTTGTTATTTTCTGAGTTTTGGGTTTGTTTTTTTAATAACAGCTATCCTCATGGAAATGAGGTACTATCTCAATGCGGTTTTGATTTTTCATTTCCCTAGCGTTGAGCATCTTTTCCTGTACTTATTAGCCTTCTGTACCTCTTCTTTGGGGAACTGTCTATTCAAGTCTTTTGACCATTTTTAAACTGGGTTGTTTGGTTTTCTTGTCGAATTGTAAGTATTCTTTATATATTCTGGATATTAACCCCTTATCAGAGATATGATTTGCAAACACTTTCTCCCATTCCATGGGTTGCCTTTTCACTGTGATGACTGAGTCCTCTGATGCATAGAAGTTTTACATGTTGATGATGTCCAATTTATCTATCGTTTTCTTTTGTTAGCTGTGCTTTCAGTGTCATATCCAAGAAATTGTTGCCAGATCCAATGTAATGAAGGTTTTTCCTTATCTGTTCTTCTAAGAGTTTTATCATTTTAGGCTCTTGCATTCAAGCCTTCGATCCATTGTGAATGTCTGTCCTTTCTGTTTGAAGAAGAAATGCTTTCTTGGAAGCCCTTCCCTATCCCTCAACCCTCAAGAAATTTGATCTCATCACCCAGAACAGGCGGTGACAGACACTTTGCCAACCGAAACACATTTGTAAGAAAGGGAGAATAGATATTGTGTAGACAGCAAGCAGTGTCTTCCCAACCATGCATGTCCCCGGGTCAGCCTGGGACAATACTGAGCACATGGCGCACCTGTAGTAAGCAGACACTGCGGTGTGTGCCTGTTGAATTCCCTGGTGAATGGCCAAATGGGGACAGGCCAGTGGAGTGACTTCATGGCGGCAGAAATGACCCTGGATTTGACACTAAAGGTGCAAGCCCTGGCCCACCACTTCCAGCCTTATTGCCTCCAGCAAGACACTTAACCTAGCTGAACCTGTTGTCTCGGCCTCAAAATGACAGCAATCACTTTTCTTTAAGTCCGTGTTTCACAGATTACAAGACCCTCTTGCATATATTATCCTTGTCATCCCCACAAGGACCCTGTGACGTAGATAGGGTATGATTTAGTTAATCTCTGTTTTCAAGGTGAGGAAATGATTGCCCAGAGAGATTAAGTGATTTGCCCAAGGAGGCTCAGCTGAGCACCAAAATGGGCCCTCTAACTTCCCAGGCAGTGTGGTTCCCTTTCTGCTCATCTCAGGGGCAGGGGAGAGAAGGGTGGATTGTGAGTGTCAAATGAGGGCCTGGACAGGAAAGTGCTTTGCAGAAAAATGGGTGTGTTTGGTTTTTCAGTGTCTGTGTAGATTGGAGATGGTCAAGATGGGACAAGATGAGGATTAGGTCAAAGCAGGAGAGTCAAGGTGCCTGCTTTTCTCCCAGGCACCTGTTGAGACAATTATCAAGGTGGGAGGGCTGCTCCACTGACTGATATTCCCCACAGCCCAGTAGGGACGTAGCTGCCAGAGAGGGTTTTTACCCTACAGGTCAGACACCTTCCAGGCACATGCCCACCCCAACAGACCTGCAGGCTCTGTTGCTGCAGCTGCTGGCCTCTCTCCCTTCCCCACAGCTGCCCCCACCCCATCACACTCTGCCCCCCACCTTCTCTTCCCCCTCCATGCTCCCTCCTTTCAAAAGCATAATGAGTCTGATAAGACATTGTCTCGTTAACAGGATTAGCCACGGAGATCTCCTGTTCCCTCCCACTCATTCTATAATACTCCTCATCTCGTGTCCTGTAATTTTCTGCTGGTATCAGAAGCTCCGGACCACCTCGGTGATATTAATTTCTCCTCGCTCTTTAATGGTGTGACTGCTGATATGCTGAGATGCCCCCCTTCCCCGCGCAGCCGCTGGGCCACCAAGGCCCTGTGGGTAAATTACAGGAGGCCCTCAGAGGCTCTCTCCCTCCAAAGTCAGCTGCTTGTCCCCTCCATCCCCTGCTTCCCCAACTGCCCCATCTCCCAGTTCTGGGGGCAGCAACTACCTCTATCTTATAGGCCAAGGAAGCAGGTCTAAACATGGTGCTCAGATGGCAGAAGGATGACAAATGCATGCCCCCAATCCAGTTCTTCCCTTCCCTTTCTACCCTGCCCCCAACACGTGTCCCTCAGAAGACTCTAGGCAGGGTGCAGGCAGGGGGAGTCAGGCACAGTTGGGGAGAGGGCTGAGCTCTGGACCTGGGTTCTCCTCCTAGGTCTGTGACATAGACAACCTAATGACTTATCCAACCTCTCTGAGCCTCAGTTTTCTCCTCTGTACATTGGGGATGACCATACGTATCTGGCAGGATTGTGGTAAAGCCCAGAGTTCAGGACCTGACACACAGCAGGTATCTGGCTGGAGTTTAGTGGGACTGGAGAATGCAGCTCTTGGGATTTACCCAGAAATGCTTTCTCAACCCTGAGGTATATCCCCAAACTTTGTCTCTGCACCAATTCTCTCTGAGCTTTGTCCTTCCAAATATCTTTTTCTTTACACGTTTTTAGGGACTAATGCAGAGGAAACTTTATGGCCCTTCAACCCAAAATGTTAATTAGAGGATAACGCAACACATAGGGTGAATCCTGATAAAAGGGGGCAGGAAAATAAGAGAATTACCTGCCCCCTGCCCCCAGCCCATGGCTGAGGACAGAGAAAAGAGGCATCCTGAGAAAGGCCACGTCCCACATGGTCCGGGACCAGGGACAAGAAGAAACCCTAACTCGGAGTCAGCTGGGCATTTTCAGGAAGAGAGAGAGATACAGGCAGGCCAGTGCCCGGAGGAGTTAACAGAGGTAGAGAGGAAATTGCCAAAGTCAGAAGAGGTGAGGCTGGAGCTAAATCTAAGTTAATTTGGAACCAGTTTTGTGATCGATTGTGCAGAGTGTCAGCGAGTGAGAGGTGGGAAATTGCACCTGTCTGGCGAATGAGCTCAGAATTCCAAGTGTGCTGGGGAAGCTGGGGAGCTGGTGCCACACTGGGCAATGCCAAGGTGGGGAGGCAGTGCGTGTCCGGGGAGCTGGTGGGGCCCGTCTGCCCGCTCAGAATATAAGTGCACAAAAAGCAGAGCAGAAATCATCTATTATACCTTTACTCTATGCCTAGCCCAGTGTGAAACCGTTACCTACATTTCTCAGATAATATTTGTAACACACTGAAAGCTGGCCATGGGCAGCAGCTAATGCCAATAAACAGACACTGGACTTTCAGGCCAGACACTGGCAGCGGAGGGGTGGGATTTGAGGCCTCTGTCCTGAAGGAATATGGAGTCACACAATCTAGGTTCAGATCCCAAATGTGTTGTTCTCTATCTCTGTGACCTTAGGCAAGCTTCTGAATCTCTGTGAGCCCAGTTCCCTGGTCTATCAAATGAGGATCATATTGCCCACCTCTCAGGATGAAATTGAGGCAATGCCTGTAAAGTGTCTAGCACTAAGCCTGGAACATAGTGGAAATTGACAATTAAGAGGTATGTCCCCTCACCCACCCCTTTTCTTCCCCCTGTCCATTGTACTGTGAATGACAAGCTATCAGTGAATTTTACAAATTAACAGTAAAAGACCAGTATATGATGAAAGCTGGATAAGGGGTATAGACACTGTGAGCTAGGGGAGCAAGAAATGACTGAGGGCTGGCAAGGGACAAGGGAGAAGAGGTGCTGAGACGAGCCAGTGTGGAGAGGTTGGTCCGTGGACCAGCAGAGCTGGGACAGAACACTCACATGTTCACATCTTTGCAGACTCAGTTTGAGACCTGATAAGACACAAATGTTGACAGGACTTGAAACATTTCTACCTTTGCTGATAAGTTCCCTGGCTGGCATAGCTGATGTACATCCAGTCATGCCGATTAGCCTGTAAGTTTAAAAAGCAGAGGTTCAAAACAACTGAATTGCCTCTGCTATTTGAGCAGCGGCAGAGGATTTTTAACAGTTCTAAGAAGAGGAAAATGGGTATCAAGCATGATCTAGAATCACTGGCACGGCAGTCACTCCAAGCTCCGGAGTGTACCAATGTAGATGTCGGATGAGAAGCTGTAAGTCATAATCGGGAGAGCAATTGTTTATCAAGCAATCACTGTGCAGGCGCCGGGCCTGGCGCTTTAATTCACGTGACCACTACAACTCTGTGCGATTGGTACTGTTACTAGCACAATTTTACAGACAAGGAAACTGAGTTAGAGAGGCTAAGTAACCTGTGCAAGGTCACACTAATAGAACGAAAGTCTATCTGACTTCAGAGCCACATACTTGCCACTGAGGCAGAGTAGCCGAGATTCATGCACTCATTCAATCATCCATTCATTCATTCAAGGAATATTTTTTTGAGCACCATCTCAAAGGCGTTGTAACTGAAACTGAGCCCAGAGCAGTGACCAGCATGTACCCGGCCTTTACCAAGTGCTAGGCTAGGGCTGTGCTAAGGACCAGGAGGCAGGGGAATGAGCCCACCTGCTGCTCCTGGCCTTTGGAGGCTGCAGCCACTCATTGTGGGGCTTCTGTCTGCAGGAGGAGGCCACTGGAGGCCTCTGAGGCAGGTAGGCCCCTGGGGTGGGAAGATGGTGATGGGGGAACACGCGTAGGAAGGGATGGTCTCCACTGCCACCCAGTGCCCTTGGAGCCACACAGGGAGCACAGGGGCAGACACCAGATGGCTGCAAGAGGTCACAGTGCCATGTCCCTTTTAGTCACATCCCCTTATAAGAACCGGTAAGACCCATTTTCTCCTTCTCTGTGTATAAGCACCCCATTGTTACCAAAGACATGAAATGAAGCAGAGACAGAAATGAGCCCATGCGAGGCACAGTTCCACGGCAGCCCAGTGACTCCTCCCGGTAACTCTAAGGGGGTGTGATCAAGACCACTTTGTAGATATCGAGACTGTGGGGTTTCTTCTCAGGGACTTGCATCCAGGTCATACAGCTGTGAAGCTAGCCCGATCTTCCAGATCTACGTCCAATCCTCCATCTCCAATGTGATCCAACCAGAACTGATGGTGCACTCGGGAATTCCCAGCCTTGGCCCAGGTGTTGTGGGGGCATTCAGAAGAGTGATGCTGATGTATCACTCTTTAAGAAACCTGCATCCTACCTGGGAATATGAAGATGACCCCGTCCAAATGTGGAACTTGAGGCCCTTATAGGTCCTAGGCTGTGGCCCAACTGAGGGAGCTGTGAACTGTCTGGAAAGGGAGAGAAGGTCCTGGTTAGCTGGACTTTCAGAGAGGGTCTAAGAGGAGCCTTGCTGGGGTGCAGCGAGGGGTGCACCCCTATGGGAAGGAGCTGGTAGGACTCCCCATGGCCATGCAGTGTACCGGGACATACCTAGCAAAAGTCTGCCTCTGGATTTGGACAGCCCCAGCTTTGAGATTTGGGGCAGGTTGCTTTGACCTCTCTGATCCTCAGTTTCCTTGGCTATTAGAGGGGAAGAAGAAAACCCTTAGCCCAAGAAGGCTGTTGCAAGAATTAAAGCAGATGGCGGAAATACGGCTGGCTTAGAGCCTGGAATCCATTCCATGGTATCGAGCCCTTGCCACTGAGGCAGGGCTGGGGTGACAGCAGCAGCTGGGATCCACATCTGCCCTCAAGGGCTTACTTTCTAGGGACAGTGCCAGGCCTTGAGCGACTCAGTCCACACCTTGTCCCAGTAGAGACGAGTATGCAATGAAGCAGCCCATGAGGCAGAAAGACCCATGGTGGGGGTCGTCTCCAGGAATGGGATGTGAGCTGACTCTGAGGGGTGGGTCAGGATGAACCCTGGGAAGGGCTGGGAGAGTGTCATGAGCAGCAGCAAGGCTTGGGGGAGGAGGAGCAGCGTGGCCGGAGGTCAGGGACATGACAGTGGGCTTGGGCTGCCCTGTTAAGGATTTTGGTCTTCATCCTAAGAAAAATAGGAAGCCACGGGATGTTTTCAGCATGCTCAGATGTCTATTTCAAGGGAGTCTGTCTGGCTATAGTGAGAATGAACTAGATGAGACCGTAAGTCTTACAGACACACAGTAGCACCTTGCTGAATGGCAGCAGAGTGGCCTTTATAGCACGCAGGGTGTTGTGGGAGGGAAGGTGGAGCATGTGCAGGAAGCAGGGCTCCACCAGGGCCAGGCCCTGGGGTCAGGAAGCATCCCTACTCTTCCCAGCACCTTCTAGCTGCAGAGCCACCCAGGGTAAAAGAACAATCCCAGCTCCTCAGTGGCTAATGGCGGTGTACGGTGTAGGGCGGTCCTTCAGGGCACGAGCAGAAGGGTGGGGCCACACCTCAGAGGCGAGCCAAGGGCGGGCAGCTGCCATCCTCCTCCCCAAAGCCCAGGCACACAAGGGTCCCCTTCCCTGCCGCTGTGCAGCTATTGGGGTTCTGTTGCAAGGAGGTAGCTTTCCCGAATTGTAATAACAGTGATTTCTATTCTACCGTGAGCATCTGACACATGGAGTGAGAGCTACAAAGCCCCCCCAGCGGGAAACATAAAAGTGGGAGTGGGGGCTCTGGGGAGGGTTGGAGGCTGTCGCCCCCGGCTGGGCTCCGCCATGTGCAGCGGACGAGGGCCGGGAATAAAGAGGCTTATTTCAGCACCCTGTTATTATGGCATCTTGTTTTCATAGTTTGTTCAACAAACCTCTCTCCCTCTCCCTCTCCCCCCTCCTCGCCTCTCTTTTTTTCATCTTCCTCTCTCAGCAAATCCATTTAAATGCAATTCGATTCTTAAAGCGCCCCTCTCATGCATGTCTAATGAATGTCAGGGAAATGCTATTACAATGGGGCTGAGGAGGGCCCAGTCTGCAGTGTGTGTACAAGTCATTTGAAAGGAAGCCTGGGAGCGCTCCAGTTTTATTACAGCATAATTAGAAATAAAATCTTGTTGCAATATGAGAATGAGAGATGTGTGCTAATCCTGGGGTAGAGGAAGATAGAGCTGTATTTAGAAGAAAAGATTCGGGGAGAGAGAGAACTAGCCACCGTGCCTCTGCACCCCCTCCCCCGGAAGGTTTGTCTGCTGGTCCCCACCCTCTGCACCCCTAAGACTTCTAGGAGCTGCTCCAGAGACAGTGAGGGGCCCTTCTAGATCTCAGTTGCCCCAAGTAGTCACTCTGTCAGGGCTCCCGGGGAACTGAGTAGGGTCCTTTCTGGTAACTCCACACCCCTCCCACCTACTTAAAAGACCAGTCTATGGGCAGTTAGGAGTTGGTGGGACTGGCTGGCAGAGCCCTGGACTTGCAGACTGAGACCCAGGTCAAGTTCTGAGTCCCCCACTTAGGAAAGCTATGCATTCATTTATTCATTCAGTTGTTCAACACTTACTGATCACCTGTTATGTACCAGGCACTGCGTTGGGTGCATTCGTTAACTGGTAATTGTCACAGGAAACAGGTTCAGAGAGATTCGGTGGCTCACATGGCGTCATCCAGCTAGACAGGAGAACCCAAGTTCAATCCAAGCCTTCTGACTGCAGAGCTGGGTTCTCTCTGCTCTACCATGCTGTTAACGTCCTGTGTCCTCCTGAGCCCTTCTGACACCCATCTCTTCAGTAATGTCATCTCCTATAGAGGCCAAAGGCAGAGATAAAGATGGTGGGACCTGACTGATCTCCTTTACAGCACAGAAAGGGGGACTTGGGGGTGGTGACACCACTTCAGCACTGACGGGCAGGTCAAAGCTTCTGGATCTGTGTGCCTCGCACAAGTTCGCATAGCTGAGGTCCCACCTCCCATCCATCCACTCTTCTCCTGACCCAGGCATGTCCACGCTGCCTGACCCCAATTGCATGAGGAAACAGCAATGGGCCAGGAGACAGGAGGCTGCTCTTGACATCTGCACTCTGACCACACAGATGAGTTGTGTGATGCAGTGCCTCGGTTTCCTCCATGGGGGATGAGATATCAGTCTTTGATTGAGGTTGCAGATGAGGCCCGGCCTGTGTTAACAACCCATTTCCAGGGTCAGTTCCATGCCCATCTCATCCCTGGATGATGCCTTCAGTTTCCTCCCTGCCTCGCCTCAGCTCCTGGCCCTTGATACCCACCGGATGGTCTCAGACTCAATCTTTCTTCCCCATCACATTCTCTGAACCCAGCCTGTACAGTACAGCCTAAAGCCTGGTGACCTTCAGAACTGGCTCCCCTCTGCCCTTCTCCCCATCTTCACGTCTTTGCAGAGTAGAACCCGGTTCTAGAATGTTAGTGCTGGAAGGGTCCCAGGGAAGAGCATGTCTGGATGAGGAGTGTATTCGTCTGCTCTGGCTGCCATAACACAACACTACAGACTGGGTGGCCTAAACAAATGTATTTCTTACAGTTCTGGAGGCTGGAAGTCTAAGGTCAAGGTCATGGCAGGTGTGGTTTCTGGTGAGGCCTCTCTCCCTGGCTTGCATACACTGCCTTCTTGCTGTGTCCTCACATGGCCTTTTCTCTGTGTGTATATTCCGGTGTCTCTTCCTCTTTCTTTTTCCTTTTTTTTTTTTTTTTTGAGACAGAGTCTTGCTCAGGCTACTTGCCCAGGCTAGAGTATGGTGGCACGATCTCGCCTCACCACAACCTCTGCCTCCTGGGTTCAAGCAATTCTCCTGCCTCAGCCTCCCGAGTATCTGAGATTACAGGCGCCCGCTACCACACCCAGTTCATTTTTGTATTTTTAGTAGAGACGAGGTTTTACCATCTTGGCCAGGCTGGTCTCAAACTCCTGACCTCGTGATCCACCCACCTCAGCCTCCCAAAGTGTTGGGATTACAGGCGTGAGCCACCACGCCTGGCCTCTTCCTCTTGTTATAAAGGCATCATCAGTCAGGACCCCACTCTCGTGACTTCATTTAACCTTAACCACCTCTTTCAAGGCTCTATCTCCAGATACGGTTGCATTGGGAGTTAAGGCTTCAACATAAAATGTTGGGGGGAAACAATTCAGTCCAAAACAAGGAGGATCTGAAACCTAGAGCCAGCCTGGCCTGAGCTGGGACTTGAATCCCAGTTCCCAACTCACATCTCATGTGCTTTTCACTCTGCTACAAATCTCCCTCTGGGGTATTGAGTTGAGGGTTTACAATCCTAGGAGTTCAGAATCCAGGGAAAGGAGAGGAAGAAGGATGGGCATGGCTTCCCTTGGTTTTTTCAAACCCAGGCTGGCAGGGACTTCCAAGATATTCACCATCAGCAGGTAGAACTAAAAGGAAAGAAAGGAAGGTGCCCTGCAGAGTCCGCCTTGACTTACTCCCTGCAGGCTGCCCTGGTGCCAGGGCCCCTAGACAGCAGCTAATTCCTGCCAGCCAGGAAGTATCGATCACCCCCAACTGCCCTGCCCCACAGCACAAATAGCTTGGGAGGAAAGGACAGCCCTGATTGTGGAGCAAGTTAGCTCATTAGTCCTATGAACTATCTGCAGGCTCCACACTGCAGGCTGACGACACTGTTTTTATAAATCTGTATTGCATGGAGCAGCAACCGGTAACCTGTATTGATTGCAATTTCTCTTTTGGAATTGGGAGGCCCCCGGGGGCCAATTGAGGTACTTCAAAGCCCTGGCATCCTGCAGCTACTCCAGGAAACAGACTTGAGCTGTGACAGACTAAGTAGCTCTTCTCTTCCTAGAGAGACAACGATTTTTTTCTGACCCTGGCCAAAGCCTGGTCTCAATGCAAAGCCTCACCCAATTCCCTTCCTCCTCCCTCTTACTCCATATCCCCCATTGCCTACCAGGACCTTCCTCATAGAGGAAAGTGGGTAGGCAAAGCAGGAAACCCCTTCCTCAGTGTCTGGTTTCTCTGCTTCAGGAAGGCATCTGACGCCAACAGTGGAAAAGCAGCTCCCACCCCCACGTGAATACCTACCTATGCACTGCATATGCATCATAGACCTGCCTGCTTGTGCTGTTACACGTTTAGTATTATGATCTTTAAAAAAACAAAAAACAAAAAACCTGCCCTATAAGCATACGGTGCATATACATCACAACAGCCTTTCATAAGCATTGTTGCACGGACACCACAGAAGAACTCCATGAACAGAGAAAATCGGGGTTTAGAATCCCCAATTTGGGGGTGAGCAAATGCCCAGAAAGGTTAATGGGTGTTCCTAAAGCCACACAGCTGGTAGGTGGCAGGTCTCAAACCTCCAAATACAGAACTCTGTATCGTACCCATTGGGACCTACGCCTCCCTAAGCTGCCAGTCCCTTTCTCGTCCCCTACAATGCCCCATCAGCCTGTGTAAGTGTACCCAACAAGTACACACGCCAGTGCAGGTACACACACCAGCACAGGGTCACACACCAGAGCAGGTACACAACATGCCAGCACAGGTACACACACCAGCGCAGTACACACACCAGTGCAGGTACACACACCAGCGCAGTACGCACACCAGTGCAGTACACACACCAGCATAGGTTCACACACCAGCATAGGTTCACATGCCAGTGCAGGTATACAACATGCCAGCGCAGGTACACACACCAGCACAGTACATACACCAGCACAGGTTCACATACCAGCACAGGTACACAACTTGCCAGCGAATGCACCGTGCTCCCTTGCAGGCACATTCAGCCACCTGCCCAAGACTGCACTTCCCACTATCACAGGGCACCTGGTCATGGCAGGATTTCTTTGCTCCCTAAGCCTCAGCTTCTGAGGCCCCCTAACCTCTTACCTCACTCTGCACTAGCTTGTGAGATCATTCATCCACTCTTTCATTCAGTAACTGTAATGTCTTCCAAAACTGGTCTCATCTCGCCATTTGCCCATCCACCTACTCTGGCCCTGGCTAGTGAGAGGGAAGCCTCCACTGGAAGAATCAAGAGGCCAGGGGACCAACCTCTGCTCAGAAAGGAGAGAGAAGTCCACCTCACAGAGAAGGGATTAGCCAAAGCACCCCCAGCATGCAGCACACACTTTCCTGGCAGCAGGGTTGGGGGAAACCGCTCTGAATTTCTGTTCAGGAGCCCCGGGTAGGAGCCCAGGCTCTTCCACTCGCTAGATGTGTGGCTTGAACAAGACTCTTAGCCCAAGCCATAATTTCCTCATCTGTAAAGCAAGAGAAGGATGGTCTTCCTAGGTGTGTGCCAATGCTCAAGAGAGGGAAGATGTGCCTGGCACAGTGCCTGGTATTTGACAGGCATTTCAGCACAAGGGTGCCCACTGATTCATGCACCTCGGGGTGTTTTTCTTGCAGAGTTTATAACACAATTTAAGATAGTTCACCTGGATCTCTCTCCAAATCCAAAGTACAGTGCTTGGAGAGGGGTACCTAAAAGAGTTGAGGAGGGGAAGTCTATAGCTGCTGGTCCCTAGACACAGGGCTTCCTCCACAAGGGCCTCAGCTGTGGAAACCTTTCACATCTAAGAGACTGAACTCGCCTTAAGGCAGGCAGAGATGGAACCACCCAAGGCAACTTGATTCCGGGGCTTCTCTTTCCTCAGAGCACAGCACTACGTCGCCTGCACTTTTTTTTTGATAGGGATGCAATCTCGGCTCACTGCTGGATTCAAGCGATTCTCCTGTCTCAGCCTCCTGAGTAGCTGAGATTACAGGAGCCTGACACCATGCCCAGCTAATTTTTGTATTTTAGTAGAGATGGGGTTTCATCATATTGCCCAGGCTGGTCTCGAACTCCTGACCTCAAGTGATCCTCTACTTGGCCTACCAAAATGCTGGGATTACAGGCATGAGCCACAGCGCCCAGCCTCATTATGTCTTCTATATCACATACCTCTGCTCTGAATGTTGGGTCCTGGACTTGAATACGGTTCCATCCTGAAACCAGCAGCCCCTTGTTGCTAGTAGTCCCTCTTCAGGGTGGAGGTAGCATTTCCAATCTAATCACCTAACGAAGAGGTCCGTCTTTAGTCGGGGAGGGACACAGAAGCCGGGATGCTACTGAGGGAGCGTCTGCTTCCCGCCTTCCCCCTGGGCCCTGCCGTGGGAAGTGTGAGGTCCCACTGCCCACATGGGCTCAGCTGGGAAGCCCTGCAGGGGCCTCACTGAGATGAGACCACCATGGCTTACAGTCCAGATAACCTGGGCTGTGTGCTCGTCTGTGCTTTTCTCTTTTATTAGCTACAAACCATCCGTCTTGCTTTATGTCCCAAGCTGGGGAAACAAGGAAAGGATCAAAGTGGCCCAAGGAGGAAATAGTGGCCCAAACCATTGCAATGTGGCAGCAGTGGCTAGACGGGGAGAGACCCCCAGGGCACAGGGCACGTTGGGGACAGGAGTCCAGGTTGGAGGTCCAGCTGCCTCACCCCATGGGGAGATGCCTCCTCCACGGCCAGGATTCATCGATTCAGCACATGTTCACTGAGCATCTGCTGTGTGCAAGACGTCTTCTGGGGCCGGCATACAGGCTGAACCAAAATAACTTCTTGCTCTCAAACAGAAGCACCGTGTGCTCCAAGGACAAATAAAGCAGAGGAAGGAGTTGGGCAGGGACGAGGGACACAGTCTAATTTTTAGAGCGTGGTCAGACAAGGCTTCTCCAAGGAACTGTCCACTAAGCAGAGACCTGAATGAGGCCAGAAGTCAGTCAAGGAAAGAGCATTTCAGGCCTAGAAGGAATCGTGACAGCAAAGGCCTTGGGGTGGAAGTGTGCAAATGCATATGCAGACAAACGCATTTTAAAATCCCCGCAGTAGATGATCATCAATATTGCAGCTCCGACATTCCCTAAGCTGTGAACTTCTAAATCTCTGGGAGACAAAGGGTGTTAAGGATGGTCCGGTTTATTTCTTCTATTCAAGACTGAAATCCCCTATGCAATATCTCAGCCAAGGGTTTCTTCAGCATCAACTTAAATACCCCTGGTGACAGAAGACTCACTACCTGACAAAGACACTCATTCCAACTTTTTTTTATTATTATTACTATACTTTAAGTTTCACTGTACATGTGCACAACGTGCAGGTTTGTTACACAGGTATACATGTGCCATGTTGGTTTGCTGCACCATCAACTTGTCATTTACATTAGGTATTTCTCCTAATGCTATCCCTCCCCCCAGCCCCCTACCCCCCAACAAGCCTCGGTGTGTGATGTTCCCCACCCTGTGTCCAAGTGTGCTCATTGTTCAATTCCCACCTATCACCCGTTCCAACTTTTTATAGCCTTGACTTAATTTTTTTTCAAGTTTAATTGTGGTAAAATATACATAACATAAAATTTACCATCTTAATCATTTTTAAGGGCTACGTTCAGTCATGTTTAAGTTCAGTTTCCTTTTGCAACACTGAAACTCCATTCCCATTAAACCAGCAGTCCCCACCTGGTTTTGTGGAAGACAATTTTTCCACAGGACGGGGGTAGGGGGATGGTTTCGGGGTGAAACTGTTTCATTTCAGATCATCAGACATTAGATTCTCATAAGGAGCACGCAACCTAGATCCCTCGCATATGCAGTTCACAATCGGATTCCCGCCCGTGTGACAATTTCATGCTGCTGACCTGACAGGAGGCGGGGCGCAGGTGGAAATGCTCGCTCACCTGCCGCTCACCTCCTGCTCTGGGGCCCAGTTACTAACAGGCCACGGACAGGCACCGGTCCACGGCCCCAGGGTTGGGAACCCCTGCATTAAACATCTCCCCTTTTTCCCTCCCTCTAGCCCCTAGCAACCACCATTCTACTTTCTGTCTCTACGAGCTTGACAACTCCAATACTTGCTATAAGTAAAGTAGAATCATACCATATTTGCCTTTTTGCAGTTGGCTTATTTCACTTAGGATAATATCCTCAAGATTCATCCATGTCAAAGCATGGGCCCAAATTTCCATCCTTTTCAAAACTGAATAATATTCCATTGTATGTATATGTCACATGTTGTTTACCCATTTGTCTGTTGATGGACACTTTGGTTCCTTCCACCTTTTTGGCTATTGTGAATAACGCTGCTATAAACATGGGTGTGCAAGTATCTCTCTCCCTGCTTTCAGTTATTTTGGATATATACCCACAAGTGGAATCACTGGATCATATAGTAATTCTGTTTTGTATTTTGGGGGGAACCATCATACTATTTAATCTTGACTTTTGAACACTCACATTCGTGAGCATCTGGCAAACTTCTTGCCACGGCTAATTAGACCTTTATTCCTTTTTTTTTTTTCTTTTTTTTTGAGACAGAGTTTCACTCTTGTTGCCCAGGCTGGAGTGAAATGGCGCGATCTCGGCTCACTGCAACATCCGTCTCCTGGGTTCAAGCGAGTCTCCTACCTCAGCCTCCTGAGCAGCTGGGATTACAGGCACCCGCCCCCATGCTCGGCTAATTTTTGTATTTTTAGTAGAGATGGGGTTTCACCACATTGATCAGGCTGGTCTTGAACTCCTGACCTCATGTGATCCACCCTCCTCAGCCTCCCAAAGTACTGGGATTACAGGCATGAGCCACCACACCTGGCCTAGACCATTTTTCTTAAAGGTCTGACTGGAAGTAGTGGAAATAATGATTAGCAGGACAAGAGGTTTGCCAGGTGCAGAAACACTCAGAAATGGGAGTGGGTTTAATCTGGGAAGGCTTCCTGAAGAAGGTGAATTTCCAGCTGAGATCAGACTTTTCTGAGTTGCAGTTTCCTCGTGAGTGAAATGGAGACAAAATGCTGTAGAGTTTTGGGAAATTTCATTCAGGCATTCATTCTGGAACATGTGTTGAGTGCCTGTTTTATGACCGGATTGAAATGGGAATGCATTAGAGGATTTTGAGCAGAGGAGCCGCATGATCTGACTTGGGTTGAAAGCATTGCTCTGGCTACATGCTGGGGACAGAAGGAGGAGGGGCAGGGGTGGATTCAGGGTGGCCAGTCAGGAGGCTGCTGGCCCCTGCCTCATTCAATCCTTTCCCTTCCTTTGCTCTAGAGGCTGCAGTGGGATCTGTCCAGTTTATATCCTCCCCCAAACCCCCAGTTTCCCCCTCCTCCCCTGTCTATCACCTTCTCCCCACCACACTCCCCCTCACACCTCCCTGAGAGCAGAGCAGCCAGGGCCCCACCTTTGCAGAGGGCGGCTTCTCTCTGTCCAGCCCTCTGGAGCTGCCAGAAGCCCAGAGGTTTCTATCAATTATCTCTCCATGGCTCCTGCAGCTCCGGGGAGTCTCCAAAGCCCAGTTCTCTGACCTTTTAGAAAAAGACAGAGAAGATGCTGTCAGCTCACTTAGCACCTGTGTGCAGGGCCTCAGAATTGCCAAGGAGGCTTCTTCATCTCCGAGCTCCCTGCTCTCCAACCCAGCTCCAGAGGAGGAGGGAGGGAGTCTACCTGCAGAAGGCCTGACCGCAGGAGGTGCTGAGGGCCCAGCAGCCCCAACCTCAGCTACTCCGGCCCTTCATCTTCCTGAGATGACACTGAGCCAGCCACCCACGTGCTGGGGACTTTTATATTCAGTATTTAACTTAATCCTCCCAACAGCCCTGTGACATCAGTTCTATTTCTTTTCTCCATTTTCCTGAAGAAGAAATGGGGCTTGCACTGGTGTAGTGAGATCATGGAGACATCAAATTGTCAATGAGTGTGAAGAGTCTTTGCAAATTGATCTCATCCAGGGGTTCTCTGCCATGCACATTAGACACTCCCTGCAGCTCTTTAAAAATATCCATTCCCAGACCACCACACCCTCAGAGATTCAGAGCTTCATTTGAAAAGATCCTTCAATGATTCTAATGTACAAACATGATGGAAAACACTCACCAAATCTCAATTCCCCCCTTTTTTACGGATGGGAAACTGAGGGTCTGAAAGAAGACTGGACCTCCCTAAAGGCACCCTGGGTGAGCTGCCCAGACCTGCCATGAGAAATCACTGCAAACTGGGTGGCTTTAAACAACAGAGTACTGGAGACTGGAAGTCCAAAATGGAGGTGCCGGCAGGGGCAGCGTCTCTCTACAGGTTCTAGGGGAGGGTCCTTCCTGGCCTCTCCTAGCTTCTGGTGGCTGCTGGCAATCCTTGCGTTTCTTTGCTGTTAGGTGCATCCTCCTGCCTCTGCTCCTGCCTCTGCTTCCGCCTCTGCGCAGCACTTCCCCTGGGTGCGTGTCTGTGTCCAGATCACCCTTTTCTTAGACGAACACTCGTCATGTTAGAACTCAGGGCTCAATCTAACCCAGGAGGACCCCATCTTAACTTGATTACATTTACAAAGACCGTATTTCCAGTAAGGTCACATTCACAGATCCTAGGGGTCATTAATTTGGTGGGGGGGATGCTATTCAACCCAGTATACACCCCAACATGAGTGGCAGAGCCTGGACTCCAACCTGGCCTCCTATATTCCCGCCCTGTGCTTGCCCCGCCACCCCTGGTGGCCCAGCCCCTCTTTGTACACCTCCTTTTACTCATAGCTTCACAAGACCTTCCACAGCCTTCCCCAGTACCCCAGCACTGACGGCCACACCTTCCATGGTGGAAGGATATCGTCTTCTAACCGTGGGATCCCAGAGGGCAGAAACCAAGTCCAGGACTTCTCCCATGTTACCCAGACCAGAACCTGGAGATGCTCCAGAAAGACGTGATAGATTCAGCCAAACTGAGCTGGATGGATGAGTGCTCCTCCAGGAGGCAGTGAGAACCTCATTGAGAGAAGAAACCAGGCAGAGGCTGGCTGACCACATGTCCTTATGAGTGGTGCTGTCATTCTAGGAGAGTCAGTCCAGCATAGAGCTTTGGAAGAAGACAGGAAGCAGACTAATGGTCCAGGCTCTGCCACCTTCTAGCTGTGTGACCTTAAATGGATTATGTAACCTCTCTGTGCATCAGTTAATAAAAATAGTATCCATTTCAAAGGTTGTGGGAATTAAATGAGATAATGTATGTAAAGTCATTGGCCTAATTTGTAATAGCTACTCAATAAATATTCAGCTTTAAAAAAAGTAGAGTCCTGCTCGAGATCACAGGGGAAAGGGGATGGCAAAACAGGTCAGGGTCTTTGTGGTGATAATAAAAAGAAGAAAAGCAGAAACCAACCACTCCCCTAGTCATAAGCACGTAGATAGATGATACCACAGCCTTTGAAATATGTCGATCAAGCAATGTCAAGGGCACAGTCAGCATTTAAACGCAGCTCTGTGTCTTGGTCTTAGAGCCTAAAGGAATGGCACCCTCCAGCCTAAACCCATAGGGACACTCCTGGCATTTGGGGTGCAACAGTTCTTTGTGACTCAAGCTCCCTTGGCCCCTAACCACTAAATGCCCTTAGCAACCCCAAATTATGGTGTCAACCCCAAAAATCCCACCTGCCCCCACGTTTCCAAGTGGCCTCAGGATTGGTGCTGGACCCGGAGGTACTGGCTGCCATTTTATCCTTCTCCCGTGGGACCCAGCCTGTCTCAAAGCAGAGAACGTGGGCCAGCTACACTTCTCCCTTCCTAGGGATGGCTAGTTGCATCTGGGGTGCAGAGCATGGGCTGCCAGCCTGGGAGGCCAGCCAAGTTGTCCAGCCCTGGCCCATCTCCATCCCCCACCAGCGGGCCGGGCCTCCCTCCGCTCTCATACTGTACGAGGCTTACTCCACAGGCCTCTTGCTCCTTCCTTCCCCAGCAGGGCCCACCGTCCGATGCTCATCAAACATGCAGAACTGATGTTGCACAAGCCCCCCCGAGGGGACTAACATCATACCCCTGATTTCTCCTTCCCCTCTCGCGCTGTGCATCCCCCTGGCTGCAGCCTGCCTTTGTTTCAGGAGGAGCAAAACACTGTGTCTGAAAATGTTACTGCAATTAAATATGCACAAGAAGGGGGGAGGGAGGGGAAAATGAGGACAATGAAGGATGTGAAACATCAGATGCAGCAGCTGCTTGTTGCTATAGAAACCCTAGCTCCCCACCACCATCAAGGCAGCATCAGCCCCCCCCTCCACCCCCCACCCCTGGTTTAAAATCCTCGTAGGGCCAAGTGCTCTGTTTGTCCTGAGGTGCTGGGTGATGCAAGATCACAGGGTCCTAGCTATCCAGGGCTGGAGCACCTGTCGGCTGTGAGCATTGATTTCTGTGTCTTTCCTGCTTTTCCTCACCCCACCATCACTACCTCCTGACACTGGTACTTCTGATTGGCAGCAACACCCTCCAGTAGTTCTGCATTCCAGTCCCAGTTACATAATAAATTACAGAAGAGCTTCTGCGTTTGACTTTGGGATGTCACAACATGGAGACAAAATGGCACATGCAGAGTCCATTGGGGAGCCGGCTTTCTCTGCGCTTCCTCGGTTCCTCTCTGACAGCCAGCTGCGGGGCTTGGCGCCCTCCACCATCCTTCTCGTCCCCACCCACAGCCCTGAGTGGGGGTCTGCCTAGTTGCGGGGTCTGCCCAGCTGTGATCTGTGTGCTGGAGCCAGGCAGAGCAGGGTGTCCACAAACTCCAGGTTCCAGAAGATGGGCAGGCTGCCAGATGGCCAAGTGCTCATCTGGGAGGATCCCCAACAAGATGTAGCTCAACCGGGATCAATGGCAAGTTCCAGACTCTGGACCACATAACCACTGTCCAAGGACAGAGAGAGAGAGAGAAAGTGGCATGGCAGCAGCTCCTAGAGACAGGGCCAGGGTCTTTAATTGACTGCAAGAAGAGTAGTATAACAGGGCTGCCTCCCTCCTCCCACACCATCCCCATGACAAGGTGATGCAGCCTGAGGCTGGGTGTTGGTAGTCTTGCTCTACTCTGCTCTGATGGGCTAAGTCTAATCTTAGAGCCTCACAAAGTGGGGCACAGTGTCTGGCCCATGGTAGGTCCAGTCCTATACAAAGATGTGCAGGAGGGAGGAAAGAAAGGAGGGAGGGAGGGGCAATTGGAATTGTAGATAAACCAAAGTTCATTCAGAAGCAAGAGACCAAACTGATGAAGTTATCTGAAACTATATTAAATAAATATTAAAAAATAAAATCCCTGTCATCCCAGCACTTTGGAGGGCCAAGGCAGGAGGATCCCTTGCATCCAGGAGTTTGAGACCAGCATGGGCAACATAGCGAGACCTCATCTCTACAAGAAAATTTTTTTAATTAGCCAGGTGTGGTGGTGCATGCCTGTGGTCCCAGCTACTGGGGAGGCTGAGGTGGGAGGATCACTTGAGCCCAGCATGCCAAGGCTGCAATGAGTTGTGATCATACCACTGCACTCAGTCCGGGTGACAGAGTGGCAGTCTGTCTCAAAAAATACATAAAATGAAAATAAAATCCTAAGGCTGTTAACCCTGAAGAAAATTCAAAGGGCATCACAGCCACCTTCCAGTGTGTGAGGGAGTATGTCAGGAACACGGGTTTTGGCTGGTTCAGCGGGGCACCAGTGAGTCAGAGCTGGACCCATGGCGGGAGCACCAAGAAGATCAGTGGTCACCAAGGAAGACTGATCTACAAGTCAACTTTGGGGCTGGGCGCGGTGGCTCACGCCTGTAATCCCAGCACTTGGGAGGCCGAGGTGGGCAGATCACGAGGTCAGGAGATCGAGACCATCCTGACTAACACGTTGAAACCCCATCTCTACTAAAAATACAAAAAAAATTAGCTGGGTGTGGTGGCGGATGCCTGTAGTCCCAGCTACTCAGAAGGCTGAGGCAGGAGAATGGCGTGAACCCGGGAGGCGGAGCTTGCAGTGAGCTGAGATCACGCCACTGCACTCCAGCCTGGACAACACAGCAAGACTCTGTCTCAAAAAAAAAAAAAAAAGTCAACTTTGGAATGGGCTGCTGAGTGAGGGGGGGAGTTCCCCAGCCCCGGAGATATTCAAATGAAGGCTGGAGAACCTTTGTCAAAGATATCGTCGCGCGCACTCAGCTTTTCAGCCCTGCAGTTCTACAGCCTCCAGCGGCAGAAGATGCCCTTTGGTGAGGTCCCCACCTCCGGGTGCTGAGAATCTTGGACTCGTGCTTGGGATGGTGGAGGGAGATGGGTGAAATACCACAGAATATTCCTCACAGGAGCGAAGCTCTCATCTTGGCTGAGGGGATGTCACTTAGGCCTCAGGTAGGAGGAAGCGACCTCTAAATAATGGGGCTAGAAGGGCATGGACTTGCCCAAAATGTTTCCCTCTGCCAGCCTGACATGTGGTGCTATCGGGTTCTTCCCGTGGGTTCAGCACCACCCTCTCCCCTGCGGCTTTGAAGTCACTATCACTATCCTGATTCCAAGACCCCTCCCAGTGGAAATGGCAGCCTGGGCCCTTGAGGCCTGCCTGGGAAACCCCCAAAGAGGAGGCAGAGGACCCCAGAGTTCGCCTCTCCATCTTTTTCTGAGATGGAGTCTCGCTCTGTCGCCCAGGCTGGAGTGCAGTGGCCGGATCTCAGCTCACTGCAAGCTCCGCCTCCCGGGTTCACGCCATTCTCCTGCCTCAGCCTCCTGAGTAGCTGGGACTATAGGTGCCCACCACCTCGCCCGGCTAGTTTTTTGTATTTTTAGTAGAGACGGGGTTTCACCGTGTTAGCCAGGATGGTCTTGATGTACTGATCTCATGATACGCCTGCCTCGGCCTCCCAAAGTGCTGGGATTATAGGCGTGAGCCACCGCGTCCGGCCTCGCCTCTCCATCTTAGTCTGGCCTCAGTGGGAGGACACATCCGTGAGCTTAGGGAGTCTAGTGCAAACCCCTTCCCAACCCTCAAGTCCAGTTTTCTCCTTTAAATCAGCCTTTATCGGCTCAAGGTGAGGGTGAGCCTTAGGACCTTAGACAAGGAAATCCACTTCCCCTCTGGGATGGGAAGGGGGGCTCTTGTGTCGCAATCTGCAACATGGGTAGGCTGCCCCCTGTGCTTCCTGCTCCCCTGCCAGGTCCCAACAGTCGGGGCAGAGATGGCTGTGGCAGTGGCAGGAGGCATAGAGTACAGTGCCTGTTCCCTTCACGGCCTTGTGCACAGTGCGTGTTTGAGAACTGAGTGATTACCGTGTATCTGCCCCTCCTTGTCCCCATGCTAGTATAACTTTGCCTCAATAATCGTTTGTTGAGTGAATAAATGATTTAAATTGAGAGAAGGGGATGGAGGCTTATGTGTAATTCCATACAGAGGGACAACTGCGAGTCAGAAGTTCCAGTCCACTTCCTGGCTGTGTGACCTGGGCCAGTTACTTTACTACAAGCCTCAGTTTCCTTCTTTGTAAAATGGAGCTAGCATCTCAAACAGTTGTAAAAGCCAACAAGCAAGGAATATGAGTTTTGCAAACTCTTGCAAAGAGGTAGGAAAGATGAGAACTAATATTCACTTAGTGCTTATTCTGCACCAAACGCTTTATTCTTCTTTTTATTTTTACTTTTTTAGAGACAAGAGTCTCACTCTGTCACCCAGGCTGGAGTACGGTGGCATGATCACGGCTCACTGCAGCCTTGACCTCCTGGGCTCAGGCAATCCTCCTGCCTCAGCCTCCCGAGTATCTGGGACTACAGGCATGCCCTACCAAACCCAGCTAATCGTTTAATTTTTTTCTTTTTTTATAGACAGGGTCTCACTATATTGCCCAGGCTAGTCTCCAACTCCTGGTCTCAAGTGATCCTCCTGCCTGAGCCTCCCAAAGCATTGGGATTACAGGTGCGAGCCACCACACCTGGCCCCATTTCTTAAATCTGTACACCCACCATTATTTGTACTCTATTGTATAGATAAGGCTCAGAGAGGTTAAGTAACTTTCCCAAGGTCACACAGCCCATAAGTAGAAGAGGTGGATTGGGACCCAGATCTCAGCCTAACTCTAAAGCCCAGCTTCTTTCTGTTAAACCCTGGAGCATCTACACTGAAAGGAACAATTACTATCGTTTCTATTTGTCATTTTGTTTGTGTGTAAAAATCCTCCTCTGTCAGAGACGCTACCCTGCCTCTGAGGCTGTACCAAACCGGGAAGTAACGAACTATGTCCTGATTGTGTCTCCAGAAAACAGGTTTTTTATTACCTACCATGGCGGGCTATACATCTCTGACGTACAGAAGGAGGACGCCCTCTCTACCTATCGCTGCATCACCAAGCACAAGTACAGCGGGGAGACCCGGCAGAGCAATGGGGCACGTCTCTCTGTGACAGGTAGGGGAGAGAGCCGGGGGAGAACGGGGCGGGCTGGGAAGGGAGGACACCAGGCCATCCCTGGAACTTGGTGTGTCCCACCACAGATGGAGGAGCCCCCTGTGTACTCAGGGAAATCAGAGGAAGAGATTAAAGAAATCAGGTACTGAAACCACCAAGGAAGACCTCTTTGCTATGTTTTCATTTTCAAATAATGAGGGCTACGAAACTCACCCTCTTTTTCCCTTTTTTTTTTTTTTTTGCCTTTCCTGTCAGGAAGCTCATAGATAAAATCGGATACTCAAACATAGTAACTATTAGTGTTGCTTTTCAGGGGGGCGGGGAGGGGGCGTTGCATATCCGTGCCTCTAGGTGCTTTTGAGGATTCTATCTTTTCATTCTTTTTTTTTTTTTGAGACAGTGTTTCTCTCTTGTTGCTGAGGCTGGAGTGCAATGTCGTGATCTTGGCTAACTGCAACTTCTGCCTCCTGCAACTTCCACCTCCTGCAACTTCTGCCTCCTGGGTTCAAGCAATTCTCCTGCCTCAACCTCCTGAGTAGCTGGGATTACAGGCGTGTGCCACGACGCCCGGCTAATTTTTTGTGTTAGTAGAGACAGGGTTTCACCATGTTGGCTAGGCTAGTCTTGAACTCCTGACCTCAGGTGAGCTGCCCGCCTCGGCCTCCCAAAGTGCTGGGATTACAGGTGTGAGCCACCGCACCTAGCCGGAGAATTCTATCTGATCAATGAGTACACATGTATGTTTGGTCATAGGCCACCTCGCAACATTTGAAAGCAGGCAGAACATAATTTATAAACAAAATATTTCTAAACGGAATAAAGGATTCTTGTTCTGGGGTGATTATAGCTTCTCGGGAGGGATAGAAGCTGGTGTTTATTGAAGCCTCCTGTGTATCTGGGATTCCCTCATTTGTTTCCGTCAGGCACCGTCATAGCCCTGTGAGGTGAGTGCTGTTCACCCTATTTTTACAGACGAGAAAACCAAATCTTAGGGAAGCCAAGTGACTAGCCAGAGCTATTTAACCAGTGGGAGGCACAGCCAGAATTCAGACTCTGAACCCCTGGCCTCAGGGTCCTACAGGACCCCGTAGAAGGGGTCAGCTGAATGCCCGTATCCATGCTGAAGTCACAGAGAGGCGCTCCTCGAGGAAGGCTTTCTGAACAGTAGTTTCCAAACCCTTTGACTGCAATGCCCAGACAGACGTTCTTAGCATGGCCTGCGCAATACGCGCTGGCATTTTCTACCATGCTTGTTGCAAGCGCCTGAAATTTTCTATTCTATTCTATCTAATTCTGATTTCTCTAAATGCCAGCCACAACTCACCAAAGGGATTTCACAACCTCCTAACAGTTTGTGGGTTGTGAGTTGAAAATCTCTGTCTTCAGATTGGAGTTTTTGAAAAGGGGATGAACACTAAGTCAGAATACCTGGCTTTTGGGATTAAACTCATGAAATCTCGCAGCCTCTCTAGGCCTCTGGAAAAGGAACCCGTCTAGGTGGCTGCTCTGATTCTATCTGCCTCTGGCCCTCAGAGCTCTCAGAGCTCTGCCCTGAGTTTGGTGGTTTGGTGATGAGCTCTGCCCTGATCCACAGATGACTGTCTCCAGGACCCCTTCCACATATCTGTCACATGTGGGGCAAGGCCAGGAGATCAGGAGCTGGGAGGGCAACAACCTGGCTCCCGATTCACCCCTGTGTCTTTAGCGCCTGGCCCTGTGCCTAACACACAGTAGGTGCCAAGTAAATATTTATGGCATTAATCAATGCCAAGGGAAACCATGCTGTCATAAGGGTAGGGGATGGGGCTGCTCCGTGCAGCCCCATCTTTGTGGCTGACTTTGGAATCCACAGCCCAGTTTCCAAAGGGCTCGCCTCAAAATGACAGGGACTTGTTTGTATGGTGTTTTGCATCTCATTTGCATGCCTATCCTGCAATGTGGGAAAGATACAGAAATCCCCTTCCTTCAGGCCTGCTCCCTTCTCCTCCGCGAATATTTGGCTCCTTCATCCTCTAGTCTCCTGGTTGGACCTCTAGCTTGTGGGGGCACTAGGCAGGAGTTCCTCAAAAAGAGACATTCTTTGAACTGGAGGCCATGCCAGCCCTTCTTCCCCTCCTCTTTCACCACCAGCTTCCGGGAGAAGGGCGAGGGGGAGGAGACTCACAGATAAAGCCCAAACAGAAAAGCGGGCATGAAGATGGGACGGTACCCAGACAGACAAGAGAGAGGCCCTGGCACAAAGAGAGATTGGCATGGGGCAGGGGAAAGGCAGAACGGAGAGACGTGCACAGAGACAAAGGACGCGAGCGAGGGGGCTCCAGGGAGGGAGCCCATGCAGTGACACGGGGCCCTGATGTGATGGGATGTGACAAGGCGATCTGCAAGCTGCTTGTCTCGGCAAAAATGCAACTGATACTGGAGCAAGCAATGCCTAGGGGGTTGGCATTGGGAAGCCCAGAGCCTGCCTCAGGCTCACCCGCCCCTCCCCACTGCACTTGGAATCCACTCCCCAGAGCTGAGGGTGGAGATCCGGCCCCGGAGAGAGGCAGGGCACGAGTGTCTGCTGAGACGTTTCAGTCTCTAGAGGCCAGGGCCCCAAGAGCTCCTGGGGCTTGTGGCGGGTGAGAATGGTACACATGGCAGTGCATTGGAGGTGGTCAGTTCATGAGAACAGGAACCACATGTGTGGTCTCTTCAGCACTCAGTGCTAAAGTTGCTGGGGGTGGGGAGAGCTAACGAGGTGTATTGTTAAGACAGCAGTTACGAATTAGGCCAGACTTTCCATCTCCGCCTCAACACTCACTAGTTGTGCAGCCTGGCATAAAATAATGTTCCAAACCTCAGCTGCCTGATCTGGAAAACGGGAGTAACAAAATGTACTCCTACTGGGTTGCTGTGAGAATGAAACAGAATATCTCCTATTAAGAAAGGCCAGGCGTGGTGATTCAGGCCTGTAATCCTACCACTTCGGGAAGCCAAAGCAGGTGGCTCACTTGAGGACAGGAGTTCAAGACCAGCCTGGCCAACATGGCAAAACCCCATCTTTACTAAAAATACAAACATTAGCCGAGTGTGATGGCACATACCTGTAATCCCAGCTGCTCGGGAGGCGGAGGCAGAGAATCGCTTGAACCAGGGAGGCAGAGGTTGCAGTGAACCGAGCTCATGAGATCGTGCCACTGCACTCTAGCCTGGGTGACAGTGGATTATTTAATAATGAATAATTATTTATTATTTATTTATAATTATTAATTAATTATAATTAATACTGCCTATAAAAAGTTTAGCTAGTGCCTGACACAGGAAGCTGAGGACAGACAGTAGCTGCTACTATTATTGTCAGTGGTTGTTCTGTTGTTGCTATGTTGTTTTTTGTTTTGTTTTGTTTTGTTTTTTTATGGAACGCTTCACGAATTTGCGTGTCATCCTTGCGCAGGGGCCATGCTAATCTTCTCTGTATCGTTCCAATTTTAGTATATGTGCTGCCGAAGCGAGCACTGTTGTTGCTATATTGTTATTCCTACTACTTCCCAAGCATGGGGTGGGGAAGAAGGGCAACTTTCATTTTTCTGTATTTTCCAAGTTGCAGAGGCAGTTGCAAGAATAGTCTGTGCCTCCACAAAATACAACCTAATCATAATCATTCCATACGTCTAGGTGCTTTTTTAGAGCTTACCAAGTGCTTTCAGGTGTATTAACTCACTCCGTCCCCACAACAACTCAGTGGGATGGGCATTGTCATCTGCAGTTATAAAGGAGGAAACCAGCAGTCAGAGAGGCTGAGGAACTGGAATCAGATCCCCCAGCTCACAAAGGACAGAGCCAGGTGCAGAAGCCATGCTCCTAGCGGTGCCTTAACCACCTAAATAGCAGTGCCATTCAGCTGGCCGTAGGGGGTTCCCAGCAGCCGCCCCAGGGCGTCTCAGACCCCCAGTCAGCCCAGCTTAGCTCCAGTGCACCCCCAGCAGTTTCTCAGGCCTGACCATCTGTCTCCCCCAGCCCTGCCTCAGTGCTAGCAGCGCCTGGTCCCCCCGGGCTGTTGCCGTGTACACGCCGCAGCATTTTACTTCTGCTCTGGAGTAATGAAAGAGGTTTCTTTCCCTCAGAATTTAATTTCACGCCTGAGCCTCGGTGATTAATTCCCTCCCCCCGCCCCTTCCTCCACCACCCTGATGGCCCCTCCGCTTGTAAATTCTGCGGTGTGCCGCGGAATTTGTGTATTTTGCATCAATTAAGTGTCACATTGAGTAATTCTTCCCTGGCACCAGGTTTGTTTATCCCAGCCATTCCCACCGGGTTGGGGGTGGGAGAAGAGGCCACAGAATCTGGCAGGCAGGGCGCATGGGCTCTAGATAGTAATTGTCCCACGCATCTGCAGGCGGATTGAGCATCTAAGGCACTTCCACACACCTATGCCACTGGTTGCCTGCAACGGCCTTGTGAGGTCTGGAGGCAATGTTATCACCTCTAGCAGGGCAGGTGGGGAAACTCGGGCTCTAGGAGATCACAAAACTTGCCCAAGGTCACAGGGCTTCTCAGTGACCCAGGCACTGGGTTAGAGAGAGCCTCTGGAGAGCCTGATTCCCAGCCTGGGCTCCTTCTGTAGCCCGCAGGCAGCCCCTGACGAGCGCTGGAAGGTGGGAAGAGAACAGAGATCTTTCCCCTAGAGAGGAGAATTCTCACCCCAACCCCTCTCCGGGGCAATTGCTGAGGGCAGAGGAAAGTGCCCGTTAGTGAAGGGACCACTATCCACTCTTAAGCAAAATTTAAGATTTTAGATTATTCCATCTCAGATACCATTTACTGAACAAGGCTTGGGGAGACCTGGCTTCTGATCTTTTTTTTTTTTTTTTTTTTTTTTTTTTTTGAGACCGAGTCTCGCTCTGTCGCCCAGGCTGGAATGCAGTGGCCAGACCTTGGCTCACTGCAAGCTCCGCCTCCCGGGTTTACGCCATTCTTCTGCCTCAGCCTCCGAGTAACTGGGACTATAGGCACCCGCCACCTCGCCCGGCTAGTTTTTTGTGTGTGTTTTTTAGTAGAGACGGGGTTTCACCGTGTTCGCCAGGATGGTCTCGATCTCCTGACCTCGTGATCCACCCGTCTCAGCCTCCCAAAGTGCTGGGATTACAGGCTTGAGCCACCGCGCCCGGCCCTGGCTTCTGATCTTAGTTCCATGGTGTGATCCCAGGCAGGGACATTTCTGGTCTCAGCATCCTCATCTCTTCATGCTTCAAGCTCCCTAAGCCAGCTCTGTAATTCCACAAGTCTATACAGTTCTGCAATGTGGCTTTCTATCCAGAAAAATCAGACTACTGGCCTGCCCATGCCCGAGTTCCTCATTCATCCTCCCTAGACATTTGTGGTTCAGCAGCCTGGGGAGATACAGCAGTGGTTTAACACTGCCTTGAGGAGCTCACAGTCTTCCGGGTGCTGACTGCCCTTGGAAGGGGCAGTGCCAATGGGGGCTACCTCTGGAGAGTCACGTGGGGTGGCAGAGGGCAGGAGGGTGGGGAGATGGGGAGACTCCCTTTATGACATGCTCTTCTATATTTTCTGAAGTTTTACCAAGTGCATATATTATCTATTTTATCTGTTAAAACACTTTTAAGGCTTTCATTAGTATGAGTATTAGTATTATCATTATTTTTGAGACAAGATCTTGCTCTGTTGCCCAGGATGGGATACAGTAGCACAATCATAGCCCACTGTAGCCTCACATCTCTGGCTCAGTTGATCCTCCCACCTCAGCCTCCTGTGTAGCCAGGACCACAGGCTTGTGCCACCACACCTGGCACTATAGTCGTGTGTGTGTGTGTGTATGTGTTTTGGCAGAGATGGGATCTCACTATGTTGCCCAGGCTGGTCTCCAACTCCTGGGTTCAAGTGATCTTACCACCTTGGCCTCCCAAAGTGCTGGGATTGCAGGCATGAGTTACTATGCCTGACCTATTAATAAAACATTTATTTTAAAATAAGGGGGAGTTCTGGGGCTGGGAGTGGTGGCTCATGCCTGTAATCTCAGCACTTTGGGAGGCCGAGGCAGGTGGTCAGGAGTTCAAGACCAGCCTGGCCAAGATGGTGAAACTTCATCTCTACTAAAATACAAAAATTAGCTGGGCATGGTGGCAGGCGCCTGTAATCCCAGTTACTCGGGAGGCTGAGGCAGAGAATTGCTTGAACCCGGGAAGCAGAGGTTGCAGTGAGCCAAGATCACACCACTGCACTCCAGCCTGGGCAACAGAGCGAGACTCTGTCTCAAAAAACAAATAAATAAAAATAAAAATAACGGGGAGTTCTTTGAAAATAAAATGAAAGGAAAAGAAAAATCTGTGGGAGTCATTGAGAGTGGTCTGGGGGAGGCATCCGGAAGAGGTGACATTTAAGCTGGTCTGTGAAAGAGGAGTAGAAGCTGGCCAGGCAGAGCAAGCTGGCTGGGCATCCAGGTGACCCAGGTGACCCAGCACACCACTGCAGGGTTCCGTGGAGACAGGGGACAGTGTAGGCAGGCCAGGCCGACTCGTTGGCCCAGATCATAGAAGGCCTTGGCATTCAGGATAAGCAGTGGAGGTGTGTTGTGTAGGTGAGGGGGATCCTGGTGAGGTTTAGAGCGGGAGGAGGTCCCCCAAGGAGCAGGAAACCCAGAGAGGCCTTGGAGGGTAGGAACGAGCCTGAGAGGGCTGACAGGACACCACTCAGAAATGCCTGGGCATTGCACACAGAATCCTGCCCGCAGGGGCTGTGGTTTTCTGCGGCTTCAGGTTGCAGGTCTCGTAGTTGCTGGTTTCTCTTGGTTTCGGAATGCAAAATATAGGATTGTCACGGGTGACTGCTGGGGCTTCTGAATCCTTTTAGGCTCTGGCAGAAATGAACTGGTCATTTCTGAGTCTTTCCAGAGTTCGGGCAGGAGAAGACAGAGCAGGAACAAATAGATCGTCCTCCCATCTCCCAGTAGGCCCAGAGAGATACTTACTATGAATTGCAAACTTGAGACATCATGACACATCACTGCTCTAGAGCCTGGGCTAGAATACAGGGACACAACTGGGCGTGGTGGCTAAGGCCTGTAATCCCAGCATTTTGGGAGGCCAAGGCAGGCGGATCACCTGAGGTGAGGAGTTCGGGACCAGCCCGGCCAACATGGTGAAACCCTGTCTCTACTAAAAGTACAAAAAATAGTTGGGTGTGGTGGTGTGTGCCTGTAGGCCCAGCTACTTGGGAGGCTGAGGCAGGAGAATTGCTTGAACCTGGAAGGTGGAGGTTGCAGTGAGCCAAGATCACACCACTGCCCTCCAGCCTGGGCGACGGAGTGATTGAGACGCCATCTCAAAAATAAAAGAACCCAGGGACTCTCCGTGGGAAAGGAGTTCTCACGCACACCCTCTCCCTCCCTGCATGTCTTGCTCTCTCCCCACTTCTTCCATCTGTCCCTCTGTCTGTCACTCTAGTCCCGAACTCCATCATATTCTCGCCTCCTCCCAGCCCCTGCTGGGAATCCCGGTCAAGGTTGTCTGGGGCTCAGTCTGGCCTGAGCACAGGAGACACAGTGCACCCTCCCTGAAACGTTCCTCTGGAGCCGCCCTGGAAACTCCTTGCTATGGGCGCCAGTGGGCAGCAGGCTCCTGTCTGGGTGCTTGCCTTCCGTCCCCCAGCCCCGCTTCATCCCACCCAGGGCTGGCCAGGGCTGCCGACCCTCTCTGCCTTCCAGACCCTGCCGAGTCGATCCCCACCATCCTGGATGGCTTCCACTCCCAGGAAGTGGGGGCCGGCCACACTGTGGAGCTGCCCTGCACCGCCTCGGGCTACCCTATCCCCGCCATCCGCTGGCTCAAGGACGGCCGGCCCCTCCCGGCTGACAGCCGCTGGACCAAGCGCATCACGGGGCTGACCATCAGCGACTTGCGGACCGAGGACAGCGGCACCTACATTTGTGAGGTCACCAACACCTTCGGTTCAGCAGAGGCCACAGGCATCCTCACGGTCATTGGTGAGTCGGGAAAGCCCCTTCTGCAGCCCCAGTAACCTTTGAGAGCACTGCAGGGGTCAGGGGAGGAGTGTGGACAGCTGGACCTGTCTCTGACCAGGCCCTGGGAATTACACTGGCTGACTGGGGAAGGCAGTCTGGTGTCCTGGAAAAGCCCTTGGTTTGAAATCAGATGGCCTGCCTTTTGTTTCTGGCATTAGCCGATAGCAACTGACTTTGGGCAAACCACATAACCATGACCATCAGCTCAGTGCCCTTGTCTGTAAAATGGGAACGTGGTCCCAGCCTTCCTACCTCCCAGAGGTCGTGAGGCTCCAGTGGGATGAGGAGGGTGATGGTGATGTGCTCGCCATGAGGGCAGGGCTTCTGGGCTTATAGGGAGGCAGTATCTGAACTAAGGGAAGCAAGGCAGCTGTCAATCCACTAGAGAGGACATACATCCCAATCCTAGGGTGACATTCAGGATGTTTAACAATCATTGATAGGGGCACTGATTAATCAGATCAGAAACTGGCCATAAACAAGCAAATCATCTCTGCCAGGACCTTCCAGCTGGATGTCAACCCTGGTCCCTTCCTACTCCTCCTCCTGCCCCTTCTGGGGTCCAAGACCTTAGCATACCCCTTCTGCTGAGGAGCCCCCAAGGTAGGCAGAGAGGGTAGAAGCAGATGGGCGAATGCCCCGGAAAGCACTCTGGATGAGGATTTGTGAGGCCCAGCTCATCCCGTCCCCCTACCCCACCTCTGTCCACTCCTGTGTGACCCAGTCTCAGGGTTCCCATCTGTGAAATGAAGAGGTTCCTTCTAGCTCCAGCACCAAGAGTCTGACTCTGAGTTCCCTGCTCTCTAGGTTGCAGTGGAGCTGGGATCTGGAGACCCTTGAGGAAATGCCATGCCTCATGGGACAGGAATGAGGCTGTCATTACTGACAGCATCTTGAGGGTCATTAAATGTGGGCAGTGGAAGGAGACCATCCGGAGGTGATCCCACCTCCCGTCCTGGTTGACTAAAGAAACTCTCCTCCCACCTCCCACCCATTGCGAACATAGGGCAGCAGGGCTACGGACCCTCAGGCTGACCAGAGAACCACAGCAGAGCCCACTCCTGGGCCTAGTGTCTGACTCCCCCAGCCCAGATAAGGGCTGAGTCTCCTTCCTCGCCGTCAAGAGTCTTGAGATTTGGAGCGTGCCCAGAAAAGTGCCCTCCCAACACAAATTCACTGTCAGGGTGGAAGAACAGAAAGAGCCCCAAGACACGCTCTGGAGTGGCAGTGCACGGCACAAACGCTTCGGTTACAATGCTGAAAGCCCTGCTTCAGGGGCCTGGGGGTTCCTCTCGTAAAAACCAGCCCTGGACAGCAGAGCAGACAGAGGATCAGGATCGGCACCTCCCTTCCTGCCCCAAGTACGGTCTAAAAAAGTTTATTCCAATATTACCTTCACCTCCTTCCCACCCTCCTGCTCTACACATACGCTCTCTCTGTCTCTCTCTCTTTCTCTCTCTCTCTCTCTAAATAGGTCACAAGGGCAACACACCCTTAAATCCTTGGAAAATTAGCAAACCTTCCTGTAGGTAAATGCAGTGTTCACAGCTCCTGCACCAGTATTTGCAGGGAAGCGGAGACACACACAGACACAGGCACACCTGTTGAAAATGCACCTGCCCACCTCCCCATGTACACATGCATAGATATACGGTGCCCGTACACATACACAGCTACACAATCCCTTCACAGTAACACGCCCATATCCAAGTACACTCTCACAGATGTACAACAAGTCACCACCTCCAAATGTGTGCATGCCCACGCTGACCCTGAATGCATCTTCTCTGATCCCCAGCCCCCTACCCCTCCCCACAGTGGGCTTGTTTGGACCACCAAGGTTCAAGGGGAATCAACGTGACTTTTCTCCATCTTCTAGCCTCTCTACAGCCTCTCTCTGCCAGGTTCATGGAGAGGAAAGCAATGCTTTCCATAGGCCCCTACTCCTCCACGAAGGCCCCCACCCAACCTGTGCCAAGCCCATGCAGGAGCAGTGAGGAGACAGTGGCTGGCAGAGCACTGGGAGCTCCAGCTGGTGACTGGGATGAGCAGGGTGCCACCTGCCTCAGTGTGCACTGACATTTCCTGGACAGTAGGCAGAGGCTCTGGGAAATGAGCAGGGAGAACCAAGCATGCAGTCACGTCTGCTTTGGCTGTACCCAGCCCACATGAGCTTGCAATCTTCCTCTCTCCTGCAGGCCTCCTCACTTGGGGTACCAAGCTATACAGGGAGCCTGAGCCCACATACAGAACGTCTAGCCCATAGAGATCAAGGAGAGGTCAGTTTGGAGCTTGTAAATGGCTTGCTAAGCCAGTTAGACCATCAGTAATGACTCAGGTCATGGTAGGCCTATGAAGCTGAGAGATGTCACCCTGCTCTCAAGCGGCACACAGTCCAGAGGGAGAGAGAGACAGACACAAAAGAGGTGATGAAGAGACAAGGTGCTCAGTGTGGTGTGAGTTATACACGGGGAGGGTAGAGGAGGGATACTTAGCCCAACCTGGGAGAGGGAGTTATGCCAGGAAGGCTTCCTGGAAGAGGTGATACCATGTGAAGAATGAGTAAGAATTAGGCAAAGAATGCTCTAGGTGAGGCCCTGGGGCCAGTAGCAGCCCAGGGTATGCAGAAATCACAGACAGGTTGCTGGTGCTCTAAAGACCTACGGCTTTGGTGACAACGGAACCCCTTTGAACCCCTAGAGTCAGGCCCTCAGGGCCTTGAGGGCCTCAAATGCCATGCTGAATTGTTTGGACTCATGGAAGTTCTGAGCAGCGAGTGGTCGGCTGCAGCATGGAGAACAGCTAGGGGGAAGCAGGGCAGTACTGCCGTGTGGATCCAGGTTGGGAGCTCCAGGCCTGCAGTGGGGTGATGCAGGGCAATGCCGAGCAGGGGGTCCACAGATCCATCTAGAGGAAATCAGACCAGCAGCACGTAGCAATGGGTTATCTCTGCAAGTATGAGAGACAGCCTGCTGGGCCAAGGGTGCCCCCTGGTTTCTGAGATGGGTGGCAGGGAGGATAATGAGCCAGTCAAGTCTCCGCCCTCCTCAGTGAGCCAGAGGGAGCCTCACGCTATCACCGGGCACAGGGACACGTTTCAGGGGAGCACAGGCCATCAGAACAACAAGTACCAAGAGATCCCTCAATCTGAGCCTGCCATTTAACAAATGAGTAAACTGAGGATTAGAGTGAGGAATTCCCCAGTCCCAGGCCACACAAGGGGTCTGGAGGCAGAACCTGGGCCTTTTGTGACCCCTGACTACCCCGAGCCGCACTCCACTGACAGTTAGCCCTTTCTTTGTTCTTTCCTCCCCCCCACCCCGTTCTCCCTCACGTCTCGCTGGCCCGGCCCAGATCCCCTTCATGTGACCCTGACACCAAAGAAGCTGAAGACCGGCATTGGCAGCACGGTCATCCTCTCCTGTGCCCTGACGGGCTCCCCGGAGTTCACCATCCGCTGGTATCGCAACACAGAGCTGGTGCTGCCCGACGAGGCCATCTCCATCCGCGGGCTCAGCAACGAGACGCTGCTCATCACCTCGGCCCAGAAGAGCCATTCTGGCGCCTACCAGTGCTTCGCCACCCGCAAGGCCCAGACCGCCCAGGACTTTGCCATCATTGCACTCGAGGGTGAGCTGGGGCGCCAGGACATGGTGGGGCAGGTTAAGGCTGCCGAGCTCATGCCCTCCCTCCTGCTGAGGTGGGAACAATGCCAGGAGGCGTTAAACCAGTGCTTACTACACACCAGGCCCATGCACCATCTCACCCTAAGGGCCCTGTGTGGAGGTCCTTTTTTATATTTAAATCTTTTTTATCTTTTTTTCTCTTTTGAGGCAGTGTCCCACTCTGTCTCTTAGACTGGAGAACAGTGGTGCGATCACAGCCTACTGCAGCCTCAATCTCCCTGGCTCAAACAATCCTCCCACCTCAGCCTCCCAAGTAGCTGGGACTGTGGGCAGGGACCACCTTGCACCACGCTAATGTCCAAGGTTATTCTGTTCACCTGGATAATTGTTTATGTATTTATTTATTTATTTATTTTATTTTTATTTTTTGTAGAGACAGAGTCTCACTATGTTACTCAGGCTGGTCTTGAACTGGGGGTGAAGTGATCCTCCCGCCTGGGCTGAGGCCTTTTTTTTTTTTTAATGATGTTACCCATTTTGCTCTTGAGGAAAATGCGGCTTTGGTCACTTGCCCGAGGTGACACAGCTCTGCCCAAGGGACAGAGCAGAGATCTGAGTTCAGGTCCCTTAACCATCATACTATACTGTCTCTGCCCTCAGAAATTACTAGAATTTCAGTATTAGAGGAGTCTTCAGAGGCTGGAAGAGTGCCAATAACCTCTGGACTTGCAATTCCTCTCCCTGCCTGAGACCTCTTCAAGGCAGGCTCTGTGTCTCACCAACATCCTGGGTTTTACCTGTTTGTTTCTCTCTCTCCTCCTTTAAAGCTGCCACCACCCAGGGTTCCTTACATAGCACATCTGTGTATGGTTATTCAGGTTGTTCACTGCACATGTTACCCAGCCAAGAGGGTAGGTGAGGACTGAAATCCAGCCTGCACCTCATTTTCCAAGCCATGAGCCCTGGCACTGGGCTCTGTCCACACAGAGGAGGCACCACTTTCTCATTTGTACAAAGGTGCAGTGGGGGCTGGCAGAAACCCTGTCCTTACAAACAAGGTTAATGGTTCCCCACCTCCTCCTTCATTGCCACCAAAACAAACACAACACAATTCTGTTCCTTCCAGGGGCTTGTCGTAACAAAGATGCCAGCCAAACCCAAGCAAGCCCCGCAGGTTTGGGATCCTCCCCAGGTGTCCCCGTCACGGCCTGTGGGTCCACACTCCTTGAAGGTGTGAGGCACCCAGGAACCTAAGCCCTTACTCCTCACCCCGACCACACAAACATTTGTCTTCCTTTTTGTTTCTTGTTTCTGTTTCTCAGAGACGGGGTCTCATTGCTCTGTTGCCCAGGCTGGAGTGCAGTGATGAAATCATAGCTCACTGTGGCCTCAAACTCCTGAGCTCAAGCAATCCTCCTGGCCTCAGCTCCTGAGTAGCTGGGACTACAGGCATGTGCCACCACACCTGGCTGTTTTATTTTACAATTTTTCTAGAGACATGGTCTCCCTACATTGCCCAGACTGGTCTCAAACTCCTGGGTTCAAGCAATCCTCCCATCTCAACCTCCCAGAGTGCTGAGATTACAGGCATAAGCAACCGTGCCTGGCCTACTTTTAAAGTACTTAATGCCTATTTTAATCCTTTTCAACGATCCTGTGCGGAAGGATGGCCAGGGTTAATAATTACATCCCCGTGTTCCACGTGAGGAAGCCAGGGCACAGAGGTTAATTGTCTTGTCCAAGGTTATTCTGTTAGCCAAGACTTAAGCCCTGGCCAAGACTCCTCACTGCCACCGCCTCTGTGCACTTTCAGCCTCAGACTTAAGGCCTTGTGCTAACAGGCCTGCAGCACCACCACCCCCTCCGGAGGTCCCACGCAGAGGGAACTGGAGTCAGACTCCACAGGGCCAGACGGTTCCATAGGTAGTTCTAAGCAGTTAACTTCTGAGCTTGTGTCTTTATTAATAGTGGAAGAGTTGAGAGGAACCAGCATTTATTAAGAAATTACAAAGCGCTGCGTGAAGCATCTGAAATGCATTAATTCATTTTATCCTCAGAATATCCATGAGGTGGGTATAAACATGATTGCTGTTATCCCCATCCTCCCTCCATAAGAGACAAAGACTCAGAGAGGTTAAGCCACTTGCCCAAAAACCCAGAGCTAATAAGTGATTGAGGGAGGATGCAAACCCTACAGCCTGAATCCACGTACAGCAGTAACTGGCACCACTTGGGGCTGTGGATAGCAGAATTGATGTACACAAAAGTTCTTTTTTGCTCTTACGGCTGCTTTTTGCCTCCTCCCCTGCTGAGGTGGGGTGGCTGGGGGGACGATCTCTCCGTGGCTTGGTGACCCTGAAGGGGGCTCCTCACTCCTACAGACGGCACGCCCCGCATCGTCTCGTCCTTCAGCGAGAAGGTGGTCAACCCCGGGGAGCAGTTCTCACTGATGTGTGCGGCCAAGGGCGCCCCACCCCCCACGGTCACCTGGGCCCTCGACGACGAGCCCATTGTGCGGGATGGCAGCCACCGCACCAACCAGTACACCATGTCGGACGGCACCACCATCAGCCACATGAACGTCACAGGCCCCCAGATCCGCGACGGGGGCGTGTACCGGTGCACCGCGCGGAACTCGGTGGGCAGTGCTGAATATCAGGCGCGAATAAACGTAAGAGGTGCCTGTCTACATTTAAATATCAGAATAGGTTTTTGAGTTCCTTTGCCATCTCTGTGGTTACCATTATTCTTGTGCTGATTAGTACTTATTATTAATCGTCATTTTGATTTTAGTAGAGGTCTCTCTCCCCTCCCTCGTCCCCTTTCCCTGCCCTCCTCAAGCGCCATCATCCATTCTTGTGTGCGTGTGTGTGTCTGGTACTGTTCACCCTCATTCACCTCCCCATTCCCCCTCCTCCTTCCCCCTCTCCAGAAATCCAACCTGCCCAGCCCCTCCTCCTACCCTCTAGCCCATTCCTCCCCACCAAATCTCTCTGGGGCCTAAGTATACTAAGCACCTGCTGATATCTGCCAGCCCCACCAGGGCCTCGTAAGGGCAAGACAGGGCAGGGGCTGGGGACCAGGTTTGGCGTTTAACATGGGTGCCCACCCAAGCTGTGCTCCCTGTGTCTTCCCACTGAGCCAGCCCCCCAGATGCTCCAGGAGGTGTGAGCAACCAGGAGCCAGGGCATCATCTTCTCCCGCAAGGCTCACACCATCAAGAGTAAGAGGCTGAGCCTGGCTGGGGGTGTCCCAAAGCAGGCAGCCTCCAAGAGTGGGGAAAGGAGCCCTCAGGGGCGTCGTCCCCACATCTCAGTTCTCCAAGTCACTGTGGTGAGAACAGTCTCCTCTGAAGCTCTTTGTAGCCCCGTGAGGTCTGATTGGTTTTCATCTGACCCTACTGCTAACCCCTGACACCAGGGCAGAGGAGCAGGGGGACAGCAGGAAGGGAAGGGGCACTGATCCAGGGGCACTCCTGGTTGCCACAGGAGTAGGAAAAGGAGCAAAGATGGAGTTTCATGTTAAATTTGCCTGTGCGAGGCCTTGGAACCCCACAGAAGTACGGGTTTCCCATCTGGCCACCCTCCTGATCTCTCCTCTGAATTGCAAGGGGGACAGAGATGTGGGGCCCTGGAAGATTTCCCAGTCGGGCCCCTCCTGTTCTAGATGGGGACCTGAAGCCCAGAGTGCACCCTGTACCCTGTGGAGCACTGTCTTGCTTGGTAGCCTCTGAACTCCCATTCCAACCCCTAGATTGCCATCTGCCCAGCAGGCCCAGCCCAGGACACTCTCTCTCCCCGGCCAGCACTATCAGCACCCCTTTCACAGCTCCTTCCCAGGGGCCTACAATACACATTTACTTGTTGACTGAAAGTCATCACCTCACCTGGCGAGACCTTCCTGCTGTCTTTAAGTAGTTAACTTAAATTCCTTTTGGGTACGAGATCAAAAATAAGCAAGTAGAATGGAAACAACAAAATCTCTACCTTTCCACTTTCATCCCAAAATCTTAATCTCCCCATAACTGAGTAACTTGCCCTCCCAAATCCCAGTCACTTCTTGGTGGCGCTGCAGCTTGGTCCCATCCCTATCTCACTAGGGGAATGGCTCTTGGCCCAGGCGTGTATATACTGCGTCTGTTTGCAACTCTTTGAAGCTAGTAACAGTGAGTGCTGGAGAGACTGTGGGCACCCCCCCAATTCCAGCCCCTGTCTGTAGCTTTGTAAAAAGGCATCCCTGTGCCCCCACCAAATGTCCGTCCGCCCCCTGAAAGTCTCAGGGGCCGAGTGCCTGAGAAGAGCAACGCAGGGTGGTGCCCGGCTGTCCCTGGCTGACGGCAGCACATGCCCCTCTCCTCCTCCTCCTCCTCCTCCCTCCTGACTCCTGCCCAGGCCCCCCCAGCATCCGGGCCATGCGGAACATCACAGCAGTCGCCGGGCGGGACACCCTTATCAACTGCAGGGTCATCGGCTATCCCTACTACTCCATCAAGTGGTACAAGGATGCCCTGCTGCTGCCGGACAACCACCGCCAGGTGGTGTTTGAGAACGGGACCCTCAAGCTGACTGACGTGCAGAAAGGCATGGACGAGGGGGAGTACCTGTGCAGCGTCCTCATCCAGCCCCAGCTCTCCATTAGCCAGAGCGTTCACGTGGCTGTCAAAGGTAGGCCTCCCTCACCAGCCAGGGCCCCTGCCCGCCTGACCACCCAGGATGCACGGGCCCCTCCCCAGGTGGGACTCAGACAACAATAGGCAATCCTGAGCAAGAGAAGCCCCAGCTTGGCATTCAGAAAAAAGGCAGCAGGGCAGAAGACTGTGGGTGGACACAGGCCATGAGATCCCTCTACATCTGGTTTCCTCCTCGGGCTGCAGAACAAGACAGCACGCACCCCAGGTGCATGAGCAGGTCAGTTACAGACAGAGGAGGCAGGCTGCCTTCTGTGAGAGAGGCCAGGCCAGAGATGGGCTGCATGGGGCCTCTGCCCCCAGGAGCTCAGCGGGCCCACACAAGAGACCAGCAACAGGAGGCCAAGGTTGAGAGAGCACGCTTGGAGCCCTGACTCCCTGTGGGATACACAGTACACAGGCTGCTTCTACAGGACTGGGAACACCCTTCCACCTTCTAGTACTGCTTCAGGCCTGGAAAGTGCTGGGTGGTGCTTAAAAGCCTCCTCCCTCAGGCCAGGCACAGTAGCTCACGCTTGTAATCCCAGCACTTTGGGAGGCCGAGGCGGGCGGATCACGAGGTCAGGAGTTCGAGACCGGCCTGGCCAAGATGGTGAAACCCTGTCTCTACTAAAAATTCAAAAAATAGCCAGGCATGGTGGCAGATGCCTGTAATCCCAGCTACCTGGGAGGCTGAGGCAGGATAATCGCTTGAACCTGGGAGGTGGAGGTTGCAGTGAGCCGAGAGTGAGCCATTACACTCCAGCCTGGGCAACAAGAGTGAAACTGTGTCAAAAAAAAAAAGCTTCCTCCCTCCTGGGCCCTTGACACCCACCTGGGTGAGGTCTGCATTTCATGCCTGGTACTGGGTAGCCACTCACTAAGTCTGTGGATCAAATGAATGAGTGAATATAAACGAGCAAATACATGAGCATGTGAGTCAATGATGATATCTCCTTGGTTCTGGGGCTGTGAAGGTCTTCGAAGCCCCCAAATATATTCTTTGGGACTGACAGACCTGGAGACTGTCTGGATGGTGTGTGAGAGGAGGGTGGCCTGGTTGCTCTGGGGCCAGGCTGGGGAGGTGGATACCCCAGGCTTGACTAAGGAGAAGCCAGTGAAAACCAGGCTGCAGAGCTTGGGTACCGAGTCAGCCATGGCTATGATGGCTGAAGAGCTTATGTCTCTTTGTGAAGAGCCAGGGTGGGCTCAGGCCTGGGGAGGATACGCAGACAGGTTGTCCTCCGCAGCCTGAGGTTCCAGAAGCATGAAGACCTCAGCCTGGGGCTCTGCCTGGGAGGAAGGGAGGTCTGGGGATCTCCAGTCACCATCCTGGGCTATCGTAGCAGGTTGTGATGGTTATAATGATCTGCCACTGTCACTGCGGCAGGCGCACTGTGCACCCCTCACAGTGCTCCATGCTCCACGTGCACTGCTGTCTTCAACCCCACAGCTGCTCACTCAGCTAAGGCAGGCAACATTTCCTCCCCAGTTTTGGGGGCAGAAAGTGGAGGCATAGAAAAGTTAAGTAAGGCTGGGCGTGGTGGCTCACGCCTGTAATCCCAACACTCTGGGAGGCCGAGGTGGGTGGATCACCCGAGGTCAGGAGTTTGAGTCCAGCCTGACCAATATGGAGAAACCCCGTTTCTACTAAAAATACAAAATTAGCAGAGTGTGGTGGCACATGCCTGTAATACCAGCTACTTGGGAGGCTGAGGCAGGAGAATCACTTGAACCTGGGAGGCAGAGGTTGCAGTGAGCTTAGATCGTGCCATTGCACTCCAGCCTGGGCAACAAGAGTGAAACTCCATCTCAAAAAAAAAAGAAAAGAAAAGTTAAGTAAATTGCCATCTGGTGTGAGAATCTTTCCCAGGTCTGCATAACTCCAGAACCTGGGCTCCAACCGAGAATGGCCGTGAGCCAGGGAAAGGACAGGCTGGAGGGAGGACTGTTTGCTCCATGCCCTGCCTTAGGAATAAAGACATAGAGCTTCTGGGACTGCCAGGGAGGGTGTGGAAGAGACAAGAGTCCTTGAGAACTCTGAGGGCCCTGTCACCACGGGGCTTCCCTCTCCTGAACATCTGTGTCACCCCAGGGCAGTGGGGAGGGGAAGCTGGGGAGAACCCCCTCTGTATCCCCAAGGGAAGAGAGGGAGGGATAGCGTTGACCAGGGGAGGAAAGCTAGCAGGAGGCTCATGGAAGGAAGAGAAAGAGAAGAGGGATCCAGGCCTGGTAAGGGGCCCTGGCAGCGGGGGAGGGCCCTGGGGACGCCCTGACTACTGCTTTGCCCAAGACTGGAAGCGACATGGAACACACTGTCAGCAGCAAGAGGGACGCATGGGAAGAGGAAGCGTTTGTGGGGGACCCTCGAGCATGTGATAACACTGGGCATCTGGTGGAAGGGCCTGGTGGCCCCCGGAAGGACTGAACAGTGGCAGTGGAAGGCTGGGTGGGGACTTCTCCCCGAGCTCCTGCCATCAGTGCACGGGAGCAGAGTCACACGCCTCTCGTGTGCCTAACACCCGTCACAGTGCCAGACAGTGTGTGCTTTGAACTGAAACTGAGACATTAGGCTGACTTGGAGTGACTTACTAGGAAACCTCACTTTGAGCCCAGGAAAGAAAGTGGGCTCTCTTTTGTTGTTGTTGTTGTTTCTTTCTTTTTTTCTTTTTTTTTGAAACTGAGTCTTGCTCTGTCACCCAGATTGGAGTGCAGTGGCGTGATCTCGGCTCACTACAACCTCCTCCTCCCAGGTTCAAGCAATTCTCCTGTGTCAGGCTCCTGAGTAGCTGGGACTACAGGCCCACGCCACCACACCCAGCTAATTTTTGTGTTTTTAATAGAGATGGGGTTTCCCCATATTGGTCAGGCTGGTCTCGGACTCCTGACTTCAGATGATCTACCCACCTTGGCCTCCCAAAGTGCTGGGATTACAGGCGTGAGCCGCTGCTCCCAGCTAAAAGTGGACTCTCAAAGTCTACTTTGAGGACTTACTAGGAAACCTCACTGTGGCCATCTGAGGCCTGGGAGGAGAGAGGAGACCCTCACAGCCAAACACCCATTTCCCTGCTGTTGCACGGGAGCCATGTGGAAGGGCATCCTGGCCACTTTCTCTGCCCAGCCCAGGGGCCTTGCCATGCCACCAGGGAACTCACATCCCCCAGGCCACATCCCCCCTCCCCGACATCCGGGACAAATCATCTTGGTGGCTGTGTACACAGCTCAGCCTCCCTCCTTTAAGCAGCATCATGGGGCCGGGCCGCCTGTATCCATTTCCCCTACAAGCAGTGGACCGAGAGTTTACAGTGTAAACATCACATATTAAAACATCTAACCTTTGCTTCGCTCCCTTCACCCGCCCTCACTGGCGAGCATTTGGTCGGGTTTGTTGGCTTAAAAAAAAAATAATAACAGGGCTGCAGCGGGCCTCAGAGGACTCAGAACATCCTGAAAGCTGCTTCTGCTCATCAATTATTCAGCCCTATTCAGGGAGTGATCAGTCCTAATGAATTGAATCTGATGCATTCCGTCTCAGCGACTCGCTGGGCCTGTTGTGATGGTGCTGAGCGACAGTGTCTCTGCAGCCCAGGGAGAGGGAGGGAAGGCGGGGGCGGGAGGGGTGTGTGTGTGTGTGTGTATGTGTGTGTGTGTGTGTGTGTGTGTGTGTGTGTGCCTAGAGGACAGAGTCCATGCCCTGGCTACGTGTGAATCCCCAGCACCCACCATAAGCTGTGCATAGCAGGCATATGTGTATGTGTGTGTGTACACACACTTGTATGCACACCTTCCCCCTTCCCCACCCTCAGGGTCTGAAAAATCCCAGAAATCCAGCCCTGAGAGGGGTGTAGTCACCTGTTTTCTCTCTAGACCAAGAAGTAGCATTGGTGTGAGGGGCTCTGGGACATGTCCCCACCACTCCAAAAGCTCGGGCCCCCTCATCCCCATTCTTTCCCTGACTCCCTCTCCCACCTCATTAGAATGCACTTTTGCAGAAGAACCATCAGAGCTGATTATGATCACACTGCTTGATTAGCGGATGCGCTGTTCCAAGAACTACCCGAGGAGGGAGGTGGAGGAGGTGCCCGTGGGCATGGCAGGGGCCCTGACTTGCAGGGGGAGAAGGGTATGGGCCTGGGGGCAGCTCTCCAGACCCCACTGCTGCTGCCCGACTAGGAAGTGCATCCCACCCAAGGTTCAGAGCAGAGCTAGAAAGTAGAAAAGGGCGATTGGGGGCAGGGACAGGGGGGACAGAGCACCAGAAATGTGAGATAAAATTGGAAGTCTCCCACCCCAGCTCTCTGTGAGGCCAAGGGTCAGTGTGCAGGGTGGGGCTGAAACCCAGGTTGCTCCATGAGCTGGAAAAACAACTGCTGACTCCATTCCTTCTGGGACTGCTTGCCTTCTAACGAATTTTTCAAACACTAAGCTAAGAACAGCAGCACATACTCAACACGCATGCACATGTGTGCAGAGACCTGCGTGTGAGCACTCGTGCGTGTGCACCCTGGTACGTATTGCATGCACGTGCAGCAAATTAGCACATTAGCCCATTCACACGTGAGTGCACACACATATACATGCACGCCAGCAGTTACACATACACAAGTGTGTTGACCACCAGGGCCCTCCCGTAAGGCAACATTCCTGAGCCCAAAAGGTGGTTGCAGGTGGTACCATATGAAATATTGCCCAAGGGAGCCTGCTGTGGCCCAGCAAAGTGGGAGGAGCAGGGAGGAGGGAGGGTGGAGGGTGCTTTCGGGGCTGTGTGTGCCTTGACATATGTGACACTGGCTGGCAGTGGAGAGCCAGGCCGCAGGGGAGGCGGGTATTTGTCTCTGGTCATCCGGAGAGATCCTTGGCAGGATGCTAAGAGGAGGGCATGCAGACCAAACCTAGATGTGGTGACTTTAGGGCCCCCTGTAGCTGAAAAATAATGTGGCACAAAAGCGTCTCTGGGCCTGCAGGCTGAATGTTTAATTAACTAGGAAGGCAGGGCTACAACTGGGGCCCCTTGGCATTGGCTCTGTGAAGAAACATCTCCATTCCTACATCTGAGCCTCTGAGGGCTTCTTGAGCCAAAACAAGGCCAAGAGGTGCTTTCTGCCCATGCTCAGCAGAACCAGCACAGGGAGGTGGTGCCAGGCTCCTGTGGAGGACAAGTGGAAGAGGGACACACCCACCCACGCACAAACACCCTCTCTCCCAAATGCCCATGTTCGCTCCCTCCCTCCCTCGTTTTTCCCTAGCCGCTCAATGCTGAGCTTCAGCACTGCTCCATCCAGCCTCTGCCGTATGCCTGGGAGCATGTGCCAGAGACCCTCTCCCACCCTTACAAGTGGGTCGGGGGTTTCTATGATCATAAGCTTAAGGGAGAGTCAGCCACCTGGCCAAGTGCCTGCTACTGGTGAAGGTGGAGGTTTGGAAGGAACCTCACTGGGATCCACAGGAAAGGGGCACAACAGGCTCCTAGGAGGAGATGGCCTGCATGCCATTTGGGGGAGGAACACCGAGGAAGCCGCTACCCACAACCTTATTTCCTCAGCCAAGGGAGCCAGTAACAAAGGAGCAAGCAGTCTCCCGTGGGACAGACGGGGCTGGTGACGATGGTAGTGGTGATGAGGATAATGACCACGAATGTCATTCGTTCAGTGACATCTACCGTGCCTCCACTAGATTCCAGGCACTATTTTAGGTTCTATGAATACAGCTATGCTCAAAATAGACAAAAATCCCTGCCATCAGGGAGTTTACATTTTAGTGAGGAAAGGGATCCTATGGCAAATACCCCAGAGATTTCTCCTGTCAAACAGGAGAGAGGCTGAGAATGCCAAGGAGAAGGAGGTTTGCAAAGTCCAGTAAGGTGATCCGGGAAGGGCTTCCTGAGAAGAGAGGATTGTGTAAAAAACTTAAGTCAGTTATCGTTATTCCTAAAATATGGGACTTGTTTTAACTAGAAAATCAGTGTCTGACTTCAGAGATTAGTTGGTCCAACCGCTCCGTTTTGCAGATGAGAAAACTGAGGTAAGACAGGATGCTGATGAGGAGGTGCCTTTCCCACAGTCACTTGAATGGGTAGCAGAGTCCAGAACTGGGCCTTTTGGGTTCCAGGCATGGCTAGTGCCCCATCTCCATGCTGCAAGGGCAGAGAAGCCCCGACTTCCCACGGCGCGCACTCTGCTAGCAGGTGCAGTAAATAAAAGGCTCCATCTCAGAGAGAGATGATGAGAGACACCATAAAATGTTTATGAGCTGGGCTGGGGGTCAGCACGCCTTCCTCTGTGCAGCACTCCCAAACAAGTGGCCATAAACGCTTTATGGTGACTGGACACTGAATGGCCTGCCTCGACCACTGTGTCTTCTCAGCCACTCAGGCCTCTGCCTCCTCGCCATTGCAGCACCTTGCTAAAGATGATTATGGCCAGAGCAGGGCTTCTGGAGAGAAAGCCCCAGGTTGTGAGGCATTCATGCCCCCTACATCCAGCTGCCTGCTAGGGGACACGCTGGGACTCGGGGGCAGATCTGTAGGCTGGACTCCACAGTAAAGAGGGCCCAGGTCATAACCGGGGTGCAGGTGGTCAGACCCCACCTCCAGGAGGATGGCTTTCCCAGAGGTGGAAATGTCCAGGCACACATGCGGCTACTAGCCCTGAGCATTGGAGAGGGCGCCACTGACTCATAGTCAGAAGGCAGCCCCATTTGGACAGCCTGTACATATGGGGAGGAGTACATATGTACATATATGGAGGAGTCCCCCCTCTCTGCTTTGGAAACCACACTCACAGCACTCCTAGTACTGACTGAGCTGGTGGAGGAGCCAGGATCCCTGGGCTTTCTTCCTCCTCCAGGCTGCCTGGTGTGTGTATTGACCGGATGTGAGTGACTAGCCTGGAGCACCAGCCATACATCACACCTGCCCATCCCCCAGAAGCAGGGGTGGAGGGGAGCAAGGAGCCTGCCTTGGGCCTCTGGGAGGTCATCTGGTCATCTGCCTCCCAACAGCCCTCTGGGAGCACGGGGCCAGCACACCTGCATGTCTAACTCCCAGGATGGATGTTGGCTACTTCTTCTTCAGTGGCCCCTCCGAGCTGTTGATGTTATTCAGAAGACCAGAAGGAATGACAGCCCCTTGGCTCAGCCTCCTCTGTCTCCTTCACCCCATCTATTGTTTGAAAGCATGTGTGTCCTCTAACTCTCAGCTCAAATTCCACTCCTCCATGAAGCTGCAGTCACCCCCCCGGATGACATTGCCCTCTGCTTGGGCTCAGCATCTGCATATCCAGGCGGTCCTTGTCCAGTCATCTTTGGAGAAGTATCTTGCCTTCCCTAGTAAATGAGAAGCTCCCCGAGGCTCTCTCTGTAGCTGAAGTGTGTTTCTACTTTCCCCAGCCCACACGGAGCATAATGCCTTCACAGAACAGCATTTCATAAATATTAGATGAATTAGTTAATTAATGAATTAACCTACCTTAGTAACTTGCTCCATTATCTAAATTCCTCCTTACTGAGAGAGACAGTCTTCTCCTTGCCTGAACTAAACCTTCTCGCCTGATTTCACTGTCTCTATCCACTGGCTGTGGCCTCGATGGAAACATGGTGTTCTGGCCGTCTCCACCCAGGCTTGGCCCTCCCGATTCCACAGCCCCTTAGCTTTCTCTTGGCTCTGCAGAACCTTGAACCACCTTGCTTTGCCCACACATCCTGTTCTCCAGTCCCTCGTCACTGCTTCCACCTTCCCCTTGCTCATGTTCAAGCGTACACAGAGCTCTCAAATCACAGCAGCTTGTTTGGTGCTGTGACAGCAAGGGCCTGGCCCCTAGGAGGGACCAAGGGACCAAGGTTCCAGAACCCCAAAGCATCTCGAGGAGCAGCACAGAGCTCCCTCTTATTCTGGCTGAGCCCCCAACCTGTGCTTGCCGCACCCTCTGCCCCCTCGCAGGTAAACTTCTGAGATCACCCTAGGAAATGATATTCAGACACATGTTCGTTCGTTTCCTCACCCGACAAGCATTCATTGGGCACCTACCATTTGCTGGATGAATAAGTCCTAGTTATATAAGCACTTATACAGGGAGTTACCCCAGGGAGGGGTAATGCAGTTACCCTGATGGCCATGTGATGCGTGCCCTAATCCAGGTGTGGACCGAAGTCTGCAGGGCTGTGTGGAAGGAAGGTGGGCTTCACAGAAGAGGCAGCATTTGAGCAGATCTGAAAGGATATAGGGGAGTTTCCCAGGGGAGTTTCCCAGGAGGCCTTTGTGGGCAGGAGGACTTGGCCAGAACTGGTCCTTCTAGGCCTAAGGAAACAAACTGGGCAGCACATCTGGGTCTCTGCTACTATCCATCAGAAAGCCCAAGAGAGCTGGGAGGCGTAGATCTGACCTAGGCACACACACAAACTAGGAGGGCGGTCAGCAGAGGCCCAACAAGAGAAATCTCGGGGAGGTCTCAGGAATGGGCATTGGGCCATTGCTAGAGTCAGGGCCCAAGAGAAATCTATCTAAAGATGTCTAAGGCCCAATAAACCACCCAGAACACTGGGGGCAGAGTCCTAATCCAGGAAAAGAGGCAGCCAGAGACTGGGATGAGGTGGTCCGGGCCATGCCCAGAACCCCGGAAAAGCTGGCTGGGATTTAGGTTCCAGGTGGATCTGAAATAAGGTGGATCGAAGCCAGCTGGTAGGTGAGGAGCCCATGTACTGGGGGATGAGAAGGACAGACGCCCAGTGGTGTTCGCCCAGGCAGGCTGAGGTGTGGGGTTGTGGCATTCACGGCGTGCTGGTGGGAGCACAGGCTGGAGTGAGTGCGAGGTGGAAGATGACATTGGAAGGGTCAGCTGAGGGCCCCACTGAGGATCACAGAGGCCACATCCCTCCTAAATATCACTTCCTCTGGACCTACAGCTCCTGATCAAGAACTCTCCCAGGATCCAAAGGGCTGCCTGGGTTTTTCTATGGCCACACCTGGCTGCTCCCTGCAGGCAGCTCCCTTCTGAGCCCTGAAAGTGCAGGGGTGCCCTGAGGGCGGAGGGCCATGCATCTGATGCCATCCATCCTTCCCCCCAGAGCCCATCCCCCACTGTGGCCACTCTGGATGGCCCCAGGGTGGAGAGTAGCAGGCTTCCAGGGAGGGGTGGGGCTGGTGCCTGGGAGAAGGCTAGAGGACTGTGCGGCCTTGTAATTTAATTATTCGACTGCAGAAAGCAGATCTCATCTATTGGGTGCTCATCCTTGTTAAGCTAATTGTCTATCTCCTTCACTCTCTTCTCCCCCACTTGCTGGGGAAGTCACTGCAGCCTAATTGAGTTATCATAAAGATAATGGCTGATGCTCTAGCCAGAGCCGAGAAAGGAGGATCCATCTCACATCGACTCGGGCTCCAGACAGGCCCCCAAGGGGCTGAGACGTAGGCAGTGTTGGCAGGGGGGTGCAGGCTGCATTTCTAGCAGGAGGAAGGCTGGGTGGATGGTGTTTTGCCCAGAAGCATCTAACCAACTGGTTGTCCCGCAGAAGACAGGGCTTCCTGTCTACTTTTTCCTGCCACCCAAGGAAGCTCACCTACAAGACAAAAAGATCTGTGGACCTGGTGTGGTGGCTCTTGCCTGTCAACCCAGCACTTAGGATGTTGAGGTGGGAGGATCACTTGAGACCAGAAGTTTGAGGCCAGCCTGGCCAACATAATGACACCTGTCTTTTAAAAAAAAAATAAAAATAAAAATTAGCCAGACACAGTGGTGTGTACCTGCATTCCCAGCTACTTGAGAGGCTGAGATGGGAGGATCACTCGAGCCCAGGAGGTTGAGGCTACAGTCAGCCATGTTCATGCCACTGTACTCCCGCCTGGGTGACAGAGCAAGACCTTGTCTCAAAAAAAAAAAAAAAAAAGTGATCTCTTACCTCTTGTCTGGGCATGTCTGGGGCTTTCTCAGAGAGGCAACCAAGCCACATGGTGATGAGACGTGGACTTGGAGAGCAGACCAGGTTTTAAATTCCATGGGCATATCTTATGACCAGGGCAACCTAGGGCAATTTCTTTTCTGCTCTGAACCTGAGTTTTCTCATCTGTAAAATGGGGCGGGGACATTATTGGTAGGAGGATCCGGTGAGATCATGTGTATGAAGCACAGTGATGTGAGCTTCCACTCGCCTGTCCTAACACTCGATGACAATAGAGGGGTAAGGTGGCTGAGGACCCTGTGGGAGACCCAGAGTTCAGTGCTCTGGTTTCAGATGAGCAGCCGTAGGACATGCGTGGGGGACAGTCCCAGCACCGTGCTTCCTCTCTTGCCACCGGGCACCTCACCTGTATCCCAGGTCCTCAGAGAGCTGTGAGCTGCATCACTGGGATGAGAAGGTGGGTATAGGGGTGCTGAGAAGCAGCGGGGAAGCTGGAGGGAAAGGTGAGCAGAGGTCAGCAGGCATGAATCAAATTCCATGACACATGGGAAGGTCAGAGTGAATCCAGGCCAGCCAAGGCCCTGAACAGAGACAGTGGGTCCCAGCCTGGGCGGGCAGAGGGACAGGAGCCAGGCCCCATTAGGAGACCCTGCATGGACAGGAGAACGAGGCCCCAGTTCCCTGGGGGATCTCTGTTCAAGGCCCAACCCAGAGCCCCAGGTAAGGCAGCGTTGCCGGCCAGGGGAGGGCACACAGGGTCCCGACGGCAGCACCCCCTTGCCTTCCCAGTGCCCCCTCTGATCCAGCCCTTCGAGTTCCCACCCGCCTCCATCGGCCAGCTGCTCTACATTCCCTGTGTGGTGTCCTCGGGGGACATGCCCATCCGCATCACCTGGAGGAAGGATGGACAGGTGATCATCTCAGGCTCGGGCGTGACCATCGAGAGCAAGGAATTCATGAGCTCCCTGCAGATCTCTAGCGTCTCCCTCAAGCACAACGGCAACTACACATGCATCGCCAGCAACGCAGCGGCCACCGTGAGCCGGGAGCGCCAGCTCATCGTGCGCGGTGAGCAGGGACAGGCCAGCCTCGGGGGAGGGAGGAGCCAGCTCTGCCTGCTGCTACTGCAGTCTCTATGATTCCCTGTGATTCCAGTTCCAATCACAGGCTTATGGAAGGTGGGCTCCAGCAGGGCCCTTCAAGATGATCTTGGAGTCTAAACCTCTTATTTTCCAGGGCAGGAAACCGAAGCCCTGAGCAGAGAGACACTTGCTCAGTCAGTGGCAAAGGCAGGATCGGAACTCAGAACTCACAACTCCCTACCCAGTACTCGACAAAAGCTCTCAGCATCTTGGGTTTCAGAAGCTGCCTGCTTCCAATTTTATAATAGCCCAGGCAGGGCTGACCTCAAACAGAAGGTGCTCTAAGCCCTAGGAGACCCATCAGAGACTGAAATGGTCTGTTTCCCTACCTTCCCTCTTTCTGCAGTGCCCCCTCGATTTGTGGTGCAACCCAACAACCAGGACGGCATCTACGGCAAAGCTGGTGTGCTCAACTGCTCGGTGGACGGCTACCCCCCGCCCAAGGTCATGTGGAAGCATGCCAAGGGTAAGCGCCTGGCCCAGCCAGAATCTCCAAGAAGGGCAGGGATGGGGAAAGGAGGATGCTTTGATGGGATTTGAACCTGTTCCCTGTAGGCAACTCCTAGCCCTGGGTAGGAGTCCTTGGGTCTGCACCCCAGCGGACCCCAGGCTACACCTCACCTGGAGTCATCCTCAGCCACCCCCGGGGGTCTGTGGACCAGGAACAGCCATCATGCTGACTCCGTATTTCCTCTTGTCCCCCCAGACGTGACCTCTCCTCTCCTGCCTCCGCCCCAGAACTCAGTGTACACCTGCTTTCCCTACCCCACCCTGCCCTGGGGCCCCAGACCTGGAAGCCCCCTGCTTCTCACCAGTCAACCTTTTCTGGGGTCAGGGTCCTTCTTGGAGCCCAATTTCATACCAAGGATGCCTTTGCTTTCTGACTAAGGCCCAATCCTAAACTGTATTCATGACTGACACTGGGGAATGGAGGGGCAGGGGGTGCCCACAAGGCCCCCTTGGAGGATGCTGGCCTCTCTCCCAGGCCTGGTTGCCTAAGACCAGACGACTGCCATTCGAAGACTCAATCTTCTGTCCACCTGCAGCCAACTGGCCCAAAGACAGCTCTTTCTTCCTCTCCAAGGAATTCACCCCCAAAGAAGCTCCATGCCAGTGTCAAAGTGGGCATTGAGCTGAGACTCCCAACCCAGTCTCCTTGAATCAGAGCTGGGGCAAGGCCCGTCTTCTGGGAGAGGGGGGTCCTTCCTGTTGTCTGCTGGGAGCTGTGTGGCCTCAGCACTTTGGGGATGGTTCAGCTCTGCTACAAAACAGCCCTCGATCTGCAAGAGCGAGGTGTCAGGGCCATTCCTGGGGCACTCTCAGCTTATGCCCCAGTACACACCCAGCCTTCCTAACAGCTGCCTCCTTCCAGGGAGCGGGAACCCCCAGCAGTACCACCCTGTGCCCCTCACTGGCCGCATCCAGATCCTGCCCAACAGCTCGCTGCTGATCCGCCACGTCCTAGAAGAGGACATTGGCTACTACCTCTGCCAGGCCAGCAACGGCGTAGGCACCGACATCAGCAAGTCCATGTTCCTCACAGTCAAGAGTGAGTCCTGCCCCCGCACAGACCCCCAGCACCCCCAAATCACAGCCAAGCCCCGGCTCTGCACTCTCCCTGCCTACTCTCTTGGTCTCCACTGTTTTATCTATAAAGGGGAGGAAGGAAGGCTTCCCAGTCAGAGGGGGGCTTGGGACCCTCAGATGGGGCATTCGAAAGCACTGTCATCTAAAACAGGGGCCTCACCCTGAAAGGCCCCAACTCACCCCTACCCTGGTCATAATAAGCTCGTGATTTGCTCTGCTGCAATATCATGTGACATCCTGTTTACTTTGGTCTGTAGATTGGCAATTCAATCTGAATAATCCTAGCAAACCATTTATTTTTGCTAGTTGATATACACTTGCTTGTGTACAACCTGTTTGTGGCTTAGAAAGGAAAATAGCATATACTCAATGTAGAAGAAGGGCCTATGGGTCAGAAAACCTGGGTTCCAATTCCAGATCAGCCTAATGAGCTGAGTGACCTTGGGAGAGTCACTTCCCCTCTCTGTGTTCCAGTTTCCTCACCTGTTCGAGGGTTCTCTTCCCAGCCCACTGATCTCACAAAATTGCTGTGAGTTCTGCAGGAACTGATCATGGAAAGAGGAAGCTGCTTTGGAAAAGCCCAAGGACCAATGCAGCTCATTACAACTCGGTGCTGTACCCATGGCTTCTAAATCCCCCCACCCAGAGCAGGCCTCAACGGCCTTAGAAGTACACTGCTTATTTGCTGTCCCAGGATGTTCTTAAGTCTCGTACAGACATCCCTACTGGGTGAGCTTCTTGCTTTACACTGCGGGGGTCTGCATAATGGGTCCCTGGGAATCACATCAGAAGGGCCATGTCCATCTGGCCCCATGTCAAGACATGGCTATAAGGGCCTGAGTGTTAGTGTCTGACCCGGCCAAGTATGAATCTGGGAGCCAGGACTTAATGCCTTGGGACCTTGATGAGCGTACTTGGCCTTGTGCTACTTCATTTTCCTGATCTACACCATGGGCAGGGGGCGGGGCTCGTAATAGGGCCTCACCTGTTACGTTTCATGTCAAGGGCGAGTCAGATGGTGTAAGTGAAGCAACCGGTATGGTAAGTGGCCGGCAAAGATTTCATGGCTTGGCCAGCTTTGTTATCTGTAGTGGCAGTCCCTCCAGGGTGCGGGTGGGAAAGCCGGCTGACGGCAGAGGCCCGCGTGTGGTCTGCCCAGCCTCTCCCCAGAGTGCCCGCCTTTAAGAATCATAGCTTCTTTATCACTTGCCAAAGCCCGCGTTCAGCTCAGCACAAGACAGGGAAGCCCCAGCGATCGATGCTCAGGGAGCTCCGAGCCGGAATCCCCGCCCTGGGGAGCCGCTTCCCTCACACTATCAAAAAGCACTTTGTCCTTAATAAAACCAGGCAATCAATCTACATCCCTCAGCTTGGGAGAGCTTGGCTAATTCTGGCTGCGCGAGGCGGGGGAAGAGCAGGCACCTCTGCAACCCTCCTCATCTCCCAAACTCATAATGCTTTTTCGCTGTAGTTGTTCTTTGCCTTTTCCTTCAAGTTGTGATTCCACTGAGCTGCCAGCTCTGTGGCAGGTGGAGACGCAGGGGTCACGGGTGCCGGAGGACACAGTGGTCAGGAGCTGGGCTGTGTGTGAGGAGACCCCGCGTGCCTCAGGCGGTCGCTGATGCCCTGTGCCCCCGAGCGAACCACCTCCCCTGACGGGCCTGCACTTTTTCTATGCCATCCTCACTTTGCAACCCAGCAGCAGCTGCAAAGTGCTCTGAGAAGTTCAGAAGGAGCACATTTGGTAAATCCAGGGCCACCTCCTGAACACATGCTGCACAAAACCTCACGCACCAGACACGCGCTGGGGCTCACCTGTGGGGCCCCGTCTTCCCCAGGGAATGGCAGGAGTTTCCTACTATGCCAGTCACTGCTGGGCAGAACCTGGACCTGGCTTCCTCCTTCCTTTCCTCCCCCATGTCCTCATCTGCAGGCCTTGGTGGGCTCCTTCACTTCTCTCCCGGTAGGGCCGACGACACACCTTTCTTACAGCTGCTGTCTCTCCACATCTAGGGGTCCTGTCATCCCACTCAGGGCACCTCCAATCACCCGCAGCAGCTCTCAGCACCCACTCATGGCTCCTGCGTGGCCCTCAGATGGGCTGCTCTCCAGCCTCACCACACACACATTCCCTCTGATACATCCTCCGTTTCTCACACCCTTCCTGTCACAAATGACCCTTCCCATTCTGGCCCCACTCTCCCCAGTGACCTGCCCCAGCCATCCTAGAGGCCCTCATGCCACCCAGAAGGGGAGGGGCACCCAGGAGGGGAAGAGGCAGGGCCGAGGACATTGGAGGCTGCAGGGCAGCGGTCAGGGAGGCTGCCAGGGTCAGGGCCCCTGTCTGGGGTTGGAGGGGCTGACTGTCTTTGTGTAGCAGCCTGCATGATTCTGCGCTGTATCTGGCTGCCAGAGGACGCTCCTATGACAATGCAACGCTGTCGGGGGGTGGAAGTGGGCACTGGGTGGACCGCTGGCATGCCTGGCCTTCTTTGGAACACTTGTTCTGCCCCCTGCTGCTTTGAGGCAGGTGCCTGTTCCAAGTAACCCGCCCCAGCTACTGCCCTGCACAGCCTCTCTCCTTGCCTGCTCTTTTCTTTCCCTCCTTTCCTTTTCCTCAACCTGATAGCAATTCTCCCACTCCCCCATTCTGATTTCAGTTTAAAGGACACAGGTAGGTAGAACTTTCAGGACCCGGTCACCCATGCCCTCAGCAGGGGAAACCACTCCTCGTCATCCCTCTGTCCATCTCAAACGCCCATACCATTGCCCACTTGCAGAGCCAGCCACAGAAAGATCTACCATTTGCAACGCCAATTTCAAGGTTTGCCTCAATGCCCCTAACACACTCGGGAAAGTTTTGACCCAAAATAACTTTACCGTTCCAGACCTCACACTTTTATGAACTCTTGGAAAGCAAACTGATCTTAATCCCCACTTTGCCCAAGCAGAAGGAAGAAAATAAATCTATCAAAGGGACCATAACAGCAGAGAAAGCCTCCAAGTGTCGGATCGGACGTTTGTGGTTGGCTTCTATTGGGGAGTGTCTATACCATTGATCCCTGCAGCTTCCAGAGATAACTCAGCACTCACTTAATGGTGCTCCCTGAGCACTCACTAAATAGATCAATAAAGCGTGGTGATTAAAAACACGGACTTTAGAGCCAGACAGCCCTGGGTTCAAAGCCCAGCTCTGCCACCGGATCGCTGTGGGGTCCAGGACAACAATCTGTCAGCCCTAGTGTCCTCCCCTGTAAGTTTGGAATTACTGTGTAGTACTTTGTTTATTGGTGAGGTCTAAATGAGACCATGCACTTACAGGAATGAATACAGTATTTGGCATAAAATACACATTCGATAATTAGCAGTCATTAGTTTTAGGTGCTAGAAACCTGGCGATGAGTCAGACAGAGCTGCCGTTCTCAGAGAATTTACAATCTTGAAGAGGAAATAGACAGACACCCAAAACAACTATGATACACAAAATGATAAATGCCTTAAAAAGCTACAAGCAAGGTGATACAGAAAGAATCTGAGACAGAGTCATCAATTTTAACTCTGGGGGTGAAGAAGCAGGTGTCAAGAAAAGCTTCACAAAAGCAATAGTCTCTAATTAGGGCTTGAAGGATGAGAAGGATTTGGACAAGGACCAGCAGGGATGGAGGTCATGCCCTTCCAGGGATGCAGAAACAGCACGGTGTGGAGACAGGAAGGCCTGTGAATGTCCTATGTTGAGGGAACTCAAGGTGTCTGGCAGAGAGTGATGGGGAGAATGTTTTAGAAAGCTAAATGTTTTCTATCTATGTAGAGTTGACGCTTGACACTAAGCTCCAAACAAGAGTTCCAGGGGTCCAAAGGTCTGGATGGGAGTCGGAATTCCCAAGCTAGTTCTTGGAAAACTGCTATGCAGAACCCTTTTCAGGATCGCAGGGAGCTAAGGGTTTATTAGAGCAGGCAAGTGGTTTTCCAAGTCCTTGGACATCTTTGATGGCAACCAACCAGGCCCAAGTGGTCCCCACTCCTCCCTGGGTCTTGGTGTGGGTTGAACTCACGAGTGTATGAGCATACAGTCCAGCATTGCCGCCTGCATGTACAGCACTTTACAGTTTACAAAGTTGTTCCCATACCTTGCTTGTGAAGTTTGTAGGCAATAGCTCCTTCTCAGAGAGTGTCAGAGATTAGATCAAGGTGATTGGGTTAAGTATAGTCCCAGCTGAGGCCAGAACTTACTTCTATGGACTGATGGTTTGGTAGAAGGAACACAGACAGAGTAAAAAGGCTGGGTGCTAGTCCTGGCTCAGACCCACTGGCTCTGCATCCATGAGCTGTCCCTTCCTTTCTCTGGGCCTGTTTCCTCATCCATACAGTGAAAGGCCTGAATTAAGATCTAGTCACTAGATGACCCCAGTTCCCTTCCAGCTCAGACTAGCTATGACTCTAGCAGCATGAGCAGTCTTTTCAAGGCACCAGACCTCCTCCCAGAACTTGGTTGAAAGTAAATGTAATTAACAGAATAAAATACCATGTCCACAGAACTGCCTTTTATCTCCCTTTTAAAATATATTTTTTAAAAAAGGAAGCGAGATAATGACCAAAAGGAGGGGGAAGTAATTCCCCTTTCAACTGACACATGGGGAAAAAATAAAGCATCTTCAAAGAGAATTCTTCAACAAGAGGCAGGTACAAAGCCAAGCTGCCTAGTCCCAGGGAGAAGGAGGCTGGCTGTGTTTTGAGGCAGCCATCGCGTGGCAGTGCCCTCCCGGGACTCGGCCACCCTCTTGTCCAGCAGGTGACCTTATTAGACAGGTCTCGTTGGACCTCCCAGACTCTTCCACTCTGTGAAGGCACCAGTGATTGGGTTCTAGACAAAGCCCATAGCCAATTAAATCCATAAGGGCTCTTTGTTTGGTTTGAGTTTTGATTTATTTGTTTAGCAAAATGTCAGACCAATTAAAGTGAGGTCCAAGTGCCCTCAGCGAGCATACACCCAGCTGCACAGCCACAACATCAGGAGAGGGGAGCTTGGGGCCAAACTCCCATGGGGACTTGAGAAATGGAGGGGGCAGGCCTAGCAAAGGAAGCCCTTGGGCCTCTGTGGACCAGGTCGCCCACCTTGGTTGGCCAATGGGACTGAGGTCAGGATGCAAAACTTTGGAAAAGTGCGTCTGGTGATCCAAGATGGTCCTCATTTCAAATTTGCCCAAAGGAAATTCCTTCTTGTCAAACAGAAGGAGTACCTCCCTGAGACCTGGGGGACTGGGGCCCCGCCCCTTCCACAGGGCAAGGAGTCTATAAGCCCAAGGAAATGGCTGCTCAGAGCCCACAAATCCCTTTCTAGATCACAGTCCAGGCACCCAGGGAATTCCCTGCCTGCATGTCCCCAGCCTGCTTCCAAGACTTCCCAAGGCCTCCTCCACAGACTGTCCTGCCATGGATGGGCACTGCCTCTGCCGTGACCCCTAGAGCTAAGGGACGGCTGTTGGCAGAGCATGTAAGTGGAGCTTGGGCACATGGATTGGGTGTCCACACACTATACTCACAAGGCCCCTCTCAGCACAGATGACAAACTGAGGCACCAGAGAGGGCAAACAACTGGCCCAAGATATTCCTGTGTGTTCCCTGGTGGGGGGTCCTGTCTCGTCACAGACTGAAGCTCCTTGGGGGCTGGGGCTGGTCTTCCCCTCCCTGGGTGGGAACTCTCACTCCTGGCACCCCGCTCAGCACGGGCCTCTGCCCACTCTGGAGTCTGCACTGGGGACTGACTGGCTGACTGACCTCCAGCCCACAGGCCTAGTCCAATCCCATCTGGGCTCACAGGTCACCCCCTCTGCTCTTCCTTTCTCCCCTTACGAGTCCCCCTGATTGGGCAAGGGGTGGATGGTATAGACTCTCTGCTGGATCTGAAAGTAGCAGGGGGAGGAAGCAGGATAGCACTCAAGGGCTGAGGCCTGGGTGCTGAGTTATGCTGGCCTGGGCCTGATGCTTGGCCATGCCACAGCTGTGGGATTTGGGGGACCATCACCTGCTCTCTCCAGCCAGGAAATAATCATAGTCGGCCTCACCTGCCCAGCCTCCAGGCAGCAGAAAGGGTCCCTCCCTGGCTCATGCCAAGCTAGGGAGTCCCCTCTGGAGACCTGGGGACCAGTGCCCACCCCCACCTCCACCGCCACTGAAGGGAGGGAGGGGAGGAAGAGAGAATGAGTCATTGTGATGATTTCCACGGCAATGATATCCGGCTGGCTCTTTGGCCTCACTGATTTTGAAACTTCACAGAATAAGGAGCAACACTTTGACTCCTGCTTCATTAAACAGAGGCAAGGAGAGAGGCTGGACACGTCCTCTCACCAGGCCAGGCTCCCCGCTGTGGCCCCCATTCTCAGAGGAGCAAGGAGTCAGCAAACCTCCTTGAGCCCTCGCCAGGAAGTCTGCAGCCCTGAGCAGGCTGCAGGCTCTCCCAACCCTCTGCAGAGCCCAGGGAGGCCAAAACAAATAGTTCATTTAGGGGACAGAAAGGTTCTGACCCTGGTTCATGTCCCAGGGTTCCTTGCTATGCCCTGGGTAAACTGGACACAGTCCTTCTCGCAGGGACTCAGTTTGCTCCTCTGTTCAGAGGGGTCACCATCCTCCTGTCCCTTTCCCTCGCCCACTAAGGCATGACTAGAGCTCAACAAGTGGGTTGCGTTCTGTTGTGCCAGTGGAGACTCGAGGGCATGTGTCGCCAGTTCCAGGCCCCAGCATTCAGAAGCTGTAGACTTTTTGGGGAGCAATAGGAAAGATGAAGATAAGCCTGAACCAACGAAAAGTGGGAGATCTTACTGACCTCCCAATGCGAACAGTATCATTGGAACAATCACATCACATCCCAAACCTAACCCCAAAGCGGACGTTTGTACAAAAGTTTCAAGGTCGAATAGAACAGTCTCCATGTGGAACAATCTCCATCCTCGCCCTGGTCCCCTGACAAGCAAGGAGGTTTTATTAAAGGGATAGGAGGGATGAACCTGCCCATGCATCCTCCGGTTCCAATTTAAAAGTGCTTGTCCCTAAGGATCTCATCTGGGCTCTTACCTCCTTTTTAGAGGCCTTAGCCAGTGGTGGCAAAAAGCACATCACCACCACTTCACTCTCATCCCTGCAGTCCCCATGACCACAGTGCTGAAGAGTTCCCAGATGAATCTGAGCTCCAAGGTATCATAAAGGGCGAGACCAGATTAATCACAAAACTGTTTGCATCCTATATGTCAGTCAAGGTGAAGGTGCCAGCAAACGCTCCGAGACGAAAGAGAGTCAAGGTTATCATGAGGTGGCTCAATTTAATAGATAAGAAAATGCAGGCAGGCACAGGGCTTAGCAGTGCTTCCAAACCCTGCCCTAAGTGGGCAGCCCAGAATTGCGCCCCCAGTTACAGCTGAAGCCCCTCTGAATGGTGGGGCCACGATAAATTGTTGGATCAGCCAAGCAATAACCAGGTGCTTCCTGAGCAGCCCTCGGGTGTCCAGCCTGGTGACAAAGACTGACAGAGAGAAAGGTGAGATTGAAGCACCATCCCTGCCCTCCAGGAAAGTACAGACTCATTAGGAAGCTGGAACTGACCTCCGGGAAACAAGACAAGATCACGCGCTAAAATGTTCGGCACTAGAAGTGTGATGTGAGGTTACAGAAGGAAAAACCCGTGGTGGACAGACGTGGTCAGATGGAGCTTCCTGGAGGGATGGGCTTGAGTTGGGTTTGGAAGGGCAAAGGAAGAAAGGAGGCATCCAGGTAGAAGGAGGAGCATGAGCAAAGACCCTGGGGGCAGGAAGCCCGGGCAGGCAGTGAGGCGCACACCTGACCAGAGGGTGGCTGCTGGAGACTAGAGGAATGGGAAGTATGGTTCTGAAGTCTGGACATGATGCACTAGATGATAGGAATAATATTAAGATCTTCAGCATGGAATGGAGAGAAAATGGAACTCTAAGAATCACTCTGAAGGAACAGATACCAGGCCTTGATGAGGGCTCCAGGCTGAGAGATGAGGATGATGGCCCCACCAATAGAAATGGAGTACATGGGAATGGAGGGGTGACATGTTCACTATGACCGTGTCAAAGTGGAGGTGACACGGGGTGCCTTGAGCAGCCAGATGCTGGCTGACAGTCTGCCAGGATCCTCCCTAGAGCCGTGTGCTAGACCAGACAAGCCTAAGGCTCCCACCCTGCTAAAGTGACTCATGACTTGTGTGACTGGCAGGTGTCCTGTCCTGAGCCAGAAAGCAATGAGACTGGGAGCTGAGTACAGATTCACCTAGAAGCCTGAGCCCCCACCCGCCCCTCCCTGCCTTGTCCTCTGGGCCTCTCAAGTCCACAGAGACTTGAGACATAGGAGAATTCGATTCTAAAGAGCATCTTCTCCTGTCTGTGTTTGCTCATGTCCAGCCCTGGCACTGTTCATCCATTTCACAGCAAAGAGCTTGAGCCAGGTGCTGGGGAGGATACCGGGGGCAAGATGGGCATGGTCTTTGCACACTCCTGCACCTGCCTGCCTACCGCCAGCTGGGGCCTTTGGGGCTGGGAGCATAACAGGGGGTGTACTCCCCATAGAGCAGGGAATGTGAAGCCCATACAACCTGGTACCTAGGAAGCCCCCCTACCCTGTCGCAGCTTCATGGGCCAGAGGCTTGGCTACCATCCCTAGGCACTCTGCACTGAGAAGCTCTCATCACACACTGGATCCCTGCATTAGCTTCCAGTGGCTGCTGTCACAAAGTACCACAAGCTGCATGGCCTGAAACAACAGGAACTTATTCTGTCACAGTTCTGGGAGGCTGGGACTCTGACATCCAGGTGTCGGCAGGCCCACGTGCTCTTGAAAGGGAAGGAGGCTTCTTTGCCTCTTCTGGTGGTTGCCAGCAGTCCTCGATGTTCCCTGCACGGTAGACACATCACTCCAATCTCTGCCTCCATCACCACATGGCCTTCTCTTCCTGTGGCTTCACATCTTCTTCCCTCTGTGTGGGTCTCTTCTCTTCTTATGAGGACATCAGTCATGTTGGATTAAGGGCTCGCCTTACTCTGCTATGACCTCATCTTAACTTACATCTTGATTGCATCTGCAAAGACCTTATTTCCAAGTAAGCTCCCATTCACAGGTAGCGGGGGTGAGGACTTCTACATATCTATTTGGGGACACAGTTCAACCCACAACAATCCCATGCCCAGCCAGTGATCTGTTATTGATAACTCCATGCTTTCTAACACCTGGAAACCGACATGCTCTCCTTCCCCGTATCCTACAACTGCCACTGTCTAAATGAAAAACAGTCTCCTAGCCAAAAAAAAAATCCCTCTAGGTCAAGTCTAAAAGCCCAACACTCCTGTGCTCAAAATCTCAGGGCAGGGTTCAGTAAACCGGGTCTCAGATCTGGCCAGTGGTCTATGTAACTGGAAACCAGCCACACCCATTCTTTATGTTGTGTTGTCTGTGGCTGCTTATAGGTACAACAGCAGAGTTGAGTCCTTGCAATGGAGACCTATGGCCCACAAAGCCTAAAATATTTACTTCAGGCCCTTTACAGCTCTAGAGTGTTCACAGAAATGACCCAGAAGTACCTTCCAAGTGATCAAAGGAAGATGGCATGTCCTTCTGTTTCTGAAAGGATTCTGATGTTCAGAGTCATTTCTCTCATGTCTAAAATGGAAATAAAAAATACTACCCACATCTTAGGGCTGTGTTTGGAGAAGGGAGGGTTAATGAGATAATTCATGTAGAGCATTATCCATGGTGCATGCACATAATAAGCTTTCAATAAATGTTAGCTATTATTATTACTATCATTTTTCCAACATTCTCAGGAAAGTAGAGGACCAGGCCAGGCACAGTGGCTCACACCTGTAATCCCACCATTCTGGGAGGCGGAGGAGGGAGAATTGCTTGAGCCCAGGAGTTCAAGACTAGCCTGGACAATCAGCCAAAAATACAAAAATTAACCAGGCATGGTGGCACACGCCTATAGTCCCAGCTACTGTGGAGGCTGAGGCAGGAGGATCGCTTGGACCTGGAAGATGGAGCCTGCAGTGAGCCATCATGCCACTGCACTCCAGCCTGGGTGATGGAGTGAGATCCTGTCTCAAAAAAAATAAATAAGAAGTAGAGGACCAGGCCCGGCGCGGTGGCTCACGCCTGTAATCCCAGCACTTTGGGAGGCCGAGGTGGGCAGATCACGAGGTCAGGAGATCAAGACCATCCTGGCCAACATGGTGAAACCCCATCTCTACTAAAATACAAAAAATTAGCTGAGCGTGGTGGTGCACCCCTGTAGTCCCAGCTACTCAGGAGGCTGAGGCAGGAGAATCGCTTGAACCCGGGAGGTGAAGGTTGCAGTGAGCCAAGATCGTGCCACTGCACTCCAGCCTGGTGACAGAGCAAGACTGTCTCGAAAAAAAAAAAAAAAAAGAGTACCAGAGGAAGGGGGAGAACTGGGTCCCCGTCTTCATTTGAGAACACTCCCCGTCCTGCGCTTCTACTCTCTAGCAAGGAGCCAAGAGAAGAGGTGACTGGCTCCATTTTAAAGCTGGACAAAGTAAGGCCTGACAAGTTTGAGGGCCTCAACTGGACCCCCAGTGCAGCAGAAACAGCTCTGCAGTCCAAGTCCCCAATCATTCTCTGTGACTCTCGCCCCTACCCCTTGCACACACACTGTTTGGGCCAGTTCTGCTCCCTGTGTTCTCCTCCCTGTGTACTGGAGCAGTGGACAGCCAGGGTCCCATGGGCCCCAGCTCCCCCGGCACCTCCCCACTGGCTCTCAGCGCTGAGGCTGATTGCTTCCATGCAATCTGAATTAATCTCATGCTTCAGGTGGAGCTTGGCTAATCAGGGGAGACAAGAAGCCGAAGTCGGTACAATCAAATTAACAACGCCATGGCCCTGGCTCTTTAAGAAGGGAAAAACAAAGCAGGCACCCCCTCCCCACTCCACCCCCAGCCTTTCCCAGGGGAGGCCTGGAGATGCCGCTGCTGTCGAAGGCTGAGCAAAGCGCTGCTCCTACCCACCCCGCCACCGACCACCCCGCGCGCCAACAATGCCCCTTTGTGGCAGCTTATCTCACACCGCCAAACAGCGCTGCAGCTCTTGTCGGGAGCTTGTTAACAAGGAGCAGCGACACAAGGCTTTGGGGGTAGAAGGGGAGTGGGGTGGGTTGGGGAAAAGGAGGGGCCCCCTCACCTCTCAGGGGTGCATGTAATCCTTTCAGAAACAAAAGGAGATGAGAGCCTCTGAATACACGGGCTCCCTGCTCCCTGACAAGGTGGATTCACAGAGCCCTTGAGAGGCTTCAGGGCACCTGCTGTCCCTTGGAAAAGCCTCTCCCAGAAGGCAAAGAAGAGGATATCCGAGAAGGCCTTTCATCATCCCCAAAGCATCCTTTTTGGCGACAAGCTCTATGAGAGTCCCGGAGAGATTTCAGTTAGACTTTCAGAAGGACTTCCCGACAAAGTCAAGTCCCTTCCTGATGAAGAACACCTTAAGTTTGCTGCCCTTCTTCCAATCCTGTTGCCTCTGGGATTGTCCTGCCTGAGGCAACTGCTGTCACAGGAGGTACAGGAGGGCTCATCCAGCCCTGGGGTTCTTCTCCTAACCACGTGAGAATTACCTCAGGGTAAGGATGGGGAATGCAGGTGCCCAGGCCCACCATGGAACAATTAAGTCAGAGCCTGGGGGATGGGGTGGGATCTGTGTAATATTTTTTAAAAACTTCCAAGGTGATTCTCAGGTGTAGCCAGGCCTGAGAACCTCCTCAAGACCCTCCTCGAGACCACCCACCTGGAAGCGCAGACTAGCCTAACCCCTTGGTCTCCTGGTTCCCAGACCAATCTTCTTTCCCCCAAATTCACGTGCATTTCTCTTCAGAGAAGCTCGACTTGGCACCCCCATTCCTGGGCCCGATTCTGCTTCAATGTCTACTGGCCTTCTCTGACATTCATAGGGTTTTTTGTTTTTTTGTTTTTGTTGAGACAGAGTCTCTGTTGTACAGGCTGGAGTGCAGTGGTGCAATCTCAGCTCACTGCAGCCTCCACCTCCTGGGTGCAAGCGATCCTCCCACCTCAGCCTCCCGAGGAGCTGGGATTCCAGGCACACAGCACCACGCCCAGCTAATTTTTGTATTTTTAGTAGAGACAGGGTTTCACCATGTTGACCGTGGCTGGTCTCAAACCCCTGACCTCAAGCGATCCACCTGCCTCGGCCTCCCAAAGTGCTGGGATTACAGGCATGAGCCATCATGACCGGCCAACATTCACATTCTTTCTCACATCGTGGATGAGACTACAAATGGCCTCAGCCATGGCTTGACTCTGCCACTTACTAGCCATGCGACAAGGGGCAATTTACTTATCTCAGCCTCAGTTCCCCATCTGTAAAGTGGAAATAAAAATAGGGTTGTGTGAGGATTCCATGAGTTAATGCAGGTAACAGAATTCAGAACAGTACCGGGCACATAGTAAGCTCTCAGTAAAGAGACTGTGATGATTATTATCGTAGTCATGCCCATGAATGGGGTGAAGATGTGCCCAGGCTTCCTTTTGGAGTTCAGTGTTCCATGCTTCTGTTGCATTTTAGCAGCCTCTCCCAACAGCCCGTGGCATTCTCATCCCATTCCTTCAACATCCTCCTTCCCACACGCACTGCTCGCTCCTCTCCTTTGGGTATTCATAACTGAATCTTCACTCCCTGGTGACTTGGGGACTTGTCAGAAACACCAGCTGAGCTCCAACCACCAGAGGAAAAGAGGCCAGGAGACAAAGATGGGGAAGGCCAGACTCACCGTTCTCCCCAGCTCCTGCCTCCAGCCCCAGCCTGCCCTAGACTGGCCTCCTGGCCCTGTCAGCCCAGCCCTCCTCCAGTGTCCAGCCTCTTTCAGAATCCCCCACTTGCCTTCACTCTCCCCAGAATCTCTCCATGTGGGGAAGAAAAACCTACACAGGAGAAGGCTAGGATAAACCAAAAGAAAGGTGCTGACCAGTTGTCAGAGGACTTGAGACTCAGTCTCCTTCTTGCCACTCACCAGCTGTGTGACCTTACACAAATCACTGAACCTCTCTGGGCTTCTATTTCCTCACTGGTTCTGTAGGGGATAATAAACCCAGGCCACCTCCTTAGTAAGAATGAAGCTGGAGGCAAAGGATGCAGCACTGCTTTGTAAACTGCAAGGAGTGGGCCTGCCCCAGCTTATTATTAAGTGGGACCCCAGTGGAAGGGGGAATCTGGGGGAGCTAAGTAGGGGCCAAGTAGAAGCAGAGTTTGCAATCCCCGTGGCAGGGTCTGGGGACCCCTAGAACTCTACCTCCACGCCTGGGGGTTGGTCAGAAAGTGTATGGATGCCGGGAGTGAGTGAGGCAGCAGAGCTGTCTCGTGGTGTTTTAAAAATCTATCAGCCTCTCACATCAAATTAAAATGTAAATAACAGCTGGTCCGAGCAGGACCTCAGGGGTGACAGGAGCCGGCCTGCAAGTAATTTCACAGACGGGAACCGGTTACATCAGATTCTGACAACTGTCTTGTTTCTGAAATTGATTTCCTCCCTCCTCGGCTTGCTGCCCTGAAAGGGCCCTGGAGCAAGGGGAGGGGATGATTCCTGTTCGGCTCTGGTGCCTTTCTCCTCTCCATGGTGCCTCCTCTCCGATGGGTGCCCACCCATCGGATCCAGCAGAAGGAAGTCTGGAGTTTCTGCATGGTTATAAGGCAGCTTCCTAAGCCCCAGTGGCCCAGCAGGGCTCCCTGCTCCCCTGAGTGAGCCTAAGTGCGGACTGGGGCAGGTTGCCCTGGAGCACTGGAGGAGGATGGCAAAGGCACCCAGTAAAGCTCTCCTTTCCACAAATATGAGCCAAGTCCTGGAATAGAGATGCTTCTGCCCTGGAGAGTCTCACAGTCAGACACAAGGAGGCAAGGAGGCTGCCGGAAGACACGTGCCATGCAGGGGATGCACCACAGGACAGGCCTGCATGCAATGTGGGGTGTCAGGGAAGGGCCCTGGAAGTCCTCAGGAAGCCTCCTTGGCCTCCGCCAGAGTTTGCCCCCATCTGATCATCACAGTGCCAGGCACTGGGACTGTAACCGGGGCTTGAATGAAATGGGCCAGCTTCACACCAGGGCCTTCACTCCGCCAGGGTCTCGGAGAGAAGACCCTGCCCCACCTAAAGCTGTTGTATAGGAAGGAGTTGTGGATTGAGAAGGAGCTCACCCACACCACTGTGCCTAGCCCTAGCCCTTCCCTTCTCCCCAGTCCCCAGAAAGTCTCCCCTGCACCCCTGTTTGTAAAGAGAAATCAGATTTCCCTGGCAGTTAATTGAATTAGATTGCAGGAAAGCAGAGAAGTTGTATTTCATTAAAGCCTCCTGTGCCCTATAGAGCAGTGAGGTGCTTTTGTGACTGTCATTAGCATTTGTCACACAGGATCCAGCCCTGTGCATACAGTCCCCTCCCCACCCCGGCTCTCCCACCTGCACCCCTAAAGTAGCAGTCCCCACTGCCTGCCCCAGGAGTACCTGCTGCAGTTGCCCCGCCGCAGAGGCCACAGCTTTTTGGTGACAGCCAAATTCCATTTCCAAAAGCCAGGGACTGTGCGCAAGGGTGGCAGACAAATAGGTGGCTAGAGGTGGCCAGCCCCCTTAGAGGTCGAAGAACCACTTTCTGAAAGCCTCAGTTTCCTCATTTGAAAAGTGGAGATGATATGACCCACGTTCATGGTTGCTGTTGGGAGGAACCACTGAACAATAGGCCAAAAGGCAGAGGCATCCAGCTCAGGGCCTGCTTTGTCAGGGGAACTCGGGCACGTGGGAGGCCACGAAGCTTCGTCAAGAAATACATCAAAACACAGGCTTTGGAGCCAGGGCATAATAATAGTGCCTACCTCAAATGAGTATATTCATGCAAAGTACTTAGAATCCTGCCAGGACATGGTAAGCGCCCAATAAAAGGGAACTATAAAAGTGTGTGTGTGGAGAAAGCGTGTGCATTTATGGACTGCAGCAGCGTGGGGAGACATGTGTTAAACAAGCACATCAGGGTACTGACATGCAATTGATCATTGCATCAGGGTATGTGTGTGTGGTGCCGTGCGTGGGTTTATGGTAAGGGTGTCAGAGCATGGGCTGTAAGGGTGACTATGTTTGTGACTGTCTGTTGAGGTGTGTTTCTGACACTGCCCCTGGTGTGTGGTGTGTGTCTGTGTATGTGTCTGTGTGTGTGTGTGTGTGTCTGTGTGTGTCAGGATTTGTACTCCTGGTGACTGCATATGACCATATCCCCAGGGAATTCATGGTGGCCGCCTTCACCCAGAAAGCCCTGTGGGGTACAGCTGGTCTCCATATAAAGAAGGTTCGATCTTGTTTATTACTGCAACTCAGTGGAGCAGAGAGACCTTGTAGTCCAGAGCAAGAAGTAAGGGGGAGGTGGAAGAAGGTGAAGGATCCATGGGGCAGGCACCTATGCCCTGGACTTCCCCCTATTAAGGGGCTGCCTTGTTAAGCCCAGCAGTACAGCAGCCAGGAGGGCCAAAGCTCCTATTTGTGGGCACAGGAGGACACCGTGGTCCTTGGAGGCCGGGTGCAGGGCCTGATGGAGGGGCACAGTGGCAGAGTTGTCTGTTCTGGTTAGTTGGCAGAGGAAGAGGGGAAGAAGATTCCCTGCCTCTTACCCAGCACAAGGGGCCAAAAGCCCCCATCTGCAAGGACATGAGTACTCCGATTCAGAGAATCACTTGGCCAGACAGTGAGCCACATTCCCAGACCATTCTTCCCTCTTCTGAGACCCCGGGCATCCCCAAGGGCTCAAAGACAAGGGGCCCAGATCCAGGCCTTAATTGACTCCTCTCTGTGAGGCCACAGGTTGTCTAATTCCAGTGCAGGGAGTTTACTGCTTCCCACTGTGGCCCTTTTCCCAAACAGCAGAAAATACTAGAACATTCCTTCTTAGGCCAAGTAGGAGGTCTTCCCTTCCCCCCTTGCAGTATCTCTCCCTTTCTCCCTGGGTTACTAATTCCCAGTTCTCAGCATGCTTTCAAGTCAGCCCATCTTCCTGGTCACACTCCAGCCTGTCAATGTCCTTCATCAAATAGGGTCCCCAGAACAAGACCTGATATTTCTTGGTTAATGTTAGGAACAGGTAACCTGAGCTTGTAATTATGAGTCCTAGAGAGCTGAGAAATCGCATTCCCAGTGATGCCGGGGCGCCCACCTTTTGCAGCATCGCTGTGTTCAGTACTGCCCTCTGCAACCCATCCTCTTTTGAGATGCTCTTCTGCTTACCAGCAACATGACCATGGGCAAATTGCTTCCTTGCATTGCCTCAGTTTCTCCATTTGCCAAAGGAAGGGTCTGTGTCACTGATCTATACCAGTGCCATTCAGTAGAACCATAATGTGAGCCAAATAATATGTAATTTAAAATCATTTCTTTGTCATATGTTAAAAAAATTAAAAAGAAACAGGTGAGATTAATTATAATAGTATATTCTATTTAACTCCATACATCTAAAATATTAACAGGTAGTCAATATAAAACTTAATGACAGCCGGGCACAGTTGCTCACGCCTGTAATTCCAGCACTTTGGGAGGCTGAGGTCGGTGAATCACCTGAGGTCAGGAGTTCAAGACCAGCCTGACCAATATGGTGAAACACAATCTCTACTAAAAATACAAAAATTAGCGAGGTGTAGTGGTACACGCTTGTAATCCCAGCTGCTTGAGAGGCTGAGGCAGGAGAATCACTTGAACCCAGGAGGCGGAAGTTGCAGTGAGCTGAGATTATACCATTGCACTCCAGCCTGGGTGACAAAAGCAATACTCCATCTCAAAAAAAAAGATATTTCACATTATTTTTTGTTCTTCCTACATTTTTGAAATCCAGTGTGTATTTTATACTTATCACACATCCCAATTTGGGCTGGCTGTATTTCAAGTGCCTATTAGCCCCGTGTGGCCAGCGGCTGCTACAAATTCAGCAAAGCAGGTCTTCATCTGGGCTCTGCAATGCTAGGATGCTAGGATTCTGTGGGATCGCCTGGCAAGTAACACCTGAAGCCAGTAACTTGAACACGTGTATTTTCTGAACTTGTAGGAGTAACAGACATGGGTCTTATACAGCCTTCCACTTCCCAGATTCACTTTTAGAGGCAAGGCCTGGAAGGAAGCTGGCAGTACTCCCATGAAAGAATACACATCCATCTTACTACACCAGGGCTCTGCTTTCCTTCTTGCCTGAGGTGTGCACCTTTCACATCCACCATTTTCACATCTGCCATTTTCACATCCACCATTTTCATATCTGCCATTTTGGACATTCAGCAGACCCAGTTTAGCTAATTGGCTGATTGCATTCACCTGTGCTGGCAAGGATGGACAAGGAAATGACTTCTGACATAGTTTTTTCTTTGGGCCTTTTCCATGGAGTCTGGTAATGCATGTCAAGCCACACACCCTTTTCCGTGCCACTTGTACTTGTGAAGTAGTCCTTATTACCTGGCACCCAGTTGTTTTGAATTCAGGGGCTCATTATACCAGCCCAGTGGGGTTCTGCCTATCAAGCTAGGACCGGCCAGAGCTGGCTGACATCAGTGGGTATAGCCTATGATACAAGGAACCATTGGCCAGGCCAAGAAGAGCCACTTTGGACACTTCAATGCAGGTTGACTCTGGCCAGGTCATCTTTTGCCTAGGACCACATTCTCTGACATTTGCTTTCAGTACCACAGTCTATCTTCAGGCCACAGACCTAGGCTTTTTTCCTCTACCCAAAAAGACCCTTGTCCTGTCACACAAAATGAAAGACAATAGTCTATGTTGCACATCACGTTTCTATAAAGAAGAGCTCCTGTCTTGATGGAACCCCTTGGGGATAGGAATAGAACCCAGGTTTCTTAGCAGCTGCTGTGTGGCAGGCAGTTTACATATGTGGGTTCAGTTTGTCCTCACAGTGCTCCATGAGGCTCAAAGAAGTTAGCTTTAAGGGGTGGAAGACCACACAGCTCACAGCCACAGAAGCAGATCCCAGGCTGGCCTGGCCCCCAAGCCCCTCAAGCTTCTGTCCTCTTCCTCATGAGAGGGCTCCCCTGAACTAGCCCTGAGTGAGGGTTGTGGTATGTGGTGCTCATTGCCATCCTAAGCTGGTGGAAGGGTGAAGGGACCCTGTCTCAGGCCCCAGGTATGGTTGTTACCACACACAGCAGGGCTGAGGGGCCAAGGATCCCTGGGGACCCTGCTATCCCTGGCTGCCCACAGGACTGAACAAAGCTCACTAGAAAGACAGGTTCCCTGAAGTGGGAATGGCATGTATTGGATACACAGGTTGTGCACTGCTCAAAAGTACATAGCCTCAGGGGTGAATGGGGTCTGAAACGTGGTCCCTGCTTCACTGGCCAAGCTGGCACCAGGCAGCATCCAGCCAGAGGCGTGGTGGGGGTGCCTTTGTAATGCACACACAGGCCCTGGACGGGCTAGTGCAGGCCTGCCTGGAGAACAGAACAGAGGTGTGCTGAAGAGCTGTGAAGTCCTCCTACCAAAGAAAGACTCTCCCTCCCAGCCCCACTTACACACACACACAGGCACACACACAAACACACACACACACACACACACACACACACACACACACACACACACACACACACACACACACACAAACACACACACAGACACACACACACACACACACAACACACACACACACACACACACACACACACACACACACACACACACACACACACACACAGACACACACACACACACACACACACACACACACACACACAACACACACACACACACACACACACACACACACACACACACACACACTCTGTTCCCCTGCTTCTCTGTGGCTTCAGCAGCAACCTCTCAGGAATAGGATTCCTCCCCAGGAAGGAGGCCTCAGGGCCCGACCCATGGGGGACCCAGGCCCCAGTCCCCTGTCCCCTTACGAGCCTCCCCAACACCCAAGCATCTCAATCCTCCAGTAAAAATGGAGGCATCTGCAATGCAAGGCCCGACTTGTTGATGTAAAATCTTACTCTATATTCCACCCAGGTTTATACGAGTGAATTATGCAAATCTTTGATGGAAAAATATTCCTCCGCACATCCTTGAGAGTGTAAAACCTTAGTCAATAATTCATACTCGGCTGTCTCTGACTGCAGGCTTTTTCTTCATTATAACTTGCACCTCGTTATTTGTCTTTCGCATTTTATGGTATATCCTAGTGTAATGCCGTGCATTATAAAATTTATCTGCTTCATTATTTGATGAGCTGGGGCTGGGGAATGTGCTGAAAGGCTGGTGCGGGGGGCTGGGGGCCAGGGCTGTCGTCAGCATCAAGTCCCACATGACAAGGCAGCAGAGGAGGTGGCTTGCTGTGTGGTGTGACTTCAGGGAGCCAGAAACCTCCCTTCATCCCCCCCTGCTCCTGTCCCAGACATCTCCTCGCCCACGGACTGGTATCAGATGGCCACCACGGCAGCTCTGTGGCTCCCCTCATTTCTTCAAAGGCCTATTTGTCCATAAAAGTCAGATGTCCCTGGAGAGTTTGCTGGGAAGAACTTTGTCTGAGCAGGCCTTTAAAACTGGGGGAGAGAGAAACCCTGAGAATACCCGGAAGGAAGGAGGAGAAAGGGCCAGCTGTCGAAATGGAGCAGAGACACAGCGCAGGGGCGGTGGGGAGACAGGGCGAAGGGGGTGGGTAGGGAACTGGGTTTTGAGGACAGATAAGACAAAGCCCGTTTTTGCACGATTGCCCAAAGCAGGCCAGTGACCAGGATAGGGTGAGCTAGTCTCTGTTGTGACAAGAGGTATTCCCCTGAATGGGGGTGGGGGTGGGGGGTTTCTGATTCTTGCAGCCAATGACAGCCCCTCCCCATTTGTATACTCCAGGATGGTTCCTGGGCACCCCTCCTGAGACAAGAGCCACTGGAAGGCAAATTTTCCCAAAGAAGAAAAGGACGAGGATAGTCTCCAGCAGCACCAAATCACTGACCTTCCTGGGACATGCCCCACCTATGTCTGCCTTGGACCCTTGGCTCAAGCACATTCCCCTGCCTGGGCGCCCTTCCCTCTGTTCTCCCCATTTAAGTCTTGCCGGGTCAGGGGCTGTGCATTTCTCCCAGCATAGGACTCACCACTCTTCACTGAAATTGCTAGTCTTGTCTGTTCTCACCACTAGAGTGAAACTCCCTGAGATCACAGGAGTTTCAAACATGAGATCACACCATGTTTGTCCTATTTACTGTCAGCTCCAGAACCCAAGACAAGACCTGGCACGTAGTAGGTCTTAATAAATCCTTGCTGAATGGATGGACTGTGCTTTCCCTGATGCCCCTCAGTCAAAGTTAATGTCTCCTAACCCTTGGATGACACACTCATCAGATTTTCCTCCAGTTCATGTTGTCCGGTGCAGGTATCTGTCTTCCCCTCCCTCCAGAGGTGAGGACCCTGTCTCATTGTCATGT